>NC_138783.1:78576278-79117333 GCF_965178545.1 Coloeus monedula | reverse complement strand
GGAGTACTGTTTACATTTACAACATTTCCCAGGAAAGAATTTTAATTACCTGTTTAAAAGCCGTGGAGACGTCCCCCATTCTTGACAAAGCTGTGCACCACGACTGAAAGGGATGCAAGGCCTACACACACTCGTCAAGGAAGCTAAACTTCATCGTTTCACCATTAGGGGAGTTCTCTGCAAGCTGGCAGAGCTGGATTTAAGACTAAGCCTATTTATGCACTAATATTAAATAGCCATTTAATGAGAACAGAAACTAGAGTGGCAAGAATGATCGCAATCTCTTCTAACCACTAAGCTTCAGAGTGAAGTGAGGGTCCACTTGTTTCCTCTCCTTCATTCATGAACATGTCATTCATTCCTCTAAGGTCACTCAGCTTCATCAGGTGGTGTGAAAGAGTTGCTCAGCTTCACTGGCCTGGTATGTGGTGCTTAGACCAGGGAAGCAGAAGACTCAAGTGTGCATCTCTTAACCCAAAGAGGGAATTTCAACTGGCTTTTCTGCTTCTTGGGAGAGTAATTAAAACTACTCTCTAATTATGGTATAACACAGGGATTCGTTAATCCAAAAATAAAATAAAATAGCAAGGACAATACGTAAAATGCAGAGATAACTACCAGTTAGAGACTCGGCCAATTGGTTTTCAGGTGCAACTAAAGTTCAGGGATTTTTATAACATGGTTTTGTATCAATATAAACATAGTGTTGTCATTTTCAGGTACATGTTATCCAAAATCTCAGGTACATGTTATCCCTGAGTAAATAGTACTATGATTAATCGACTTGCCTTTCTGCAACTGTAAATTATAATTGAGAAGTCCTTGTACAGATGTATATTGTATCTGTAAATATGCATTTTTCAGGTTCAACTGCTAAAAAGGATGCAAGCTTAAGTCTACAACACATTAGGTCTTACACTGCCTGCGAACTTAAGTTCCAAAACATAACACCCCCACCACAACCCACAAACATAAGATCAGGGAAGTTAACAAATAAAAATCTGGTACCCTTGCTGAAGCTACATCCTTTTAATGCACTATATTCCTTTCAACTCAATTAAAATTATCTGGGCTTATTGAATTTTTCAGGATTTCGGCTGCATTTAGATTACTTTGCATAAATGTATGCACAAACTATCTGACCAAAAGCCCAAAGCTGAAGTCTTGCAGTAAAAGAGCTGGCAGATGAAAAGTAAGAGCAGCATTTAGACCCACTCTCAGCAATGCTGAGTCAATGTAACTATGGAAGTACAAGTTGCTTTCTATTCTGCTTCACCTATCTACAGCTCGTCAGCTGGCGTTTGAATGCAGATGCTCCAGTGCAAGGTACAAAGCAAGCTGCAAAAGCCACAGATATAAGTTCAGAGGCTAAATTAATTTATAGTGATGATTAAATACGAGAAAACCAAAAGCATTTATTAATGAATAAAGTCTACCCAAATTACTTAAAAAAAAAATGTTTTTCTGTAAGGTATGTGTGAATGATAAGGATGGAAGGATACCGAAAATGCGTTTTTCATAATAAGTTCAAAATAACTCCATTACATTGGTCTCTAGAAATCTCCCCTGAAAAAGTCAGGACACACATTAAGAAACACCCACTACGAAAAACTTGCAAGTCTTTAAAAATAGCAGCGCTTTGCCTCCTCCCTCCCCTTTCCCCTACTCACCCTCCTCCCCAATTTCAAAATACATCTTCCCCAGGCCTTGGTCTGGAATGGCAGTTTCTGTGAACAGACCATACCCGACCATATGATTAGCCATTATTATTATCATCACCTTTTATGCTCTACTCTACATTAAGATGCAAATCCAACAGATGTGGTCCAACTAAGTTATTTACAAGGGCTTCCCTTTCAGATGTCCAAGCCAAAGCTACAACCAGTTCTGCCATATAATTACAGCCTCTCTCCACGGGCAGTAACAGACCTCTGTCTGTGATGATCTGGCCAGCGGCATTTTCTCATCTACGCTCTGGTTCAAACGGTTGCTATGATTTCAAATGGTGCATCTACCCTTATTTTAGCGCGACTGGCTGCATTTCAGCCGCCGACATCTGACTGATTGATGCACATCTAAACAACGCAGCGATTATAAAAACAAACTGGCAGTAGGCACCGGTGCTTCACCACCGTGGGCTAGTTCCTAATAGAGTGGCTGGCAACGAGACCGTGGGAAATTTAAGAGAAACACCAGCATACATGAGGCCTAACACTCACAGCCGTCACTTCCACCGAGAAAGAGTGTGGCGTCCTGCACTTTTAAGAGTGGGAAGTTAATGGAAATACCTATGCAGGTATCTGAACAGGCAGATCTCTCGTCTGCCGCACGAAAGCATCCAGGTGCTTCCCCTGCACATCGGCCACAGCACGTCCACCAAGAAAGTGCACTCGAGGGCTGGCTGACCCGATGCAACACTGGGGGAACTGCTTTTCTGCCCCCACGGTTCCAGCCTCTGGCCCGATTCTCCACCGTATTCCATAAGGGAGCACCCCAAAGTCCCCGCATACGCGACTGGGGGGAGGGAGAGCGGCGGAAACCACCGGAGCCCCGGGCCCCTGCCCCCGCTCCTCCACCCCCGGCCAGCGCCCGCCCACAGGGAGCCCGGGGCTGCGGGCGCGGCACCAGAGGCGGCGGCGGGATGGGGGGGGGGAATGTCCTACCGCCGGGGGAGGGAGGCGGGCGAGGGAAGGGAGCCGCGGGGCAGGCACCTGAGCGGGCGTGGGCAGCCCCCGGGCCGGAGATCCGGGCACCGGGGCGGGGGAGGAGGGCACAGAGGGGGGGGGCGGGAGGCCCGCAGGCCCCGGCGGGGCGGGCCGGGCCGCAGGTGGGCGTCGGGCGCGGCCGCCGGAGGAGCGGCCGCCGGGCAAGTCACCTCTTGACGCGGATGATCTGGTCGCGCATGGGTCGGATGTCCTGGAAGCTCTGCTGGTTGACCAGGCTGTAGACGAGGATGAAGCCCTGCCCGTTCTTGATGTAGAGGTCCCGCATGGAGGCGAACTGCTCAGTGCCCGCCGTGTCCAGGATCTCCAGGACGGAAGGGGAGGCGTCCACCTCGATCTCCTTGCGGTAGAAGTCCTCGATGGTGGGGTCGTACTTCTCGATGAAGGTGCCGGTCACGAACTGCACCGTGAGCGCCGACTTCCCCACCCCGCCCGAGCCCAGCACCACCACCTTGTACTCGCGCATCCTCCCGCCAGCGCGGACCGCCCGCCCGACCCGCACCTGCCGACGGCCCCTCCTCACCCCCCCGCCATCGGCCGCCCCGCCCTGTGCCCGCCGCCGCAGCCGCCTCCGCTCCGCTCCCCGCCCGGCGGATGCTCCCGGCCGCCGCGGCGGCTCCTGGGCGGCGCTGCCGGCGGCGGGGCCGCGCTCACGGGCTGCGGCGCGGCCGGGGTGGGGCAGCGGCCCCGCCTCCTCCTTCCCGTGTCGCCACGGCAACAGCCAACGGGGCGGGACGGGGGAAGAAAGAGCGGGAGGAGGAGGAGGAGGAGGGCGGGCACAGCCCCGTCACGTGGTGCACCCCCCTTCCTGCCCCCGGGCGCGGCGGCCGCACGTGATGCCGGCGGGCGGTGGTGGCGGCGGCGCTGCTGCTGTCGCCCGTGTCCCCTCCCGTGCCGTCGCTCGCCCGGCGCCGTCGCCCGGGAGACACAGCGTTCCCCAGCCCCGCTCCCCGGGCCGGCTCCGCCGCCGCGCGCGCCGCTCCAAGCGGGAAGGGCCAGCCGGCGGTCACGCGCGGGGCGGGACGAGCCAATGGGAGCGGGGCCCGGGGCTCCCGCGGTTCCGCTTCCCGGGCTGCGGGGCGGCGGCTCCGGCGCGGTAAGTTCGTGCCGCTTCAGACCCGCCGGCTCTCCGCAGGCCGGAGCTGCCCGCGGCCCCGTGTGAGTCGCGCTCCTGGGTGTACAAGTCAGTGCGATCCATCACATCCATGGCAGTGATTCGGCGCGCGTTGGATGCTTGTGGACGCACTGCGGTCTGGGCTGTGCCTGCAAGGGGGCGGCCGGAGGTGTTTGTTGCCAGTGGGTGCCTGCCTTCTCGGCCCCTTCGGACAGAGAGAGGGCCAGAAAAGGTGGTGGTACAGTTTGGAAAAAGTGGTCCATCAAAACAGTAAGGAAAATGAAGGTGATTGATGAGATGGAATTCACAGTTCCTCATAGGAATCGGTATCACTCCGGAAAGATGCTCACACCTGTATGCTTCTCTTTGTGCTATGAGACAGACTCCTTAACACTTCTTTTTTCTTTTTTTTCTCTAACATAATTGGTTGGAATTACTTGATACAGGGAGTAAAGACTTTGTTTCCATTAGAGGGTTAAAGGTCAGCCAGAGCCCTTCGTCTGCTGTTCAGATGCTTTCCGAAAGCTGTCGGAAAAGGAGCCCACTCCTGGTGCTGCATTTCTTGTGCTCTTCTTCCCACTGCGTTGTCGCGTCTTCGTCTGAAGTAAGGCCCAAGGTGTCGGCCTGCTTTAAGTCCAGTACTGCTTCTTTGTTGGCTTGTTTCCATGTTTCCAAACCTAACAGTGGCAGAGGCATTAAGGGCTTTTTGGAGCACATTTGTCCTGTCCAAGTCTTTTGGTTAAATGGTTGCCATGTGCAATATTTTAAGCTTTCCAGTGTTTTGCTTGGGCATTCTATTTGGCTTTTCTGTGTGTTTTTGATTTGTTTGTTTTGTTTTTTTTTTTTTTTTAATTGCAAAGCTTCAAAACAAATTTATCTTAGTGGGATGGCGATAGCTTTGCTATGTTGAGAAGAAATACTTGCTGGCTTCTTGCAATTCCCATGTCCAAAGCTGCCGAAGCAAACCGGAAACCATATTTGAGTGATTTAAATAGACCAGTACCAAAGAGGTAGACAATTTTTTACAGGACTGTCAGAATTCATTTGTAAATGTTGCAGAGGCTGGTCAGTCTACTCAGAACTGAGTAATAGTTTCAACAAATAATCTAATTTCTGTTGGTGCCTTGAGACCTTCAAGTATTAGAAATGAGCCTGTAAGAACATGTAGTATCACAAAATGCAAGATACTGCATGTACAGATTAATAACTATTTGTAGTGTGAATCCAGGAACCCAGCAGAGCAATGGGAAAATACCTGGGTTTATTAGTCAATGATGAAAGGAAGCTGCCAATTTAATGTGGTAGTGAAAAAACTCAGTGTGACAGTGGTGTGCACACAGTCAAGCTTCTGGGTGACTGGTGAGACATTACTGTGTCCAGTTCTGATAAATCATGTCCAGGAAAGAGGAATTTGTACAGAAATTCTTCCAGGAGGGTTACTGGAGATGAACAAAGCTTATCTACAAGAGTACACTGGGAATATTTGTTTGATTAACATGGGAAAAGCAAATACAGGGGAGGGTTATGAGTAACCAGTAAGGCAGGGTGGAGTCAAGCCCAAGCGAGTAGGCCTTTGAGCTAATGAGCAACACTGATGGAAGAGCACAGATCTAAACTGATTATAACCTAGATAGAAAACTAAGCCCTGTCTCAGTGCAGTGAGGGTTTCATCTTCCATGAAGAACAGTGAAAATGGACTTATCTAACAGGCTTTAAAATGTGTTGTGCCTCAGAATAGGAAGATTATGTGTAATTATACAAAATAGATTTAAGTGATCAATGTTGGAGGGAGGAGTTTTGGGCCTCCCTGACTCATCCTGAGACCAGAGTAACCTCCTGATGTTCGGCAGAAAAAAGCTGTTCTCAGAAAGAAAGCTGTCAGCTGCTGGTTCATGATGAGGAGGGTGGGAAGGCAACCATTCAGAAAGGGGTGACAGGAGTGCTCCCACTGAGGAGATTCACACCAGGTGTTCAGTCTCTTAGATTTGATGGGCAGCAAAATGTTATTTTACTTAATAGTGTATGCAGAGACCTGAGGAATGTAGAAACTGGAAATACAGAGGAATGGTGTATATAGAGTATGGAGGATGCAGAAGAAAATGTAGGATGGTCAACTGGAGGAGGTGCTGGATGCTGTGAATGGGTGACTGTTCCCAAGGATCTCGGAATTGCTGTTGTGAGGCTGAACATCTTGTCATTGCCCTGTTTTTCTTGCCTTCATTTTTGATTGTGATTCATCTGGGTGAGAACAACAACAACATTGAAAATTCACCTAATAAGTGCTAGAGGCTCAGCCCTAAAAACAAATGCAGTATCAGTTATATGGAGTTATTTATAGTGAGGCGGAGAACATGGGGTCATTTAGGTGCTGCCAGTCTTTTTTTATTGCATGTTACTTATACTTCTGCTGTTCTTTACTGAAGAACGGGAGAAGAAAAATAAGATAGTAAATTGCAGGGAAAGAGAAACTTCCTGCCACAAGAGATTGAATTGAGCAAGGCTTGCCAGGCAGATATCTCAGCCCATAGCATGCCTTCCCAGCATGACTTCCTTTGTAGCTTCTCACAGGAGACTCCAGAGTCATCTAGTGCCCCTGTGCTGTACAGCTGGGCTTTTGCCGGCTTCCTAGGATGCAGAAACTTCAGTTTTATTGCTCACTTCTCAAGTCTTTTTATGTCTTGTATCGAGCTGTCTTATTTCAAGCTTCAGTGGCCTGCGGCTTACTGCACTATTTTATGGAAGCCTGGAGTTTCTCAATAAATACTGAATTTTTATCTTGTGCAGCAACCAACACATTGGTTTGTAATTTTTTTGCTAGCTATTGTAGCCTCTGACTATGCATTAGGGTACGTATTTAAAAGAGAAAAATAGCCTCTAATACCTGTTTCCATTCCAAAGCCAGGGTTTGCCAATTCTTTGCTACTAACAGTATCAGTTGCAAGATGTGAAGTGTAGCAGTATGAAAAAAGGGGGAATCTGTAGTTCCCTCCCTCTGAGAGCTGATGATGGTCTTCTGACCCTGAAGCACAAGAAAATGTGTGAGACAAAGCCTGTCTGTGCTACAAACTCTTCTGGTGTACGTTTGTTTTCCATGGTCAAGTGTTCTTTCAAGTGCGTATTAGTAGAAGAACATGATTTCCTGTCCTTGCTTACCATCATGTCTTTACATTCAGGCTGTCAATGCAGTTCTGCCATGGATTTCTCCTAGCTATATGTCATTACAATATTCAGGAAGCATTAAGGATTGAGATTTTGCTTAGTCTTTAATATTTCTTGCTAGATTAATTATCTTAGTACTGTCTATAAAGTTGGTATCAAATTGAGGATGCAACTAGCTGTAGTGAAAAGTGACTGACTTTGCTTACCCTATCGTTAGCATTTTCAGGTGATCACACTAGTAATTTCCCTTTCGTACTGGCAGTAAAGTTGTCCTTTTTTTTTACCAAGTGCAAAATTGTAGATGTTTGACACCTTTGTTTATGCTTTCTAGGTGAGAGCAGAAACGATCTGAGTGTACTTGTGAAGGCAAAGGAGGTTGGACCTCCTCCGTCGTGTCTGGCAGCAGTCGGGTGGCAGCTCGGATTGCCCAAGAGCCCATCAGTGACAGCCAGCACCATTTCCAGCCTGATGGAGGGAGTAGGATTTGGGATTTAACTTACCACACTGGAAGAGCATCTTCCAGAAGCAAGGTTTCATTAACTTCACTGCTTGCAGGCCAGTTTGGGTTTGCAGGGGTTTTTTGTTTTGTTCTTAAGCACATCTAAGCTCTTCTTTTGGAAGGTATGGTGAGTGTGCTTTAGTTTTGCAGGGGTGAAGCCTCATGTGAGCTCTGAGTGAGGTGACTTTTGTGTCTGTGTCGAGCCTCACTGAAGTCAGGGGTGCTCTGTGCCAAGATGAGATAGCAGCTCTCTACAGACCTCACTGTAAGGTAGAGTCGAAATCTACGGTGATGAATTACAGTCATCATTACATGTCTGCATTGGCTGGGGCCAACAGCTCCCTACATGCAGGGATTCATTCCTGTGTGCTGTCCTGGGCTCAGCACCCTAGGCTGGTAAATTAGGCTGATCTGTCCAGTGTAGCAAGTGTGATGATCATCAGTATTGCTATGCTTTAGTTCTGGTACCTGGTTTTGGGAAGACAATTCACAAAGCTGAGGTAAGCACTAGGAAATTCTTGGCAAAAGTGAGGCTTTAGCACTTGGATTCCCAGCAGCCAAGCATGCTGAGTGGGGAGATTTTAAACCAGATGATTGGGAATGTTTTTTGGTCAACTCTTTTCTCCTCAGTTTTAATTGCTTATAGCCTTCACTTAAGCATATTTAGAGTTAGAGCACCAAAATCTGAAGTGGTCTCTTGCACTTCCTGTGATCCATAGGGGTGAAAGCAGAGCCAGCTCTGTTAGCTCCCTGATTCTGCCCAGACCCACACTGCCTTTCTCCCTCTGACACCTGTGCTGGGCCATTTCAGCTCACTGAATTTGTAGAAAGTGAATCCAGACTATAAATACAAATTGTTTTATAATTGCTAGCTGCCAGGGGCTCAGCCATGAAAGAGGAACAGAGTTAACACCATCCTCGACTTAAAACAGTTTAATCCCCCATCTGTTGATTCCCAAGAGACTGGTTTGTGTTGTGAAGGAAAACAAACGAGATTACATTCCAGCAGAATGAGATTCAATTAATGTATTTTACTTTACAACTAGAGAGGACAACAAGTGTGAACACAATTACTGTGGCTCCACCAGTAGATACTCATTAAATTGCTGTACCTGCCACTTTCAATTGTGTGATCCAGTCCCCAGGGTTTGGGCTCTTCTGGTTTTTTACAGTTTGAAAGAAATGGAGACAATAGGAGTAGACATACCAAAGTCTTCTCTCAGTCATAATTTAATTTTCTAACCAGAAAGGAGCATTAAGGTGGCTTCAGTCCCATGGGTTTATTTCAAAATTTGATAGGTCTGCAGATCCCCACAGCTTTCTCATTATTGATCTTTCCTAACATTGCTGGTTAACTGTCAAAGGAAGGGGATCACTTTTTGAGTGGTAAGACTGATGATATTTTAAGTATTTTATGCAGTCAGATAGCCATCCCTCTCATGTATTAAGGTCGTTGTGTTTAATTGAAGATGGTGGCTAAATTAAAAAACAGTAATTGCTCCTGCCCCCTCTTTTTATTAGTAGTAAAAATTTGATCAAACCATTCCCCAAAGTGCCAGGAAATCTAAGTGAAAATAGTATGAATTAGCTTGTGACCTGATTTTTACTGTTTTCAGTGGAGTTTTGGTGGACTTCTGCTGATCTATTATGGCATTTCACAACAAAGTTTTCCTTGCTTCCCATAAAGCAAACAAGAAACCTTGATGGTGCTATTAATTTTAATGAAAACTTCCACTGCGTGTTTAAGTTTTGTAAGAAATACTCATCTACTAATAAAGTTAGATAGCTGTTCAGATGTAGGTTCAAAACAGGGAAGTCAGTTTCAAGATGTAAAAAACCACAGCAAAATAAACTAAAACCAGGTGATTTATTATTCTATTTGACTCTTTTATTCTTTCTCCTTATGATGTTCAAAAATAAATCAATCACGAGACTTAAGAGAAAGTTAAGACAATGATAGTCTGTTTTTATTAAGATACAAAAGTTTTGCAATATCTGTCACAAGTCAGCCTTTTTTTTCTGAGTCAGACTTGAAAGAAGTCCTTCTTTATAATAATCAGTGTATAAGCATCAGGGACATGTATTTCATAAGCATTAGATTTGTAGGTGTCAATAAAAAATATTACAGTTACAATAATATTTTCTTTTTATGTGGTTGTTTTTAGCAAAATACTCAGAACTGAAATTGTAAGATGCCTTCATTGCTCTGAGTTATACTGTAAATTAAAATAAGATTTCCAATATGCTTTTCATATAAAAAGGGGAAGCATTTAATGTTGATTTCATGTAATCCAATCATAACTTATCTAAGTTCAATTTGATACATGTACTAAAACCAAGTAGGTCATTTTGCTGCATAGCCAAAGGGATGGATTTGTTCTGAATGTTTGTATTTGCATCATCTGTTGTAGGGGAGTTGGTTCTCTGCCAAGTATCCCAATCACAGTGGGAAAGACCCGGAAAGGGTCCCTGAGGAGAGGCAGGTTTTAAGGGTGGACATGGAGAGGTAGGTTTAAAAGGCATTGGTCACTGCCTGGGAGATGTGACAGCCCCTGAAAAAGACTCAGCTGCCAATTTGCCAGCAAGTGCTGACCCTGTCTCTCTACACAGAGAGGTGGACAAGTGTGCCCAGCTCAAGCAAGGGCCCTTCCCTCCCTCCCTCAGTGAATGCACAGATTGGAGCTAATTCAGGGGCTCTATCGGGGTGGGGAGGCAGCTCTCACCTGTACAGTAATTTTTCTCTTTCTACATGAAGGTCTGGAGTTTCCACTTCGAGGAGCTTGTTGAGCCCAACCCCTAATTAGTGGAACAGGAAGTTTTAACTAAATGCTTCAGAATCATGAGGTTTATATATGATTTTTATCAACACAGGAGTTAATAACTGCTGGCCTTCAGAGATAAACGTTAAAGGCTGAAAATCATTGCCTCCCAACACTGACTATTGGTTTTCCTTTTGGTCATTAGTTATTGTTTCTTCTTTTTGCTGCTTCCTCATAGATTGTTTGGATTTTTTTAACAGAAACCAGGAATCTCATGTTTTTGATTCCAGTAGCTGATGCTTTAAGACAACCCAATATAATAAATGTATGATAAAATCATTCCGAAGCTGAAGAAAAGATTCGTGCAAGGCAAAACCAAAAGGAGCTGAGTTTGTGAGGTGTACAAAGCTCTCATACTCTTCTTTAGGTCTTCAGTGCTGTACATGAATGCAACACTGTGACTACTGTTTTCAGGCAACCTTTCAGAGGTGTCTTACAGTGGGAGGTGTATGCAAGCAGGAGATCTGCATATCCTACTTTAAGAACCACAGCTCATTTACTTGAGGAAAATAACACAAAGAATTAGCTCCAGCCCCTCTTGGCATTTCCTCTTGGCCTTCAGTGGGGGGTGATACAACTGCAGATAGATGCTTGCAAAATAATTTGGGAGCAACCCACACCACACCAAACAAATCCATAATATTAGATTTTTCCAGAATTATTTTGGGACTTTGAAATAGATCCCACTGCACAGAGATGAACTTTATCAGGATAGCTTTTCTGGGACAGATTGCAACAAGATTTCCTTGTGGGTTTGGGATGAACATACAGGGCATGTTAGATGACTGATGAAAATGCTAGAACTACTCCATGACAGTCTTCTCAAGGTGGTTAGTGCCTGTGAATTTCTTTCTTTATTCTGGTTGTCTTGTCATCTTCCAAGACAATTTTTCCTCACACAATTTTTTTCTCCAGTTACTCAGCAAAATTGTTAGGAATGTAAATGCCTGAAGAACAGGCTTTTAAAATTGTTTTCTTTTCCTCCTGAGATAGAAAAGGCAGCGATGAAAAATGTTGGGAGCTGAGGATTGGCAAAAGGTGCCAATCCAAGCTTTATCCAGAGGAAAAATGCAGCAGTCTGGGAGGTTCCAGGGGTGCTCCTGGCAGGAGTAGCAGAGCACAGAGCCATTCCTCCCTGCAGCCAGTTTGCTGTACTAGCAGGCATAGCTGCAGGCTGCTATCAGCATAAACCTCCAGCTATTTTCATTTCATCAAAAGAAGTGCAAAGTTTGCCTCTAAACAGATAAAAAATTCTCTAAAAGAGTCTTGGGTTTTTTCAAATAAGGGAAAGATGCAGCGAGCCAAGCCCTGTGTCCTGTGCCCGTGTGGGTAAAGGTGTGTGGAGAGGCACCAAGAAAGGCTGAGGAGCAGCTTCTGGGAGGCTGGGTTGAAGCTGAGTGAACAGCTGGATGTGAGCCTGTGTCACCAGCATTAAGTTAATGAGGGTCGAGGGCCTAAGGCACACAAATCCAGCCAGGTCTCCTTCTGGAGAAGGAGCTTTGGCAGCACCTTGGCTGCCAGGGATGGCGGCAGAGCAGGGACCATCAATGGCCAAGGGATGCTCAGGGCAGAAACAGGCAGGTGTATTGCAGGCAAGCTTCGTCTCACCTCAGCTGCCTCCGAGATCTGTAGGTGCCCTGTGGGAGCTAATCAGCCTCCCAAGCCCCCAGACTTCTTAATTTTACTGATTTAAAAATAGCCTCAGGCTCCTTAAGGGGCTGCAGCTGAGGAGACTCCCTTGTAACTCAGCTGGCTGAATGGGCCCTGTTAAACTCACCTGCTCCCTCAGGTCCCCCACAAGGATGTTTTCCAAGTGTGGTAGAAATAGACATTTTTACATTTCTGTCTTTGCATGCACGCCGATTCCTCCATGTTTTGACAGAAGGACACATGGCACAAGGAGATGGCTACAGGGGGATGCCAGTGCTGGCACAGAGCAGAGATTTGGCAGAAGAAATCAACAAGGACAAGCCGACAGGACTTACTGTAGAGGCCACAGACTTTCCTTCTTCAGAGTTACTAACGTCTCAGAGGGATCCTGCTACTTCTCATGCCACAGGTTAGGGGACTTTGGGTTTTATTTATTTACAGTGGTACCATTTTGCATGTGCAGGAACAGGATAGCTGGTGAGGCTGTTTGGATTCTGCCACAGGATCTGTTGGAGGAATGAAGACACATTCCCCATGCTGTGCCTCTGAATCCTCTCCTGGGCCTTCCCATTACCTTCAGCTCTGCCAGAAGGCTGAAGGATGTTCCTGTGGTAAATCTGGTAATCTGTCTGCTGGACAAAGCACCAGGCACCTGAGAAGACCTATGGCTTGTTGACAGCCAGCCTGGTTATCCCAGTGGTAAGTGCCACAGACAGACAGGCACACCCCTTGGGATCCCAAAAGAAAAACATTATATTTAAAAAGATGAGATACTTCCATTTCTGACAGGGCACTTTTCACTGCAGAGCAGTTACCCACAGCTGCTGCACAGCACCAGCAGTGTCCATAAACCCACACACTAGCTTCTCCTAATACCCTGCTCAAGTAACCCAGCCCGAGTCTGTTCCTTTCAGCTGTGCATCCAGCTCCAGTAATAAGTGTTTAATCCCACTGAAGCCCACCTGCTGCAGGTCTTGCTTCTGAGGGACCCCACCACAAACTCTGGATGTTTCAATGGGTATCACCCCCTGTGAATGGGAGCTTCTGACACCACAATGCTGCAACATGCATTTCTACATAAAATTCACCTTGGGACATGTTTCCCTTGCTGAGCAAACTAAATCCGAGTTCTACAAATGCCACATCTTATCAGGGCCATTTTCTTTATCAGTTTGATTGCAAATTGGCTTGAGTCTATAGACTCCTAGAGCATGAAGCCACATCCAGCTAAGTCTTAGAAGCTGTAAACTAAAGGAGATGGCAGCTGTTTCTCTCTGGAGCATTCATGAGGTAATAATAGTAACAATAAGGGGAAGGAAAATAGAGCAGTTTCATTGTGATATTTTTTAGAAAGTAAGGATTCCATTGAATATAAAATTATCATTGATTTTAGGCACTTTGATGGACTAATGTTTGGTTTTAGTGGAGTAATTTTCTGAGAAGAGCAGAAAAAGCTGTGTCAAGAGGGAACAACCTTCACTTTGTATAGAGAGGTGCTGCTGGGTAGAAGTGCTGGAGTCCTTTATTTTAATGGGATTAATTATATTGCACAGGAAACCTGGATTTGAAAGCAGTTCCTCTGATACATTCCTCTTCAGGAGTAATTACCTGCTGCATTCACCAAAGCTCAAAGGCTGATCTTGTATCGCACTGGATCATCTGCACTATGGCTAAAATTAAAACAAAGGGAGAGGAAACAAATAAGAAAGGATGTAAAACTCCCAAATGTCAGGCCTAAAAGAAAGTCCTTTCCACCAAGATGAAAGGTGGAACGCCTTTTAGAGTGAACATCTGATGTAGTTGGAGGTGAAACACAAATAAGAGAATAATTATGCTGCACTTGGTTTCCACCAACTGGCTCCTCACCACATGATGTCCCCTCGCTGCTTTACACCTTCTGCTTACCATGGGGTTTCCATCATACCCAAAGACCTCTCATCAAAATTTTTCCTGTGGACAGCATTCACTAGGAAAGACTGGCAAATTTCTCTGGCCAAATTATTGTAAGCAGAAAGCTGCTTCTGCTGCTGAGGTGGGGGTTCGTTTTCAGTCAGCCTGCCCCATCTCTCTTCTCCCTGACCATAAAATGTTGGACAGAGCAGATGAGACATTGCCTGCATGGAAGTCAGATCCTCTCTAGGAAGGCTTACACGACTTTACCTTCCATGCAAAACAAATCCGTAATTAAATGATGCTTTAAATGCTCAGGCTGTTTTGGTTTCCTGCTTTAGTTATGAAAATGAAGTTCATTTGGTCAATTCCACAGGAACTGACTCACAAAGGCTTCCATAACCTTGCAAGGAACTTCTCTGTATGGTCAGGAACAGCATGGCTCTTAATTTGGATCCAAGGGTCTCCTAAGGAAGGCCAGCAGAATCAAGTGCGTGAAGATAAAAGCCTCTGTGCATGAATTAAGACAGGATTGGCTGTTTTTCCTTAAGTAGCAAAAGGACATTTTCCCCCTGAAGTTTCTCTAAACACGAAAGGGTGCACATTAATGTGCATGTGTAGTGCTGGGGAAAGGTGTTTGATTACTGTAGAACAGATCACTTAAATCATCTCATCTTTTGGGCAGCGTGCTCAGTCTGTGGGGGCAAGATAAATTAGTTCATTGCACCCGTTACAAGGGTGCTGCAGCGGTGCAAGGGCCACAGCGCGCTCCCCGAACACGTGATGCTGTAAAAGCCTACGTCATCTCTAGAATCAAAGGAAGAAAAGGGGAACAAGATGCTCTGAAAAAACAACCACCCTCAGACAAAAATAAAGGCACGGAAGCTGGCAGGTGGCATGGGGTTCCCATGGTGCATGTATGCTTAGAAGAGAAGTTCAGGTGAAAGCCAGAGCAAGAAGGAGCTGGAGGCAGGATTGGGAATGCCCAGCACCCTGCTGTGTGCTCCAGCTTGATGGAGGAGGGGTCACACTAGGCATCTTTGTAGGCAGCACGGCTGGAAAGGCTTCAGAAGAGGCAATCCTGCCTAGAAGTTAAATGTTGTTGCCCTCTGGTAAAGCCTCAGTCACTCTCCATTTGCTCATACAGGAAGCCTGGGGTTGAATGCAAAAGGCCTGAATTTTGTGTGGTAAAAGCATGTTTCTGTTCTGCCTGCACACAGAAAAGGATGCCCAGAAAGAAACTATTGCTACTGTTCAGGCAATCCATACTGTGCTACATCTGGCAAATAGAGTGGCTGCAAGTAAGAAAGTGCTGAGCTGGCTGACAATTGGATTTAATTTGGTTTCATTTGCTTTATAGGCTCTCTGTATAGAATCATAGAATGGTTTGGGCTGGAAGGGACCTTTCAATGTCATCTAGTCCAAGCCCCTGCCATGGGCAGAGACATCTTCAACTCAACCAGGTTGCTCAGAGCCCTGTCCAACCTGGCCTTCAGTGTTTCCAGGGATAGGGCATCCACAACTTCTCTGGGCAACCTGTTTGAGTTTTTCATCACCCTCATTGCAAAAACCAGAATTCCATCTTATATCTAATCTAAATCTATCCTCTTCTAGTTTAAAACCATTATCTCTTTTCCTATCACAACAGGCCCTGCTAAAAAGTCTGTCCTCATCTTTCTTACGCGTTTCCTTTAGGCACTGGAAGGTGCTCTAAGGTCTCCCTGGAGCCTTCTCCAATTAATCACCCCAACTCTCTCAGCTGGTCTTCACAGGAGAGGTGTCCCAGCCTCTGATCATCTTCACGGCTCTTCCCTGGACTCACTCCAACAGGTCCACATCCTCCTTAAGTGGGGGACCCCAGAGCAATCAACCTTACAAGTAAGTTGGTGAGAAAAACACCAAACAAAAGTTCCCATACATACCTGCAACTCCAGATAAAGTTGGACTTGAAGAAGTCCAGCCTCTCTCATTATCTAACTAAAAGGAAATAAAATGAGAAGTCCCTTGCCACAGCAGGAGTTGCGTGCGTGCTCCTACTGCTGCCCATAAGCATTTACCATGGATTCTGAGATAACAGCTGAGGAACGGGCAGTACCATCAGCCCAGGGACTTACTCCAGTGATTGGTCTTGCAAAGTTCACACTCGTGGAGGAGTGCATTGATTTTCTATTAGAAGAGTTCAACCTCATTTATTTCCTCTGGAATGGGTATAAAGTAGCCACTTTCAGGGTCAATAGAAATGGGAAACACTTCCTTTCCCATCCTGTAGTTAGAAAGTCCACTGAAATCTGCTTAAGGCTGATTTTCACTTTTTTCCATGTGAGTTCTCTTTCACTTGTACTTGCTTATGTAGCTTTTCTTTTGAGGCCATCTGGCTTGAGGAAGGACACAAAACGGGACTCTTGCCTTTCATCATAGTTTATCTTAGAAATGAACGTGTAGGCTCTACCATCGCCTGTCCAAGGAAAGCTTGTTATCAAGACTTAGAGAAATTAAAGCAACTTAACTAATTTGGATAGAGTAGGGTACAGTCATTTCACATGTTAAACAGAACAATTTATTTGCATACAGGGACAGTCCATCCCATTGCAACTGCACTCAGCCTGTGTTGTACTGACAACATCACACCTTCATTGGCATAATACTTGAATAAAGTCCATGTGGAAGTTAAGCCTGAAGAAATTATATCACATCCTCAGGGGTTACCGTATTTCTTCATTCCTCCCTACAACATGGTAACACATAAGAAGTGCTTGAATTTATGTTGTCAATTTTTTTGAGTTTCTCAAGAATTTTATGAACTGCTCTTTAGCAGTTTTACATCCATGAGCACATGAACACGTTAGGTGACATGAAAAAAAATTCTAGGTACCATAGTAGGAGAGAAAAAGCTTAAATATGCAAGCTGAACATCCTCCAAATACCTAAAGAGAAGATCAGGATTTTTAACTATCAGACCATTTAAGTCAATCTTAGGATTTTGTGATTCCTTGTGCATGATAGCTGTTTTAAAATCTATCAAAACCATTGTCCTTTGTGAAACAGGTGGGATTCATTGACTAAACTCATCTAAGGTGTTGCAGAGTATCTGAGATACCTGCATAGGGCTGGCAGACTTAACATAACTCACCCAGGCCTGTGCTCCTCCATAGCAGCAGCTTTAGGCCAAGTGGGTACTCTGCAGTGTGTCATTTGAGACTCCACAGCTACAGAGAGAAAGCTGGATCCCACTCTAGCAGCTTTCCAAGTGTGAAAAACTTGCCCACCGGCAGTCCTGAGCTGTGCTGTTAGCGACCAACCTTAGGATCTCTGGATGTGCTCCCCTGGCATTCAGTGCAGTGGCTACAACCATAAAACAAGGAAGTAAAAGCACTTCCTCGTTCTAGCCCTGCGTGGAAAGGAGAGGCAGTCATGGCAAATGCAAGCACAGCTCAGGCTTAGCATAGGCAGAACCTGCATGACCATCCCTGGGGGCTGTTCCTACAAGGTGAACCTCACATCACTGTGGTCACCCTTGCCACCTCCACATCCTGGCATCTCTTTGGTCTGGTGGCCCTCTGAGGAACCACACAGGCCACACCTTGACTGTTTTGTGACAATTAAGACTAAGGAAGACACCAGAATTTGTTTTCCTTAAAAGTAGTATCCAAATCCAGCCCTTTGAAGATGAGAGGAGCAGGGCGTCTTTCCTGTAGTGATTTTCCTAAATCATAAAGCCAAGTGTCTTTTCCTCACATTGCAAGAAGCTTTGATGGAAATAATGCAACTGCAACCCAGCATTGAATAAGCAGCTCCTTCCTTTTACGTTTCTTAGTGTTGCATTTTTTTTCCCCTGTTACAGCAGAAGGTATTTTCATATAATGAAACATGTAATTTATTTTCTACAATTTCTATGGTTTCTATAATTACAGAATTAGAAAAATAACAATTTAGAACACATTTCCATAATTTATCCATTCACAAATAATCAAACTGTATGTTCTATACCTATGTGCTCAAATACATTACATACCAGCAATAATGCAACAGCTGAGGTGATTTTGCTCTCACACACACCCACTCCAGCAATAAAAATCATCTTGACCCATGTAAAAAAGCCTCCAGAACTGTCAATTATATGACATTAAAAATGCAGGCTACTGGAAAAAATGCTTGGCTGAGAACTGATTGCAGGCATGAAAAACATGGTATGCTCAGGTGACCGTAGGATCAGATGCCAAGGAAGGTTTTCTGTAATTCCAGGCAAGGTTGTTTTTTTTTTGGTCCCATGAATTCATGCAATAAATGTCAGTGGCAGGAGATTGAATGCCTGCACTGCTGCACTGTCGAGCAGCCTTGCCCACAAGTCCTTTTATCTCTTGTCACCCAAGGTACGGAAGCGTTGGGTTGTTCCTGGGCTCTCTTCTGGAGCAAAACAACTCTTTTTGAAAGAAAACCCAGTTGCTCTTTCAGTAACTTCAAGAGTCACTCCCAAAGTGCAGCATGAACAGGGCTCAACCAGTTTTGGCTTCCTTTGCTGTATACAAACATGCAAAACTATCCCAGCAGGCTCTGATCCCTCAAATGTCACATCCCCTTTTGTTTCATGCTTTTAATTCCAGTAGACTGCAAAAACATCCCAGTCCTCAGATTACTTCAGACTCTTGAACTGACAACCATACAAAACATAGAGAATAAGTCTTATGGCCATGGCTACACCATGTGGTGCCAGGGGAGGTGCATGGCCAAGCACGGTGCATGTGCACCTGGGCAGTCTGCTGAGGGCCAATGTTGAGCACCAGGACACTGCTGCAGCCCTTGGTCTGAGGTGAGGGCCACAGCAGTGGCCACAGACTGGCCACAAGGACGTGCATGGCAGGGTGGGAAACTCAAAGGTTTCTAAAGGCTCTTCTCTAGAAGTAACTTGCTTCATTTTGGAAACCCTGACGTTGTCCAAAGGGGGTATGCGCTGCGCGTGTACATGTACAGATACTGCGGGTTTGCTGTGGCCCCTGAAAGCCTCACAGCTTCCACGAGCACTTCTCCACTGCCAAGAAAGTGTCAAAGTTGACAAGAAACAAAGCAGCTTTTAGACAAGAAAAGAGACATGTCCTGACCCTTCTTGGCAGCTGACAACTGTCCAGGGTGGGGTTCAACATGAGAAACTATCAACAGACGGGCTTCCCACTCCTGAGTCATTAGGAGTTGAATTTTAATAATTTGCTGCTTCTGCTCTACAATACCCTTGCAGCCCTCTAATGCTGCAGTCCTTCCCTGTTCCTGCAAGTCATCCTCTTTCTCCTCTCCATCCCACATACTCATTCTCAGCAGGCTTCTGGCTCAGTACGTCTGTGATACATCCAAATAGACTGGTTGACCTGCTGGTTTTCCACATTACTTGTGACCTTGGGCTCTTTTCAAACCAGCCCTGTGCTGATGAAGCGTAGACAATTTTATGACACAAACTCTTCTTGATTCCGCAGGAATTGTATTTCCTTTCTTTAAAGCATTTAAAAAAATAAATCAGAAAAGGCAGTGTGAAGAAACCATGGAGCTGTCAGCCAGAGGTTTTAATCCCTCCTGTCATTAGCTTGCCATGCAGTCTCTGCCCATAGGTACATAACTCTCCTGTGTTGCTGCTCTCCCCAGAGGAACTAGCAGATAGCAGGGATTATTTACTGGTGTAATACTCTTCAAGATGTAGGTTAAGAAAAGAAGATGCAAAGGATGTGCCAGCAAAAAAGCCCTGCAATGGTCAGGCAACTGTGAGACACAGCCCTGGGATAACCAGTGCCTGCCTGCACCCTGGCACGCGTGGGCAAGCAGGAAGGGCTCGGGATGCTGTTGGAGGCTGGAGCCGTGTGGCGCAGCATCCTTGGCAGGAGAAGGGCATGGGCTTCCCCATGTAGCATCTGCATGTCCTGCACCTGGGGACTGCACTTAAGGATTTGTTACTTGAACAAGCAATTAAAGAAAAAAATAAAATTTAAAAAACTTATACTTCTTAAAAGACTCCTCCACTTTCTTTTGGCTATTTTTTGTTACCCCGGGCCCCTCTTCCCAGAGCCACGCCACGAGAAAGGATCTCCCCGACTCCGCTCTCATTTTAAAATGCTTCTTTTTATTTCAGTGGTTGTACATTGGGTGAATGAATTAAACGTCACAACAGAAATAGAATGGCTATTTAACAGACCACTAGTAATTATATATGCTGGAAAAGAGTGAATGGAGGGATTTCTTTTAACTGTTACTGAAATATTCATTGTACGTGTCGTCAATTATGCTGGATGAGAGAGGCAAACAAAAAGGTATTTTGGTGAGGTGCTGTATCCTTTGAAGAAAATAAGCACTGAGACATCTCAAGTCGCTTGAAACCATGTCCCAGCTACAGTATTCACTGTCTCCGTGTTGGCCCATCTCATGGTTCTTTTAGGGGGTTATATTTCTTGTTGTATTTTTTTTTAATTAAACAAAGCATTTAAAATTTAATCATTTTCATTAGACTTTTTTTTTTTTTAAATATAAACAAAGTTTTGGCAAATAATATTTATACAGAAAAATAGTTTTAGATCTTCCCAAATTTTGAAATAGTCTATAAAATTACTTTATAAATAAATAAAATGCAGAATCTGTTGTACACGTATTTGCACATCTCTGTAATTGCCTCCTTACTGTTAGCATAGGTTTGTACTTGTACAGTTTTCAGGAATATTACAAAGTCATAAAGTCGGAAAGTGGATCTCTTATTAAAAATACATTTTCTCTTTTTGTCTGTCAGTTTATCTGGATGAAAGACCTGATGTATCTGAAGCTTCGTCATCCATGGGCAAAAAATAGTAATATTGGATTAATTGTAAAAAACATAGAATAACGATAATTTTGAAACATAAAAAGTTCACACAAAACGATGTCTTGAAGAGTTATCTACATAAAATATTTAAACATGGATAATTTACCATTTAGTATTATACAATAAGCTACCCAAATGCCTAAATTAACTATTATAAAAAAATAAAAACAACTTTGACAGATATAGGCAAGTTGCAGTGTCAACTACCTAGTTATAATGACTGAGAAAGTCTACAAGTATTAGTGTTTTAATAGTATATAATGGTGATACCTTAACTGCTAAAGTAACAAGTTAAGATACATTATTTTTCCACAAATTAAACTAATGCAACGTTACAAGCACTATGTTAATTTTACAACCAAATTGTGATTATTTTTTTTTCTTTTGGATGATCAAATCTCCAGCTTTATATATAAATAGATAGTAATTAGACATCAGACAAACAAGATTTAGCCTGGAAAATAATTTCCTAGACAAATAATAATATGGTTAGTGCCTTCAGTCGTTCAGAACAGGCAGTGCTGCCAAAGTTTAAAATAGTTTACAATCAATCTGAAGAGGTTAAGTTAAAATACTGCAATCACTAGTAATGTCCACATAGAAAACTTATGCTGCAAACAATTATACATAATATCCACTTATAACAGCTGTCTTGTTTTTTTAAACAATAATTTAAAAACTATGTCATTTATGTGATACATGTGCAACATATAAAATGTGAAATATGAAATATTTGGTACAATAGTGCTTGAAACAAATCTCAAATCAAACAAATGAAATTTTAATTTTACATATATAATTACCTTGTAAATCAACAAAGTATTTAAAAAAGTAAACAACATTAAAATCTGCTTCATCCATATATATGTATGTATGTATATATAACATGTATATAATTGTATTAAAGATATCTTCATACTTTTGTGACATAAAATATGTTTTTAAAGAAAAACAATTAAAAGAACTATTTTTTCTCCACTCTAATCTGGTTACAATCTTATAATCCAATTTAAAAAATGCAAATACAGTAATGATTTATTAAACTGAATCTCATTCTACATTCTTAGTGTTCAGTTAATAGCCTAGATTAAAGTCACCTATGAAGTTTCAGTGACTCAACTGAATTTTAATTAAATTAGAGTATCATACAATCTCTTCATCTACAGCCTTCTTTTTCGCCTTTCCTTTTGTTAGTTTGATCTTGTTTTGTTTTGTTTGATTTTACACTTCTAGAAGTTACTTCTTAACAGCTTGGATCTTTTTGGTAACCTGACTATGAGTTTCAAAGATTATTCGCGTCCGGTGAGATTTGACTGTTGGCATCAGGCTCACTTTCATCAAGTCTGATGTGACAAAATTTAGGCACTTCTGCAAAGTCTATTTTAAAAACATTATAAATATACTTGTAAAATAATATTCTCAAGACTTTGTTCTTTTGGGGATTGAAAGGGGTATGAAGTTCATACTGTGCAAAATTTTTAAAATTTTCTTCTGCTATTCTGCTATGATTCAAATGCAACTCTCCATACAAGTCAAACACCAACCATGTGCATCTAAAGACTTTGTGCTTTACTTTGGACTTCTGGCTAAAAATATCAGATTGGCAGGATGATGTGCAGGACACCGGGCTGCGTTTCACTTCCTCTGTCTTGGAATCAACTCACCAAGGGAGCAAAACCAAGATTGTTTTTTAACTGAGAAGAAAACCCCGAATCATAGTTTGGGTGAAAATTAAACCTGCAACTGGGGAAAGGTTTTAGCCAATGCAACTCAATTATTGCTGAGCTCGAAAGATTCATAAACATTGAATCTCACGAGACTAACTGATCTGGACCATTTCTGTTAGGTGTAGTTATGGAGAAACGACAATATTTGCAATAATTAAACTATGCTTAGAAAATCTTTAAAACTAAATGTTACCCTTTATGTCTTGAAACATCACAGCTGGTATCAGGTAGTTAACTATTTTAGGTTGGAGTATAGTAAGCATACCATATTTAATATTCATTATATGACATAGCAGCACTAGCTTTTTTGAGTTTTTGATTTGTCCATAAGAACAAATTCTTGACTTAGCATGCAGTTTGTGGCAACTCTAGAGAGGAGGAGACGGGGTAGTATGTACAGTAGCCGTGCTTGGCCGTCCGCAGGGAGGCTTCGTGACATTCCGTTCCGCTCCTGCCGGCTATTTCAGGATTATCTGTCGAGAGAAAGGGAAAGCGTGATCGCGCTTTTAGGTGACCCAGGGAGAGCAGTGCGCCAGGATGGCCTAACTGAGCTCAGGCACAGCTCACACAGGACAGTGTCCCGTGGGGGACAGTGTCCTGTGTCCTCAGGCTGCCTGGGGGGTTTGTGTCTCACACACCTGGTCGTCTTCCCCTGCACAGAGGCCCTCATGTGCATGAGTACGCACAGAGGGGGTACTTTATGTGTCAAAATACTGGAGGGCAGTGCTGAATCCATGGCCTGGCCATAGGCAGGGTGTGCACTCTCAGCACCCGGCCTATCAGTAGAGGTGGAAGCCCTGCATCTCCTGGAGGAGCTCAAAGTGCATCCGTGCCTGGGGTGACTCTCCAGCTCCCACCATGCTCCCAGAAAGTCAGAATGACCAGAGGAAAAAGTGGAGGCAGGGCACCTTGCCACTAACCAGCAAAAAGATGTACTGGGCTGGGTGTTTTCATGAAACAAAAGCGCCTTTTCAATGCACTTTTAGCAGCTGCTTATTCCCTAAAAAAATTAACTGCAGATCAGCGAACTTGAGAGGTTTTCTCACGCTTCCTTATGCCAAGGAATCTAGGGGGATTACCATAGTGTACCTCTGTGCACCTAACTAGCCACTAACCTTGCTGCTCTACCTCCATGGTGTCTCAAGTGGAGGGTGAAGCAATCATTTTACAGGTGCAAACTCTCGAGCTTCCAATACTGTGAAGGCTAAATGCACAATGCGCCCAGCAACCAGCTCCACCTGGTCACAGTATTGGAAAATCATCCAGATTTCTATCACCTGCCTGAAATGGCTGTTGGTGAAAGTGATATCAAAAGGCAGGGGTGTGATATTTTATCATGCCATTGCTAACATGTGCTCCAGACTTAAGCACGAGTCAAGGAATTACGAGTGCATTGCCTGCTCTTCCTGTTTAATTTGGCACTCGGCATATTTTTAAGCTGTATTTGCAGGTGGTATGCAATGCAGTCATGACAGCACTTTGACCTACTTGTGTATTATGAAGCTAGACCACTGCTTAATGCAGTATTTATATTAAAAGGGGGGAAAAAAAAGGTGTTTGTCAAGTAACTTCAGCAACATACTACCTCTGACATACAGACCGCCAAAAAGAAACACGCTCGGCTCTGTGTGGCAGGTGCTCGTCCCAGTCCCCTGCCCGTCACCCCACTGCCCCTCACAAGTGCACTGCCTCACTCTCTGTACACCAGCACTGTCTCCCTGACCCCAACGACCTTGCCAGCAAACCAAAGAGCCATCTTTGATTGCCATCAGCTCTGGAAATCTGGTGACACGTGAGGCCCCATTGTAATGACACCGTACAAACACCTGCTGCTCCAAAGGGCTTAACATCTAAATACATCATGCACACAACAAGGACATATATTTTTAATGAACTTCCACCCATTGTGAGTTTGTTAGCTTATCGCCTATCTTCTGTTTCCTTTTGGAATAACAAAGAAATAGCTTTGCTCAAATAATAAAGCCCTGTCTGTGATAACCCTGGTTCAACTCCAGCACGGTGATTTGACAATATGTATAAAGAACACAGCCATGTTGAAAATAAGAAAAGACCAAGATTTTCAGCACTGGTATTTTTAGCATGTTAGAACCCAACATGTCAATGTAATTAATAAAGCAGCTTTAGCTATACTGGGTTAGCCATAATCACACAAGTGTATTTAAGGTCTCACTTAATGGGACATAACCTGAAACTTAGTAAGTTTCCTACTCGGTAAAAACCCCAGAATTTCAGACACTGCAGCTGACTGCATTGTCTGCCAACTTTTGAGGGGCTAAAGTTGCATTTTCCTATAGCTTTCTTTCCTCACAGTACAGGGAGACAGATAACTGCCCCTTGTGCTGGTGTTCACAATTCCCTCAAAATGTGTGTCAGAGAAGGCAGAGGGCCTAATCTCAGGCTGTTTCTTGGGAAAATGGTAGGACTATTCCTGGCATTGTGATTAACCCAAGTGCCACTCATCCTGCTGTGTGCCAGGCAGGATAGAGAGGTCCTGGGCAATGTGAAAGAGCAGGGACCCCTTGTCTTCCCTGCCCTGGTGAATGGCAAAGCCCAAGGTAAGGACTTCACTGCCGTGTCCCTATTCCTGCCTTTTCTCTCCTCCTGTCAAAACTCGGGAAAACAGCAAAGACAATGTAAACACTTTCCTTTTCTGTGCAAGCATGTCCTGTTTATGGGTTGCAGGTGTCAGAGGAGCAGCTGGAGCTCTCACTGCCATGCTTCTCCCTGCCAGTGGCTACGGAGCTGGCTTGCTCCCAGCACATCATGCTCGATGTTCCGCCCCTTGTACAGCGGCCGTAACTAGGGCATGTTGCACCCAGCTATTTCTAGTACACGTAGGAGTCCTCCTAGGAAAAAACCCTGAAGTCTCTCCTTCAGAACAAGCTTCTCCAGTGCAGAGTTGCAGAACTGAGGAGCTACATTTCTTTTTTAACCTTAGCCACAAAGTGTAAAACGTCTCCCATAGTCTTTAATTACATGTTCACACCCTATTTCTCAAAAGATATCACAACTCTGCCACAGCTACATACACAGGCATCAGCTTCTGCCACTGGTTTTTTTCACTGTGTTTGACAGAGAAACATAAAATGCTAAACTACTTTACATGGAAAACACACTGTGAACCTCTCCTGTTTAATCTACAAATGAAGTAATAAACTGTGATGGAAGATGGAGGTTATCTAAGTCTGCATTGCTGCTAATTGCTCCATCACTTGCATGCTGAAAAAGGAGAAGCTGTACTGGAGAAGGAACATCCCTGCAAACACTTGCTACAGAGTCTGCACTCCCTCATTACTTGTAAATAGGTCCAGTCACCTTCACGTTCACTACTCTTTGAACAATTACATCTCAAATGCACATATATATGACTTGTGTTTGCTCTGATACTATTATAACATTATACTTCACATCAACAGGATGTAATGTCATGACGCTTTTACCATAGTATATGTAAGAAAAAACCCTGAAGAAGAAGACTATACAATGAGTGTGCATTGTCCCATGTCCAAAGGTCTACAGGTCAAGCACGGAAAAGCGTTTTCTCATGCTCTGTATGGATAAGATCCACAGGTGTAGATACAGACATGCCTGGAAACATACCTTCTGCTGCCGCAGTAAGAGATCTAATAAGAAGACTATTTCCATCATAAGCAGAATGGCCTGGCACTTAGAGTCTTGAGTAGTAACTCAGGTAGAAGATTTAATTACAGAAAAGGGCATTTTTCGAAGGTAATCACAGATAAAGGTACCTTCTCCATTGCCTTCTTGCTTGGTACCTGTTTGAAGTGGCAGAAAGCTGGCTACCCTTTAGACTAAAATCACTCACACTGTGCCAGTGATAGTTAGCAGACCTCACTGAAACTAGTAACACAAAGAGTGAACCTAAATTTCCACAAACTACTTTCTAAATTTGCTCCTCAAAATTTTCCAGCTCTTTAGAGGTGACATTTTCAGCTCCTAAATGTCAAGACTTTCTTTCCTACCAGAGCATGGCTCTTTTACACCTTTACCTTCTGGACTTCTGAGTGATCATAATGGTCATTAAGCCCCTTGTGCAACACAGAACATCCTGAAATTCAGACAGGGTTGCTCGTAAGGGTGATACAGTTCTGCAGTGTCATCCAGGGGAATGATGTCAATGCCAATGGTTTCAGCTTCTCACCAACTACCAGTGTGGATAAATCAATCTGGGAGTTCCTCAGACCCAGCAAAGGCGGCAGTGATCAGTCATTGTCTCAAGACTTAAAAAGCAAAATTGAAAGTCTTTTAAATTAAAGTGGAAACTCCATTTTTGTGAACTCTCTTCTGACACCCAGGTTACTGCTTTACCTGATACAGTTCATTGAATTGACCAAATTACAGAGAATCACGACTAGGTTCTAAGAATTACAAGAACACTGTTTGGCTTGAGATTTTCTGTTTTGAAGCTACAATTCACAAAGCTTCTTTATAGTTTCTGACTTAAATTCATTTTCCAGTTCCAGATTTATTATACAATGATGAATAGGGAAAATTTGCCATTGTGCATGAATTCAGTGTACGTGAACTCTTGTTCAACTAAAGACCTGTCACAGTGGATCAGCTGGAAAACATGACTTTGCATCCACCTCTGACATGTTTCTTTTTCAGAAGTTTTGAAATTATTACTCCAAAATACAGTGTGCTTTATAAGCCCTAATATATTTTAAGAAGGTGTTAAGACTGTATTTGATCTCTGCATTGCAAAGCACTTACCCTCCAAAAATTAACTCATGCATAGCAAACATTCTGGTCTGCTCAGCCTTCCATTTTGAATGCAATGTAGTAATAGGAGTTTCTTATAAACAAGATTTATCCCAGAGGATTTCAGACACGAATGCCTCAGCCGGTCACCCATTTTACATCTTCCTAGGCTACCTCAGGCAACTTATTTTAGCATTATCAACTCATGCTGCTTTTTTCCCCTCCACCAAATGAAAGGATCAGTGGTGAACAGTTTGCACCACGGTATTTAACTTTTGGACACCTGCGTCAGGATAGATGAATCCTTCCACAGTGACATTTTCTGTTTTCATGTTTTTCACACGAGTAGCAGACTGGTCAGATATATCTGGGGTATACATTAAAAATGACAGATATTTTCAGACAGCCGGCTCATATCAGGCTGTCTCATAACTTCTCCCTCTTTCTAAAAATAAAAGTAACACCAAGTATTTCTTCCCTATGACAAGGAACCCAAGACTATTTATATTTCCCCATGCCTTTGGGAAATGCCTCCATGCCTTTATTTTTCACTTCCTCTTAGAATGTTCTCTTGTGGTATGTGCCTTGTTCCTTTTCTTCAAAATAAACCACTTTTTTTTTTTTTTTTAATTAGAAGTGGGAAAAGATGAGTAAATGTTCAGACACTTACTGAAAGCAATCTCTATTGTATCAGTTATGCCTGGTCTTATTTAATTTTTACATAGCCTAACAGATGGACTTTTTCACCTCCTGTTCCCCACAGATTCCACAGAAGCATCTCCATGGAGCACCATCCCAAACATTCCACTCCCCCACCCAAGGGCTCCCACCAACACTGTCCCATGGGATAGGTTTTGCCCCTGTCTTGACTGCTGACAGCTGAGCCAGCTCCAACCCTTGCTTGCATTAAATACAGCCTGGACTTTTTCCTTTGCTAGTACTTCTCCCTTGAAATCTCATTCTCATTTCCAGCATATTATCATTTAATGGATATGTGCTTTGTTTTACTCACTAACCATGGTCCTCTCCTCAACCCAGGGCTGAAGGAGGATTTTATCTTATTGCTTCTCTATTAATCCAGTGCAACCCCAATATATTTGTCTACTTTGCTCATCAATAAGGTGACCTCTGATTGTATATAATGGGTGAGGTGTCTGGGTCACAGACGGCTGCCTGCCCACGCAGTGCCTAATACGGGGGCATCAGGTGTTTCCTGAGGGCTGGAGGTCCTATTTTCTTGGCTTTCTCACAGCCCATTCCCTCATATGGTAATTCTAGTGCCCTGCTCCATCCTCTCTGTTCTTCCCTAAATCTGAGTATGCCCATTTTTGCCTGTCCCACATGTTGACAATATGCCTCTGGAAATGGCTGAGGGTCAGATGTCCACGCTGAAGTGGACACATCTGCTAGCACGTTTTCATTCCATCAGGCACAAGCTGTTGGCCATCAGGGTGTCATAAAGCTGACAAAGACCTTATCTGAATCCAGCTCTTCACGGTGATCTAAAAAAAAACTTCAAGGAAATTATGGGATCCCAAAGGGTTCAAGGGCTCAGCAGCATCATTTTTCTCATTTAATTGTCACAAGGTCCTGAAAGAAGAGACCAAAGCCTCTTGTGCTGCCAACTCCTTAGCTTGCTTATGAGCTTCAATAGGTATTTACTCAAGTAATAATGTACAGTATTTAAATTCAACTTAATAAGTATTTACTCACTCTGGAGAGACAGAGGATTAGTTGGTTTAGAAATGAAAGCAATATGGCTTTATTTATTCTTCTTTAAAGTAATAAATAATGCAGTGCTAAAAACTGATCATAACACACTCTAATATATTCTACCAAAATCTATTTTTAACTCATGCAGAGGCAGCAGACAGACTATATAGAAGTGAGAAAACCACTGCTGTAGTATTTTAGGAGCACCCATACAGTGACTATTTTGGATAGCCCCTCAATTTTACCTTCCAGCAGGTCTAAGCTACTGCAATCATCTGTTTTCCTCCTCCTACTTTTAGGTCATTTTCCTTCTCTTCTTGAATTTTAGAAACTGCCAGAATAGGCCTGCACAGAGAAACTGAGAGCACAAATGAGTGAAAGCCAAGCACAAGTTGTGCATTATCTGTGGAAGTGCCCATATTCCTTTTGTAGGGGTGTTACTTCTCCAACCCTTAGATGTTTTTTGTTTAACAAAACCTGCTTTGCATTTTCCTTTTAGATACCAAGCATGCCCACATCATGCAAGATGAGGCTGCCACTGCACATGCAGCATCCCTTTCAGGCAAAGGCACCACTGCACACAGAGCACAGTCGGCATTTCTGCAGGCTCCTCAGCAGTTATCACCACTCTGAAACCCCTCTTCTCCCAAAACCTGTCACTCCAGTTCAGACTCTCTTCAAAGCAAGAGACAGCATCCAGAACTAAACTCAAACACAGGAAAGTACCAAATTTACATTCATCAAGGTTACTCGTAAGACCTTGTGTCAGTTTTATAAAACTCACTATACTTATAACTTCTCTGAGGAAATCTTAACCTTCCTGACTTTGACTACTTATCACTTCCTTAATTTTCTTCTTATCTCGTTACTCTCACATAAACAGACACACATACTAGTGTGTGTCATGACAGGTAATATTGCACCAAAAATGAAGTCAGGCAAGTTAGCAAATTTCTGCGACCAGCTGAAAGTCATGACAGATACAATCAACAAAAATAAATATATAAATAAATATGTTTCCAGTGCAGTTACATGGGCAGCCTCCTGCACACTCAAAGCCAGACTGGCATTTCTTGTAGGCAATAAATCATACACCAAGATAAATATATGATCTTTGTTTAATTCAAGGGAAAGTAGTTAGAGCACCTAGAGATGTCCAGAGGCAATTATTTTAAAGGACAGAATCCCAGACAAGTACATCTGGAGCTCTGCACTGCTCTGTGTTGTTAAAATTTTATGATAGAAAAACCCAGACTCACAGGATCTGTGTGTATACACCATGAAACAAACTCATTTTTCCCCAAACGCCTACAAAATTATTAGATGCCAGAAAAAATTTCCTATGTTTAAATAACAAATATGCCCCAAAAGACTTTTACTCCACTTGTCAAAGTATCAGTTGTTGAATAATTGCAAGTAAGAACACAAAAAGAAGTTATCATATCAAACATCAACACTTTTTCTTTAAATTTCTATAACAGGAAAGGGAAATCTGTTTTGATTGTTGTTATATAAAAGAATGAAGCCTTCGCTTACTGCTGATGCTGTGCGACACTGCCATCTAGCAGGATACCAGAGGAAGTCAGGTTTTAGTCCTATACAGGGGAAAGGGGTATGATGGGAGAATTTCTCAAAAAAACCCCAAAACAGAACAGATTTTTCCTTTTCTTCCCCACTGGCTTCTTGTATACAAGCATGCAATCTAAAATTCCGAATACAAGCCTGCTGGAAGTTCTTATCGTCTACAAAGAAACAACATGCTATCTTAAAAGGCCAAAAATATGATTAAAACAAAGACTTGGTTAAAGTTCGCATGAGATTAAAATAATGTTCCTTTACATTTTCCAGGGTAATCTTTTGGCTTTGCTTCTTTGGTGCCTTAGAAAACACTTTTGCCACATATTCTGTAACATCAGTTGCTTCAAGGCAATTCAAAGGATCTTTTCCTGACACTGCTCAAGATTTGCTGTGGGCTTTAAGATTGGAAACTCTCACTTCGTGAGTTTGCGAGTCACAGCTGCTTACCTGTAACTCGGTGTCAGACAAGATAACTCGAGTGAGGTGAGGCTTGTGACTCTTGTGTGCCTAGCATGAAAGAGGCAGCAAGCAGTTTAAGTTTGCCTTTCCCACTGTGACAAGCTATTGCTATTTCAATACCTTCTCTAGAGAAATGACTCTTCATGATCAAGAGTCACTTAGGTTTGTTTTTCCAGCCTGGTGCAGGTACAAGGCAAGATGGCCAGTCCTGCATCCCAGCTGCCAGGGCCCCATAGATGGGCTCGATAGGTGCCCAATACTGTTCTGCCCCAGGCTGGTTCCCTGCAAGTTATCCCTCTGATAATGTGCCTGAGGATGGAACCTGTTCCTCTGTCTCCTTTTCTGGACTGTTTCAAGTCAGATTCAAATCACTCTTTCTGTTGTTAGAACAGAATTTTCTATAGGAGAATTTAACTTGGAACTTTATGGATTTTTTAGACCAAAACTTTCAGTCAGAAAAAAAAATACTAAAATTGTTTAGATACTCATTATTCCCGCAGAATTGCTTTCCTACATGTTCCCTCATTCCCTCAGAAACTGAAATTAAAGATTTTCAAACCACTAACATGAATTTTGCATAGGCTCTTATTTGTAATGTTCTTGTATGCTGGCACTAAGGATGTAAATAACATTTGTTTCCACTGCCCACCTCCCTTCTCAAAAGCTCGCTTTTAAACAACAACAAAAAAGTCCACTTCCTACTATTTATCAGATTTCTCAATCCATTTTCTCAGTATATTGCTACTCTTTCCCCATTTACAAGTACAGCAGGTTTCTCTGGGGAAGAAAGGGAATGTGAGACAGCGAAAGCCATGTCAGCAGTGCTAGGGACAGCTCTCTGCCCTGCCAGAAGGCCTCCTGGGGTTAGAGAGGACTGGAGAGGAAGCCCTGTTGGGAGACACCAAGGAATATTTGCACGAGGGAGCAACTGGCACTTCTGCTTTGTGCAGAAGGAGAGATCAGCTTGAGTCGCTGTCCCAGGATGTTCCGGTCTGAGGAGAATCTGACTCCCTTGGGAGTGGTGCTGCCTTTGGGGGCACCTTGGCAAGGAGAGGTGCTCTGTTGCTGCACGTCCCAGCTCTGCTCCCTCCTGAAGGAGCCACCACACATGGCGTCCCAAATCCCAAAAGTTTGGCATGTTTGTATTTTACAACATGTTAACCAGTTTTTGATTTCTGGGGCAAATATTTTAGTTGTCCTTTTGTTTGTGACAGTCGAACATAACTATTTTTATTTTTGCTTCATTGTATTCTAACAGACTTTGACAGAACTGAAGGCTACTGAATGATTTCATAATTAATATCTGCGTAATTGCCACCTAATTCAGTGCGAACGCTAATGCATAATTCAAAGCAGCTGTGCCAGATAATCACAAGCCTTAGCATGAGACAGCCTGTTGATCTTATATTTCTTTTTAGACACAGCCTCCAAGTATTTAATTTTTCTTTTGAATATGTTCTTTAATATTTTCTTCTTGATAAAAGGTCATATAATCAGTAGAATAATGTTGTCACTAAATAACATCTTCAAGCAGCATTCTCTGTAATGCTATTCTTATACTGTCAGTCTCTGCCCATTTTCATTGGTACAAAAAATAAAGCCATGAACTGTTCTGAAGTGATGTGATGTGAGCAAGACTCACATTGCTTGGAATTGTTTGGAATTTGGTAATTGTCCTCTAATAACCAGGAACTATGGTAATACTCACTGAGCTTGAGGGCACAGAAATGCTGGTGTCTTAACCCCCCCACCACACTCACTGAGGTGAAACAACCTAGTCAGTAAGCCAACAAAGCCTGCAGATCCCTTCATGTATGTGATCAGCAGCTGCAGGCTTGGGTCATTTGCTCACCAGGGTTTCAGTACCACTTGGGCTAAGGTCTCTTGCCTGTCATCCAACTGCCAGTTCAGAATCAGGTGTGCAGATTTGTCTGTAGGTCCTCTATTGCATCTGCCAAGCTCGTGGAAATGTCTTGGGTAACCTAGACATCCAAGGTTATCTCAGGACAATCTCAAACGTCACTAGACACATGTTTAGGCAACTGAACCAAGCCCTATGAGACTTTGAAGGACAAGTCAGGCTACTCCCCAGATTTCATCTGACTGGGCTGATAAACTTCAGAGTCTACAATGGGTACTTAAACTTGTATCTTGCATGTAGACACCCATACTTAGACAACACCACTTAAGTGTCTTAATTTTGGGCTGAGTTCTCACCTTCTAATCCTTGTAGGACTCACCAAGACATATATACATAAATGGAACAGCAGTGAAGCTTTTTAATTAAGAAATTTAAAGCCCCCACAAGAAGGTGTTTGCCATTATTTAAAATTGAACTTCAGCCCCAAAAGTCAATATAACATCTCTCGCAAATAATGTCAGGATATACCATCCTCTGTTAAATTATCTTTGGCATGTAGGGTGGAGGAAGTCACATTTTTCTGCATTTCCATCAACATGAACATCATCACCTCCAAGTAGGCTTCATCTAATCTTTCCCCAAGTTTCTAATCCTGTATTTTCTCATAAAGCACACAGCAAAATAAGAAGAGAAACAAACTCCCAAAATAATTTTCCTTAAGATCTATGACTTTTATATCATCCTGAAATTACAGCACTGTACATTCTTAGCCTAAAAAAACAGTCAGTAAATATTGCTCTTTCCCTCTACAACTACCTGAAAGAGGATTGGTCTCTTCCCCCAAGTAACAAGTGATAGGATGAGAGAAAATGGCCTCAAGTTGCATCAGGGGAGGTTTAGATTGGATATTAGGAAATAATTCTTCATGGAAAGGGTTGTAAAGCACTGAAACAGACTGCCCAAAGCAATCACCATCCCTGGAGGTATTTAAAAGATGTGTAGCTGCTGCACTTAGGGGCATGGTTTAGTGGTGAAGTTGGCAGTGCTGGGTTAACAGTTGGACTCGATGATCTTAGAGGTTTTTCCAACCTAAATGATTCTGTGATTCTACCTGTGAGTGAAGCTAAGAGGTAACAGTTTCCTTGCTTGCTTGAGTACTGCTAGTCCACTAGCTAAAGGAGGAACAAAATCTTTGTTAAAGATCCCTGAAGTATGTATCTACAGAGACTGTATTAATATTTAACCAGGACGTTTTACATACCTCTGTCCACATGCATGCACTAGAGGGAGCTAGGACCACACCCTCTGTACTCATGCCCTAATGCTGCTTCTCACCATCATTCACACGACTTCGAACTTTGCTCCAAGGAAACGCTGTCAGCATCCCCAAACAACTGAACTGAAAGTTTATCAAGCATCTACTGCTGAAGTCAGGTTAAGCAGCGGAAGCTTCAAGCCCCATCCTGGTGGGAATGGCTGGAGCAATTGTGAAGGGGGAAAGAAGGAAAAGGGCAAGGGCCTTTCCTGGCCTCTGACCAGTCACGCTCCTGGACACGTACCTTTCCAGCTGCCTTTCACTGGAAAGCTGAAGTCCCCTCCCCTCCATTCCCTCTCACCACAGCCTGGCAGCTACAGTGAATAGGGCACTCCCTCGAGGGAACAGCAACACCACCAGCTCTTGTATCATCAGAGTAAGTTTTAATCAGAGTTTGTAAAACAGGGTTTGCTAAAGCACTTTTGCTGCATGTTTACATTGCATTGAGCCAAAGCAATTCTCTTGCCCCCTGAACACACTGCTACAAAATTATTTTTAAAACCTAACCTTTTTAAGCCAGGAAAAGGAAGAGATGCCAAATTTTCCATATATTCTTAACTGGTGTCACCCTGCACAGATGTACACAGTACAGCCTTTAACGCCACACAATGCTCTCAGGTGCCTTGTGCCACACATTGAACACACAACGCCCAGAGTTGCTGCCCAAGCATGACTGACAGTGTGTGTGTGTCAATGCAGGTATATTTTGAGGTCTTCCTCATGTTATTTTCTGGAAGAAAGGACATACAGAAGACATGAGACACAGTGAATGGTTTTTTTCAAAATACAAGCTGACAGCACACACTAAATATATTACTGGAGCCAATGGAGTTACTATGTTTTATTAGCCATCAGCTGAGACTCCATAACTTTTGGGATGTTGACTTTTCCCTTCTACTTGTGCTTCAAAGACACCGGGATCATCACACTCAGTCCCAGGAAGACCAGCAATCTTTCCCCACATCAGAATACTACACCAAATGATATTATGAGAAATGATTAGGCCCCGCTACAACTTTCTTTTCATGTCCAGAATTGTGAGGTGAAGCTGTGGGAGCTGAAATGGGACAAGCTTAAGGCTGCAGGTTGTGAAAAAAAAAAAAAAGTATGGTAGAGACCATGGAAAGAGGAAACTGTACCTCACAGATATGTAAAGCAGTGTGGCACAGACTAGGAAAGGAAATTTTATCTAGTTGGGAATAAAAACGTCCTTTTCTGAAATACTCAGGAGAGTTTAAACCCATACAAGAGGACACAAAGAATGCTATGACCATGAACAAAGTCATGTTAATGACCAAGTTAATAACCTGCTCCTGCTGTGTTTCTTGGACTAAAGAAATACTGAGAATTTGGGCCACAGAGTTACTGTGGGGCTTTCTTATCATTGTAGCTTTGTTTCCAATCTTAAGAGGCTGTAAATAAATAGAAAACTTGGAGTTTTATCTCTTATAGAGAAGAAGGAACTACTACTACTTTCCCTACCTTGAAATACATTTTTTTTTTACAGTAGCTTTTAAAGACTTACAATGACTAAAACAAAGACAGGAGTGAGAAAAAACCAGACAATGATGGCACATGCTACAGAATCCAATAAGCACCTGAGCTGGGACTCATCTCCTCCACGTGCAGTGGTGCAGAGCTTTGGTAACACATCTACACTCATTCCACAGGCAAGGGACTGAGGCAAGGCCTTCCAGGGCAATCTACCCTGCCCTAACATAGACTTCTAAAAAAGCAGATGAATTAGATGCCAAACTTCCAAATGGCTGAAGTTAAACAGGTGAAAACCCATCCCCCCTGTTAAATCATCCATTAATTTCAGCATGGAATTGTATGTATACACACACTCAAATATATGCAACTAGATAAATACAGACACTTTCTACAACTCCTGTTAAATTTAAAAGGCTATAATCCTCCAATGCAAACAAAATCTGCACTGGGAAAGTAGGGTCTCTGCCTGCCATCCTGCTAGATGAGAAAGAGCATTAAGGCACACCTTTGTCTTCTTAGTGGCACCAGTTAATTGTGTGAAACTATTCCCATTAACTAAAAAAAAAAAAAAAATACTGCTTATTGGTCCTTTTGTAGGCATACCTGCATTTATTCTACCTTCAGCCATAGTTGGCCCCTCTGGCACTCAGGAATGCAGATGGTGGAGCTGCCCCACCTGCATTCCTGTGCTGGAGAGGGTCCCTAGCTGAACCCCTCCCCAAACCATCCCATTTTCTCTTAGTCCCTTGGCATCTTCAACTCTCTCTGTCACCACTCCGAGATCACAAAACTACACTGGATACCACCAAACAATTTTCTGCTGCAGACACTGTTCTGGGAAAGACCATGAAATGCACCATTTGCCTGCTGCACTTTCATCCTTATCCCAAGCATTTTTTACAAGCTAACTCTCAGAAAAGTAAGCACAGAACAACAACCCTCTTTTGGTGAAAATGCTAGAAGCAAAAATGTCACAACGTGGGCAAACAAACCTTAAAAAAAAAAATGGACTGGTTTGTGTTTCTTTAAGAAAGCAGGATGTATTTCAGAGGTAGTATATTTTTTCTAAATTATTAAAAATAAACTCTTGCAGCAACTTCTATTTTTCCATGGGATACTTAAATAGTTTTGGGAATGACAGTAAAAAAAAAAATAAACCTGTTAGTAGAACATTATTAAGCAAAACATTTTCACTGATTTCTTTCTAAGTCCTGGGCAAGTGGAGGGGAAGGAACCAACAGGAGAGCGTTTCTACTGGGTCTGCAACAGCTTGTCAGCCTGCCCAGGAGAAACACAAGGAAAGATGATGGGGACACAGCCCTTTGCTTTCTTTTGGTGAGCAAATCTGCTTGTTTCCTTTTCTGTCTGACCTCTCAGAACCTGAGGGCAAACACATCTCAGGTGGAAGTGCCTGAGCATGGTCCCAGAGCACCAGGAAAGCCAGAGTGACCCAACAGCTGTGCAAACTCCTCTCCTGGCAGATGCCAGGCACACCACTGTGGGAATCACCCCAACAGAGGAGTCAAAGCTACACACTCTGGGCTGCAACAGATATGTCTTCCCTGGGAACTAAGTCTTACAGGAGGAGGGGAAACCCAACCAAAATGAAAACTGCCATTAACATAAACTGTAGAAGAACAGGAGAAAGTATCATCTTTCCTAGCCTACCTCAGACAACAGCCCTTGGGATTCTTTCTATCAATGTCCTTCCTCAGAGAAATGCAACTCCCAGGTTAAAGATACACTTTCAAATATAAAGCAGGCATAGTCATAAATATCTTGAGTGCTGTTTTGATCACTAGTATGTACAGAAAACATTTAATTTTTTTTTCTTCTTTTTCTTTTTCCAGTTGCCTTGTTCTGCTTGTGATTTGTGACAGCTTCCGTGCTTACAAATTAGTCACTTCCACATCTCATGGAGAAGGCTACATTAACACACCTGAATGTTTGAAACCTGTGATGATCTTCCTTTTGAACTTAGGCGTTAATAATAGACTTTTGTAAGTAGTCCAGTACTACGGTGATTCTAACTCCAGCTGGGTTAATTACACGATAATTAGGTACAAACATCGCAACACAAAACACAGCTACATCATTATTTGCAACAAATGTTAACTCTAAATAAGTGCAACCTGTCCCACAAACACTTGCTATAAACGACTTAAAAATAAAAGTAAAATTTGATGGGGTAAACACAGAAATAAAAAAAAAAAAATTCTCTGTGAGAATTTTTTTTGTTAAAAAAAATTAAAATAAAAATCTCAGCACTCATTTAGAGTTCAGGATCTTGTGAAAGAAAGCTTTAAAAGGAGCAAACCTGATTTGCTGTGGCTGTTGCGGCGAAGGGAACACTTGTTGCAGGAGTTGTTGCTGCAGAGACAGTGGCGGCCGTAGCGTTGTGCATCATGGGTACTTTCAGGAGGGGAACCATGGAAGCAATGAACAGGAGGGTGCAGCATTATGGTAAGAGAAGTGGTATTTTTGGCATGGTGAATATCAAGAGCGGCAAGCCATCGTCATGGGTTAAACCGGCAGATGGCATGCAATCACAGTGCAAAGCGAGAAAGCGTGGCGGAGAAATAAAAAAAAGGGAAAATAGCTTATTACAAGTACAATTAAAGGAAGGTTGTCAACACAATCGGCGATTCCCAGAAAACAAGAGTAAGGACCACTGAAAAGGCAAGTGTTATCTCTAAGATGAAGATTACTTGTGCAAATGAGGCCTTTACCAAAATAGCCTGTTACCTGCAGATTGTTACATGCATAATTTGTTTTCCCCCAGTACAGCTATAAAGCACTTCAAAATAAAATCCTACGAAAAAAGCCCAGTGGCTTACACTGGAAAGAAGACTGTTAAATGTTTACCTTAATTTTTAAACACAATTAAAAATTAATTTTTTCATCTATCTTCATTTTGAAGTAAGCCAGATACTCGCTGTCTTTCTTTGTAATCCAATTTATTCGTGTTTTCCTACTAGCACTGCGTAACTGTTCGACTTTATCAGAGTTAAATTACCATCTGCTTGAGGCAAAAATCAGGAGAGGGATGATAATTATCCTGATATATATACTACTTTGTTTGATCTAAAAACGCAAGATCGATTTTGTGAAAGACACTGCTTTTGCTCATTTTAAGAATTAATTTTAATCAGCATCTTCATGGGGGAATTATTAATTTGATGTTATAAAGGCTTGATATTTTAACTGTTTATCTGAGTAGGCCAAAAACCCAAAAATAAAATCACTGGGATAGGGCAATAGAATAAATATTACTTTTCTGTCTCAGAGGCTGTTGCATTGGACTTCCACTTTGAAAGCCCAAAATGTTAACTTCAAACTGAAAATATATTTAAAGAAGGAGTGAGATTCAGACCTCTGTGGATCAAAGCAGGCATTTCTGGGAAACGCTGATAAAACTTTCTAACACACAGCAAAGGAGAATAGGCACACCACTATGAAACTTTAAAACACTGATGAAATTTGCTGGTTTTTTCCAGTATTTTATGATTTTATAGTACTAGACAATATAAAATATAAAGAGAAATAAAACTTTGAAAACTGAAAAGCAGACTGGAATTCATGGTATTATGCTTTTGCAGTGTAGTTGTTATAGCAGGTGATATCATGTCTAAACTGCAGCTTTCATCTACAAATCTAAACACTCTGCAAAGTCAACCAGAAGGACAAGCGAACCTTTAATTCTAGTCAGTGGCTAAATCTCGCCTAGGACTTTTGAAACAAGTGAATATACATCATATACAGTATAAAAAAAGAGATCAATAAAGAAATTTGGAACCTACCAATACTGGTAGCGGGTGTCATGCACAAAACTGACCCTGCGTGTCATGCAATGATAGGTGAAAAAAGTGGATAAAGGGAAGAAACAGGTTAGCTGTTTAGAGTTAACATTCAAAGTGAGATTCAAGCATAACCACAGAGAAGTAAGTTAGTTAAATGAAACTGTAAGGTCATTCACAGTTTTGCTTTAACACAAAAAGGTGATTGTGTTCTTACTAAACTCCTGCATATACTGTGTGGGTTTTGGCATGTTTCTGTACATATTCAAGATACTTCATAAGCTTTTTTACTTACTAATTTTATCCTTTCACTCAGTAGTTTTGCAGCAACAGGTCTTTGTTTATAGAAACATCCTTGGTTAAAGATCACAGTATTTGGGACTTTTAGAACTCACTGCATAATTCAGACAGTTAAATGTTGCACAGATCAACATTCACCAATTTTTTGACATGTGGCAGGAAAAGAAGTTAAAGTGGAATTAAGACTATTCCTCTTCAGGGGCTTTGCCAAATTTGTGTTTGATGTTAATGTACCCATTCTTAACAGAAAGAAAACAGTACTTTGACAAGTCCCAAGCTAAACACCTCAAAGCGTGTAATATTCCAGCAGAAGGCTCCCAGCGCACCTCAGAGACGCTGTGGGATGACTGCTCACCTGCCATACTCACCAGTTTAATTTTGGTGCCTAGTCCACCTTTAACCTTTCTGGAAAGGCCAAATGAAAGAGATCAGCCTATTTCCAGTATATACTGCATACAGCAAGCTGGTGAAGGCAAGCAAGGAGACTAGTGCCAGGTACGTGCATATTTGAGACAGAGTCGAATATGCTTCCTCCATTCCTGCTGAATTACTACTGCAGCCCCTTATCAGACGGTCGCAGGACTTGTGTGACTATGAATGACCTTACCCAAGAACAGTCCCCAGAGAATACACAAAGTTCCTCCTCTAGAGGTTATAGAAACACTAACAAACAGCAATGGGAAGAGAGAAAAGATCTGCTGTTTTTAAGATCATTCACCAAACAATAAGGAGAAGGTGACAAAGCCATCAAACTGATGTAAAACAAACAAAGTGCAGAACTTCAGAGGTAAGCCATGCTAAGTCAAGCCCCACACTTTTTATTAGGGGAGCCAGTGGTTAAGAAAGCAGAGAAGTTATATAAAACAATTAAGTTTTATATATATTCCAGCAGCAAAACTTGTCTTAAAATTTAACACACACGCACACACACACAAGGAACACATTTGAAAATTATACCAGTTTAGAAAATATCACATAATCATTTAAAATCCAACAGATAATGTCATGCATTGCTTCTTAGACGTGGGTTGCATGACAGTCCTTACACCCACCAAATCCAACCTTCCCAGGAAATGTGGGAATATCATATGTAGCATCTTTAATGGAAAGCTCATGACACCCATTCTTACAGAGGGTGTTCCCCTTTCCTGAGTTCCTCCCATACCCACTCCTCTCTTTAATGTCCTTTCTTGGCACTGATGGTGTGTGAAAAGAGCAGGAGGTTCATCACTTTGAGAAAGGTTTTCTACTCTGGGGCTTGGGCTCCATCTGCTATTTAATACCTCTGTTTCTTCTTTTTTTTTCATGCACTTGTTTTGGGGCTTGCCAACAACCTGGCCCTTAAGGTTTGGTTCCAAGATCCACCCTTCCTACCACCAGAAATTTGTCAGATAAAACTACAATTACAACAATTAGTTGGAAAGAGGAACGGACAATAAAAAGTACAAAAAGTGAGCTACTTAAGGAAGCATGAACATTCCAGAAGTCTAAAAAACATCCAAATGCTTTTTCACGGAAAAAGGTTTAAACTACCGTATTTTCCATAGTTAATTTGAAGTCCTTGTCAATTGCAAATAAGAGCAATAAGCTCTGAAAGGGAGTGCTTAAGAAGGAAAAATGCCTATCATGCTACAAATTCTCATAGTTTCAACGTAAGATAAATTTGTGGAAATTTCTGTACGTTCTGTAAGCACAAGGCAGTCTTCCATTCATGTCCAAATAGGCAGTCTCACCATTTATTTATTTTTTTTCAAACACTCCCATAAATGTCAGTGTGTTTTCTGCCACAGATATTCTTGTGCACCAATGTGCTAAAAATAAGGCTATGCTATTACTTACTATTACAAATACGGGGGCAGGCTCCAAGGTTGTTACTGAGGCCTTATAGAAAAATTCCATGAAGTCAAAGCCATCTGTGTTTGTTTTTTATCTTTAAAAACATATGGGAATGCTGATAGATTGGAAAATCATCATGTGTTGCCTTTCACTCCTTGTTCAACCGACATTATTTCTATAAACTAACACTGCTGAAATGTCAAGCGCATTTGCAAACACGTAGTTTTAAACGATTCTGAAGTTCACACTCGACAATACCCTGACACTAAAATACGTAATTTGTTAATTACGAATGACATCACAGAATTCCTTAGGCAGGATATTCTCCTTTGGGAAGTTTGGAGTGGGGGTGACTGACACGATTTAGAGGGCTGTGTTGCTACTGTTTACATGAGCACCCAGCACATCCCTTCTCTCGCAGTGCTAAAGAGAAGCCCTGCTACCAGCCAGGGTTCAGGTCAAGCCATCTCTGAACGCTCTGATTATCACAGAGATCCGAGCACTGAAATGTAAATTACATTCACTCATCTTCAGATCATCCCCGTGAAGAATTATAACCCCAGCTATGAGCCACAAATGCTAGGAAACGTCCTGGTGGTGCTCCAAAACCATGAAAATGCATCTGATGCCTGAAAGCCCTTTAGTGCAGCTGCGGGGAGCGATGTGTTTTGCCAGTGCTTCCACGCAGGTATTGACTGGAAGTTTATGGCCCCTTCTCAGGGCGCTTGTGTGCAGCTGGGGAAATCCCCATGGCTGCCAGACAGCAGCCGAGGGAGCAGGAGGATGCTGTGGCATCTCTGAAGAGTGATGCTTTTCCAGCATTTTTGTTAGTGGAAACAGATACGAGTCAAAATCCAGCCAATTTAAGGTAGGCAAAAAGGGGCAGACTCTGGAGAATGATGAGCAAGGCTACAAATGTCTGAAAAAAGAAGCTTAACGGCATGTTGAAATTTCTGCTTGAATTCTTGTCCTTTCAAGAGGAATTAAAATAACGTGTAATCATCTTTGCAGACTTCACCTCAAGTGGGGCAGGAAGCATAATAAAACCTTCTGTTAAGTGCAACTGCCTGACACATAGGCTACCTAAGGGACACAAAACTGGTTCAATGTGGATGCAACATACCTGTTGGGATAAACGCTGCATGTTGCTGCAACTGAGCATTGGCAAGAGCCTGTTGATAGTGCAAGACACTGGGATTGAAAACGGCACTGGCACCATTGCTTTTTTCAAGTGCTTGTCTCTTTGGTAAAGGGTGAAGAACACCAGGAGGAAAGGCCTGTAAATAAGAAAGTTAGTTAAAATGGTGCCATTTTTAAGACCTTGTCCGTAATATATACATAAATACAAAAACTTAGTATTTTTAAAAGCGGCTAAAGATGCCTCGCCATGCATTTTAACTCAAAGCACAGCAATGTAAAATGAGTGAAATTTTGTTATTGGTAGCAAAAGCATGGTACTATTAACCTAGAACTGTAGCAGCACAACTACTGAAAAGAAACGTTTGCTTTAAAGCAACGAAAATGGCATTGCCTTTAAGTAGGTTTTCGAATATTACGGGGAGAAAAAACCACTTGTGTTTCATTGCCAAGTATTTTGTCTTATGTTTAAATTTAAATATAGTTTCCTATTATTATACAGATTAATGGATTACGTTACACGTTTTCAATTACAAAAGCAGTTTTATCTCAATTCGACTTTTCATGAAAGATTTAAAAAAGATGAAACTGTGTTAGGAACCAAACTAAATCGTCTGCGGTCTATTACGTATGAGAATGAGATGGATAAATAGAGCTTCCGGTAAATTAATGAGTATGTGAAATCATTTCCGGTTGATGTTTGAAAAGTAAAGCGATACAAATTTCATTAGTTGCTTCTCTGAAGGAAAAAAAAAAAATTATAATAAAAAAAAAAGCTACATGCAAAGCAAAAGGTGAAAGGTCAAAGTACCAGGTCTACAGTTGCTTCGAGAGGTCGCTTCATTGCTTTGGCAGTCGACTGAGTCTTTTAATAACAGGCAGCGAGCACATGATGGCAGTGGGCCAATGGGAGTCAAGCGAATTAACATACAGGTAAACAGCAAGCAGAGGTGCGTCATGGGAACGGCATTGCATTTGTGGATAGGTGAGAAGGAAAAAAATATTCTGAATGCAATATACAACATACAAAACACTAGGCATGCACAACAACAAAAATGTCTTCTAAAGAAATGAATATTACATTTTGAATTAGTACCGAAGCAAAAATGCATCTACTATACCTTAGTTAAAAGCATATAAGAGAGTAAAATATAGATGTTTGAAATTCAGGAAAGTTGAGTAAAACAGCAGCTTGCAGACACTATTAAGCATCATATAAACACTTCACAGAGATGCAGGAAGTTTTAAGGATACACCTATCGGAATTTCTGATAAGTTAGTTCAGTCACATTTTCAAGTGGGAAAATTGATTTGGGAGGCTCCATTTTCAAATACAAAGCACTAGTGCAAGTTGTAATGCATTATAAATGCTATTAATAACAGTGCTTACAAGGTGAATGTCTTTTAATTTAGAGAAGTGAATCATTCAATGGATTTGGGGGTCAAAAGGAGACATTCTCCTTTGCCAACACAAAACAGAGTACACAGTATGTCTAGTTACACCAACTTATCATTAATTCCTTTCCTTTTCTCCTACAGCTGGGTCATTTTTGTAGATTTTTTTCCTTGTAACTTACCACATTACATTGAGAGGGGGAAAAAAGTCTTTCAGAATTGAAAACATACTTTCTACATTTTGCTGTAACCTTCAGAACCAGCTTCACGAGCAGGGAGTAAAATTGGGCTCCCAATTCACAAGCCAACATTAATATATGAGTTATGGTACTAGTCCAGCATTATTAATTTTTCAAAAGAAAGTATTTAGGCATAGTACATAGGCATATACATTTATGTATACTTTCATAATGAATTCAAACTTATGGCTGATAGGACAGCATTTTGTAAAAAAGTTTCTCATATAAAATATTACTTTCAAGTTTTATAGTGTAAATAATTCTTACAAACCTTTAGAAAGAAAAATTGACTTAGAAATAAAAATGTTTACTTTTGTTTTTTAAACACAGGCTGATATTTAGCTCTTTTTAGAATATGCAGATTATGTCTACCTTGAAATCAGTATGTGGAAATCGGGAACAAAAGTTGAGCAGCAGGAAGAGGACAAGGCACAAAATGCCTGCAAATAGCTTGTACTCATAAATTTATCAGGTGCCAACAGGGTATTCTGCAGGACAGACCTCATTCTGCTTATTCCTTGTTCCTGTATCTGTTGGATGAGTCTTCTCATCTCTTCTTTGGCACATGTCTGGGTTACATACCCTGATCTACAGGATCTGCTCATCTCTCTGGGCCCATGACCCAAACACAACAAGAAACAACTGGTCTGAAGTGGGGATCTGGACAGACTTCTGTCTAAGCAGGGCACTGTGCAGCCCAGGTGTGGTACCTTCCACAGGTACCACTGCAGAGGACATCACTCCACTGCCTGGGGCACAGCCTCAGAGCCACTCTGCCTCCACCACAGAGGGAAGTCTACACAGAAGTGTAGAAATACACCTGTATTCAGCATTATGTGATGATGAAGCCCACAAGTTCAAATCAACACTGCTAAGAGTAAAGTGTTTCAGTTAATTACCTTTATTATCCAAATACAGATCTTACCTAATCTCACTTGTTAACTTATTATCTCTCTTCTTATTATCGCCTTTCTCCAATTTTTCTCCATGCTCTTCTTAATGTCACCTCCCTCCTTTGAAGCTTTCTTCTGGCTTTCCCCTCATCTTCCCCAGAAAGTTCAGTCTCACAGTCTTCCCAAGACTATTCCTGAATCTACTCATCAAACTTGCTTCCATGTAGTCTCCCCCTTTTTTCAGGCTTTCAAACTGTTCATCTTGCTCTCCTACATTCATATGTTCTTTTATTTCATCCTGATAGTAAAACCTCCTTTACCTCTTTCTGTTCCATCAGGTTATCTCCTTCTCAACATTTGATCTACATAACTGACAGCCGAAGAATCAATAGCTACAGTCTGGAGAGGAAGAGGATACGAGAAGGAAATAAAGATAATATCAAAAATGATCAAACATCCAAGGCATGGTATTTGCCTGCCGTACGACACATTAGTGTGCTATAATGTGCCCTAGAATACAAACAAGATCTACACAGCAGTGGCCTCCACGGATGTGCAAGGAGCTCCTGACTAAACTCAAACGAAAGAAGGAAAGCACACAAGAGGTGGGAGCAGGGACAGATGGCTCAGGAGGAACAGGGACACAGCCTGAACATGCAGGGATATGTTAGGAGAGTCAAAGATCACCTGGAGTTGAATCTGGCAAGGGATGTGAAAGACAACCAGAAGGGCTTCTCAGCAACAAAAGGAAGACCAGAGAATATGTGTTTCCACTGCTGAATGGGTCAGGCAACCTGGTGACACAGGACATGGAAAAGGCTGAGGCTCTGAAAATCCTTTCCATCTCAGTCTTTACTGGCAAGACTGGCCTTCAGGCCAGTGGGAGACCAGTGGGGTAAGTCTGAAGTGGAAAAGATTTTCCCTTGGAGGAGGATGATCAGGCTAGGGAACATTTAAACAAGCTGTACATACACAAACCCATAGGAACTAACAGAATGTACCCTGGGTGCTGAGGGAGCTGGCCAACATCACTGCAAGATTAATCTTAACTATCTTTGAAAGATCCCTGACGGGGAAATTCCCAAAGACTGCAAGAAAGTAAATGACACTCTTATCTTCAAAAAGGGCAGGAGGGAAGGTCTGAGGACTGACAAGTTGGTCAGCCTCACCTCAGTCCCTGGGAAAGCAATTGAGCAAATCCTCCTGAAAACCATCTGCAAACACATGAAAGCCAAGACAATGATGGGAAGTAGTCAGCATAGATTTATGACAGGGAAATTGTGTTTAACCAGCCTGACATCCTTCTATGATGAGACTGGCAGGGTGGTGAAGGGAGAGCAATGGATGTTGTTTCCCTTGATTTCAGAAAGGATTTCAACACAATTTCATCCTCACAGACAAATTTGTTTATTATGGGCTAAATGGGAAACAGTGAGGTGGACTGACAATTGTCTCACATGCCAGGCTCAAAGGGATGTGATCAGCAACACAGAGCCAAGCTGGAGTCACCAGAGGTGTAAAGCTTGGAGGAGTGGTTGATAACACAAGACAGATGTGCCACTGCTCAAAGGGCCTAGAAAGTCTGGAGAAATGGGCACGGAGAAACTTCACTAAATTCAACAAAGAGAAATATCAAGGGACCTGGGGAGGAACAACATGAGGCACCAGTACACACTGGGGGCCGCAAAGGCTTGGCAGAAAAGACCCTCAAGATCCTGGTGGACACCAAGCCAGCAATGTACCCTCATAAGCATAGGCAGCTGACAGCATGCTGGGCTGCACTGGGAAGACCATCACCAACAGACGGAGGGAGGTGATTCTTCCCCTCTATTCAGCCGTGGTGAGGCCACACATGGTGCACTATGTCCAGGTCTGGGCATCTCAGTACAAGAAAGATACAGGTGTACTAGAAAACACTTCCATAAAGGACCTAAAAGATGATCAAGGGACTGAATTCACCCTGGAGAAGATACAGGGGAATCTATCATCAGTATATACAAATACCTGATTTCAGGGTAAACATCAAGCCAGTGGTGCCCAGGGACAGGAGAAGAGTCAAGGGGAACAAATTTAAATAAAAGAAATTCCATTTAAATGTAATGTAATTTAAATTAAATGTAAGATTAAAAAAAAAAGGAAAAGAAAAGCATTTATTTTTACTGGAAGTATGGAGGAGGCTGTCAAATTATGGAGTTTCTATCCTTCGAGGCTTTAGTAAGCCAACAGGCACATCCTGGGCAATCTCCTCTAGCTCACCCTGTTTAAGCAGGGGAAATAGGCTGGAATATCTTGTACATATTTCTCTGCAAAATGTTACTCTGAATTACAGGTCCCTGTTGCCTTCTCCTGTGACACTAGACTGCTAACATTTCAATTCTGTGTTTCCAAAGATGCTTCATCTTGCTTTGAGGCTAATGCAACTGTAATTAAGCCTTATTTAAAACCACAGGATATATATCTGCAACCATTACTGAAGTGCAAAAAAAATTAATCCCCTCATCTCTCTCCTTTCTTATTTAGTGTAGTGCCTAGAAATATTACATTCTCTAAATGAACAATAAATATTGCACAACAGAAGCTAATCAGAATAAAAACCCAATCTTCTCTGCTTTAATTTCCAGATGGTATTCAATTTCTGCAAGCACAGGAAACTTTAACTAAAAATCATCCAATTTGAAACAAAGGCTGAGGATACTATTAGAGAAAGAATATTAAAGCTTAAGAAATATTCTTCTGTTTGGTGGTTTACTTTCTTGCATAACTTACCCTTTGTCCCTCAAAAAAGTCTGGTCTTTTCTAATTTGTTAAATACAATAGCTTGGGGTAGTTATGTGCTGTACTGTATTGTGTTTCTGGCAGGCTTTTTAACCAGAGAATAACTGTATTGTCTATAACTATTGTATGCACTGCCCACAAGTCCACAAACCACATCTGCTTAATTATTCGTCCACTGCCAGCAAAGAGGACAATGATTCTTTGATTTGCTGCCAGCCGTTTTGTCTCTCAAGTCAGATCCTCCATGTTTGATTTATTTAACTTTATCAATACCACTTTAAATTTATCATCTGTCTTGGTAGCAACTGTAAGAGGGATCCAGTCCTGGTGAAGGGGTGGGCTGTCTTGTCTGAACAGTTTTAAGTAAGAGGTTAAAATATCTGAAAATAAAAGCCCCCACTCTCTTTCCTTCTGACTGTAGCCACGTTTCTTTCCTAATGATTCCCGTTACAGTTTACTACTTTTAAACCCCATGATTCAAGCAGCTGCCCATAATAGTAGGAGAGGCAAGAAGTCTCCAGGCCTGAAATGCATCTAACCAAAGTTCAAAAAGATACAGGCAATGCTTTTTACTCATTGGGGATAGCTGTAGATCTACAGAAGGCAGTTCTGTCTCATCCTCAGACAGGCACTAATGGTAGATCAGATGAGTGTCCTGGTTTTTCTACGCTACCAACACAGTGAGACCAAGGTGGCTGGCTGGCTGTCTCTTTTCTAAGGTGGACTGTGCTCAATCTCAGTGCAGGTTTCTGTTCTACTACTGATCTCTGAAACAAATGCTCTATCTGCTTTTCTTCCAAATTTCCACATGTGTATCTGCCGTCAAAGAGCTAAAACAGCATAAGTGTCCCTGTTTTCCTGGGAACACTGAAGTTTATCAGTTTTGTTTCTGTTTGGAAATATTATAGGCAAATTTACATATAATTGAGGCAGAGAACAGAAGTGGTATAGAGTGTCATTTGCTTCACTGTCTTGAATAGAAATACAGCATTAAAATAAGGGCATAAAGAAAAGAAAGTGCTTCCTCCCATCAAGCAATAGTAATAATTTTATAAACTCTTATCTTTCACCAAAATAAAAATTAAAAAAATAAAAAAAAAAAAAAGAGGCAAAAGAGAAAATAAAGTATAAGCAATCAGCATTAAATTGAAGCAAAATAGGCATGAAAAAAAGGCAGCCATACATGCCAGCACTTACCATCACAGTCGCAGCTGCCGCAGCTGCCTGGGCTGCCACTGCAGCCTGGTTGGCTTGGTGTTGCGCCGCTTTGATTTTGGCCTGCAAATGTGCAGGAGGGTGAAAATACTTGCATTTCTCCCTCATGCAACGACCTTTTATGTAATCCATACACACGGTTACGGTGTTGTCGTTTGTGTCAATCATTGTGCTGTCTGCCGGATGCGCAAAGCGGCAATCAGTCTCTCCACGCGCACAGTTCCCCCGCTGGAACTCCCTGCACACCTACGTGCAAAACAACACACGTTGCAGGGGCAGAGCTTGGTGCAACGTGAAAGGGCAAGGAGAGTCCCACACCCCCAAAACACAGACCTGCCCCCTTCCCCAGTTAGTTCAAGTTTTACAGCAAATTCAATTCAGTAAACCCTTCATTGCTTGGTGTGTGAGGGGAGTGCACCTATTTCACCCTTTTGTTGTTGGCTCCTCAGGTAGCTCTGTGGTACTGTGGCTAAATGAACTTAACATGCAACAGAAGCATTCCCAAATGCCTTTCCTTTTTCCTCTTTAGAAAGCAGATGGGAAGGATACTTACTTACTCACGTAACTGCTCCTGCAAAACTAGCTGGGAATCACAAAATATTTTGTCTCTTTCTGACTACACTTTGTATTCTTGCAGGTTGACTGGTAGGGAAGGAGTTCCTCTTGCTGAAACCCAGGGAAAATACACATCAGATGCACTGTATTTTTTATGGAGTCTACAAACAAAATTGAGAGCCTACTTAAAAAGAATTTTCAAAAATGGGCAGAATGAACATACTGATTTTCCCAAGAAGAAACGTGCTCTAGACACTAGTGCTTAGGCTTTTGGGCAAGAACATTCATTTCTGCAAGAGCCATTTGGCCTCCTTGTGTACTTGGATCACAGATTCCACTGAGTCCAGCCACGCAGTGATCCAGCAACAGCTGGGAGGCTCTCCACATAGCTTGTCCCTTCAGCCTGCTGCAGGGTTGGCAATATTCAACATCTCCATTGCCAGCTCAGGGCTGAAGGGCTACACTATTCCCCTAATATTGATCCATAAGGCTATTAAAATTCCCTTATTATCAGTGCAGAAAAACCAAGACAATTAATACTGAAATAAAAAATGTGCTTGTTAGATATTTCATCAAGGCATACCTTTACAGGCATGTATGTATACCTGAGGTTTTTTTGAGACTATGAACTTTACAAAAGATGAAAATTCATGTTGATCTCTGTGTATTAAATATAAGCAAACACACTACCTTAAAAATAGCAGTATTTAATTGCCACCGGCTGCAAGTGCAGAAATCCTGCCTGGTTACAAGTTTTTGACCTGTAGCAACCAAATTTAAGCTTCGTTTCTAAAACAACAGTTACGCTCTCCAGGATCTTTCACATAGCCTAACAGAGGATGTACTTCTAGTCACAGTGGCGTCTACAGTACCTCCAGTTTATCAGTCCTGAGGAGTTTCTGGGTAGCAGTTGAACTGGGGACTGAAACCGGTGGGCTTCCAGGAACAATGACTGGCGGCGTGGGTAGGATCTCAGTCGGGACTAAGCCAACTCCTGGTGTTACTGGCGTTAGGTAAGGAGCAAAGCTAATAGCCGTGTTCGTTCCTATTGTGGGACCCACTGGAAATGTGGGCTGAAAAAGGAAAACACAGACCAAGATGAAAAAAAAGTCCCTGAATCAATACATTACTGTTGTCTTTTGCTTGTTCTTTCTGGCACCAATTCATTTTCTTAATGAAAAAATTTCAAACAGCTGGCAAAACACACAGGATCCTCTCTTCTTTTAATCACGTAACACGTTCCAGCAGCATACCAAGAACCACCTTTGTAACTTTATTATTGGAAAAGAGTCTGGTGATGCAAAGGAAGTCATACTTTGAACCTGAATCTCTGTGAAGGTCCAGCTTACATTGCAGGCTTATTTACACATCTAAATGTAGAAATAACATAGACTTTATTGCTTTTTCTCAATACCTGTTTTCCTTGGGAAAACAGGCTATTTTTTAAAGTATTCAGATTTCATAGGTGAAGCATTATTAACTATATTAAAGCCATATTTCTAATAAGAGTACATATAATGAGCTCTTTGGCATGTAACTTCCAGTATGTTTGCATACTGTATTTTGCCACCTCCCGCAATTATATGTTAACTGTGTCTCACACACTGAAAAAACTCACCTGTGCAAATGTTTGTGTGCCCAGCTGTCACCAGTGGCAAGCAGAATAAATATTATAATCTCAGCTGGACACAATATTTAGAAAGGGATTATTCAGGCTTAGATTAATTAATCGTATGAAAACTTTGATTGGAAGGAACGATATGGGTCTAAAAATCTTGTTTTGTTCCTTTCTACAGTGAGTCAGTGAAGTCATGACCAGAAGAAAGAGTACTTCTGATGCTAAAACAGCCATGATGAGGCAGAATAGTGGGTTTGTCACCAACAGCTCCACAGGGGGTGGAGGCAGAACATCACCATGATCAGACCACGCTTAGACCTGGAAAGTGCTTTAGTTCTGCAGAGCTGAGGTTTACCCCAGAGAGTGAAGCTATAATTATAAATGAGGAAAAACTGAGAAGAAAAACAGGATACATCTCAGATTAGCTTTGTCAGAAATTAAGTTCCCAAATAAGACAGCAGCTAGAAACACAACAGCACAACACTAAGACTTCAAAACACTTTAAAGAAGGAGAAGTGTCTTTCTCATTAAGGTGGCGTGCCTGACATAAAGTACACAGAAAATATGCAAGAGAAAACACAGGAGCTAGAAGGTGGGGTTTTTTATTTTTTGTTTGGGTTTGGTTTTCTTTGGATTTTTTTTGTCTTTGGAAGCAATTACTAAATTTCAAATGGATGTGACTTAGTACCAATAAGATGCTCTGAGCAGGCAGATTAACCAGGATAACCAACTATATGGAAATGGCATCTATCAGCCCTTAAGAGGTAAAAAATACATTAAAAGTGTATTATGCTGTGTTTTAATCAGTGATCAAATCTGCTCGATATCAAACAACCCAATTTATATGTCAAACATGAGCTAAATTCTGAAGAGCATAATAATGAACATATATATGAAACAATGGTTCAACTATGTTGAGGACAATATGTGTTATGTGACATATAAATAACAGCTTTGTATCAGATATAATTTTAAGAATAAATCCACATGTGAAATGGCTTCTACGAAATTTTCTTTCACTTTTTATCCATTTGGTCAAGGCTGAGTCATCTTAATCTGGCAATTTATGTGAGACAGAGAAATAAAACCTGGCATTTTTATCACAGCAATCAGTACAGAAGGCATTATGTCAATGAAATTGTAAAGTTCAAATGATGAAACGGGTGAGGAGAAAAAAGTATCATTTTGCCACTTCAATTTTTCTCATAGTATTAAGCAGTGGAATCTATTACTTCATTAAAACTTTTTCCGGTGAAAACTCAAGCAGTAAAACCCCAGGAAATATCAAGACAACTCAGGTCAACATCACCAGATACAATCTGATGAACATGTACCAGAAATTCAGGGAGTCCTGACACCCAATTCCCAATCCCACATGACAGTAGATGTTTCAACTATAAAAAGGCATTATTGAAAAAGGCATCTGGGGTGAGCTTCTTCTGACCAAATGCATATGTCTTCTTCTGAGATGTCTACACTTGACTTCTGCTGTAGCCCATGGAAAGGCAAAGGCACTTAGAAAACCAAATTATCTAATCCAAATGCAGATGTGTGAAACAAACCAAGCAAATAGTAATTAGGAGTGCCAATGTCTTTTGATAAATTATAAATGGACCTTGGAAACTCACTGGAGAAGTTGATGCCAACACTCCAGATGCCTCAAGTTAGAGAAAAAAATCCCCTTCCTGTGGGATGCCTTACACTAGGAATTTAAATTGAAAAAACATCATTAGCAGCCATGCGTGAAAAGTTTAATTCAGATTACTTGCCAAACCATGATTTGGAAGTTTGTTACAGTGAGGAGCCCAAGTGCAAGGGCTGCCTGGAGTAACTGATCACTTTAGTGCATATCCAAAGATGCTGCTCATGCATGCCAGACTTTAGTTCTATGTCACTGCCTGGATATGAAGTGTCTCAGGCACTGTACGAATCACATTGAGAAAAAACACTGAGTTTGTGAAGTGCATGCACCACCAATTCTCTGTCTTATCCTTGGACACTTCAGACTTCAACAGAGCAGGAAAATGCTACCCATTAACCTTTGTTCCTGGTATTTGGATTAAATAATATTTAAAGCCATTCAAACCCACAGACTCCTGAGAAACTTTGTGTTCCTACTCAAGTAACTTACTAGCAAATTATTGTTATTATATAAATTTTCACCTCCAGAAGGATTATAGGTAAAAATCTTGCAAAAATGACATGAAATACATGAAGGGGGGCAGAGGGGGGGAGAGGAAAAAATTGCAAGTTATTTTGGGATAAAAGAAAAATAAATCGAATCTACAGCAACACTCCATTACATCTTCAAATGCAAATATAAATGAGCATATCTCTAGCATCTTGACCATTCCTTAAGTAAACAGACAGGGACTATTTTTATTGATACTATTTAGAGAACTTTTGCAGGTCAATACAGTCTTCAACTTTACTTACCATTAACACCATCAGAGAAATATACTTACCACTGGCTGTATTGGTGTCCCTGGAAACATGAACTGCATTTGCTGGGCAAGCATTGCTGCTGCAGTTTTTTGTTGGATTAAGTTGTTCCTGCCATTGATTTCCAGTTGAGTTTTCAAATGTGTTGGTGGATGAAGGTACTTGCAGTTCTCCCTTGTACAGCGACCCTGGAACAAGAAGTCACACTAATCGGTCGGCTGCTTTTGATGATAGTTTAATGCCTTCGAGCAAAGTATTACACCATAAACTAAGTAAGAACTAATGAAACACAGGGTGTTTCCTGGGAACTGTGTAGAGGGCTGGGAGGAGCTGATAGCATTGAGCTCTGCCTCAGCCCACCACCTCTGATTGATCATTAAAGCTAATAGCCATGGAAAAAAGAAAGAGAAAGGCTTTGAATCAGCATATTCATTGTTAAGTACAGATCAGTGTCATACAACTAATAATCTCAGAACAATCCAGACTGCCTGAACTGCCTCTCATGACATCTTGGCTAAAGTATCTGGTGTTACCATAACCTAAATGGTTTTTTATAAATGACATTACATTATGAATAACAAATTGAAACCTTCTTCTATTGAAATGCAGCTTTTAAGTACATAATTTTAAAAATAATTGTGTGATCATGGCAGTGAGGATCTAAAGTTGCCACTCTCTGCTTGTGTTCTCTCATACACTCACCCTTATTCCAGTTCACTGCCTTCCAGCCTCCTGTTTTTATTACATCAGCACAACTTTGAACTATTTCCATTCAAGTATAAAAGAACAGAAGTAAAGGTGGTACTTTTTACAGCCTAAATTTAGAAGCAGTGCATGGATCTAAATCTGAAGGTACACAGCAAAAGAAAAGCTCCCGATCAACATGAAAGGAGTTTTTAGACAGTTATGAGATAATAAGAGAATAAAAATATAGGTGGGCTGTCATTTCTGAGGTGGCTTGGATTAGAGGAGATGGATCTACAAGCTGACTCCAAACATAGGTAGAGCGGTGTAAGACGCACTGATATATTTTCCCCCAGAAAGGGAAATCATAGGGTGCACCAGGAAGCTGTGCAGCTGCAGGGCAGGACTACTGAGATCAGAAGCTCCTTGATGACACAGCTCACAACCAACCACAGAATTTTAGGGGCTGAGACTAGAGGGCCTATAGCATTAGTCAAACCACATTTGATACATTCAACTTGTGTAAGTTAAGTTTCCAAACTGAGATGTTTTTAAGAAGTGCTTTTTAAACTTTCCATTCACTGATATTAGGGCTTTACTATTGGTAGACAAGCAGGAATATCCTCCTATAGCCAAGAAAGCATCCAGATCCCTGTGCTGGAATATCACACAGTACAGACATAAACTGACTCTGTGTATGCCCTCCCCCCCCACTCCTGCAAAACTTCCAATAGGCTTCAAATGTCCCAAAACTAGTGTTATTGTTAAACTTTTGACTTAGACACTAAAACAATGCTGGTTCTGCCTCTAATCTGCTACAAGGATGTCATAACTAGCTGTACAGGAGTGAATGAAACATGTTCAGGAAGGTTCTGCTGTGTCGAGGCTGATGGGAATGTATTCAGCTATTTCCACACTATTAAACTAAGAACTTTCCTGAACTGCCCCTGGCTGCTGCTTGGAGTATGCTAAACAGTAGAGACCAGAAAACTCAAGAAAGCGAAAAATTTAAGAAAAAGCAATGGTCTCAACACTCAGTAACAATGGTCTCAGTGCTGTTCTAACCTCCTAGTACAGATGCAGCCACTTTCAGGACATCATGCCTTCTGTCTGTTGAGAGAATCACCAATGCTGCCTTGGTTTAACCAATTACACAAAAGGAACATTACTTTGTCAGCTGGCATGAGCAGAACCAGAAACAGTCACAATTTGATGGACACAAAAGAAGGCTGGCTCTTTCATTTTGGGGGGAACGTGGCCTTTGCCATCATAATGCTAAACTGGAGCGGACTCAGTGCAGACAATAAGCATAAGCTTTTTTGTTGGCTGATGAGGCCAACTGTTTTAGACATTTTCAACTGAGATCTATTTTACCTTAGCCTATTTTGTGTATGAATGGCTTGTACAGCAAATCTAAAAATTAAAACAGCAAAAACATATCGAACTACTGAATCCGATGGAAATATCGACCTATGGAATCAAAACTGTTCCTTAAATAAGGACTGAGAGCAACTCTCCACCACAGTGGCTTCTGAAGCACCTTAAACCTGAAGAGTGCCTTCAGTCAGACCTCCAGTCTTACCTCTGACAGCATACAGCTACTGTGTACCATCACTTCAAGCTCCGCAAAGCAACCCACAGTGCACAAAAGATTGGTTATTTCTGAAAACTTTCAAAATAATCCAACCATACAAAACTATACTGTCCTCTCTAAAGTTATTCATGTCTGTGCCTCGTTTACTAGCTTTTTGAGCTCCCGGTTAGCAGCGAACGTACGTACTATAAAAGAGCTGTGTGGTCCTGCCACGCCGCTATAGAAAGCACTCTAAACAGATCAAGCCTTGTTGAAATTAAATGACCCAAAATAAACTGCAGTGGAATGAGCACTGAAAATAGTGAGTAAATTAATCCAGCCCTCACTACCAAAATGGCATAAATTCTGAGACCAGGTTTTTTACTTTTTGGACCTACAATGGTAGCAGGGAAACACCTATAAGGAATTTTGCATTGCTTTTTCCCCAAATGCTCCATGTCCCAACTATTAATCAATGCACAAAAGAAAATTCAAACTAGTAGTATCATTTCAGTCAAATGGGACCCTGAAATTTTTTGCTTATTAAAAAGTGAAATATGAAGCCCAACTGACATGACAGCACACACCAACCAAGAAGCAGAACAGGCAACTGTACACAACATGCATATTCAACATATTGGTTGGGTCACCATCAATAAAGAGTCCACTTTGGATTCTTGCAAAAAACTACTATGCTAGAAGGCCACATCATCACAAATACAGAGACAAAATCAGGTACTTTAACTCTCAGGTGCATCAATATCAAGCCTCTGGAGTGAGGCTTGGTTCATCTTAAAACCACAGCAGTTTAGGAGCTGCTCCACATTCAGTCCCTCTGGCACATGAAGGAACAAACTCAGCAGAACAAGGCAGGCGGCAGGGAAAAATAATTGCTTCTTACAACTTTTAACCTGTTCCCAGATATGAGTCAGAGTCCTGAAACTAAGGGCACAGACAGACTGGTTTGAAACTGGGTCCCTAGAAACTCCTGTCACCCATGAAGTGAAGGTTACCAACAAGCACATCATAAGCGGCTGTGCACTTCCCATGGGAGTTTATGCGAAAAAATCACTTTCAGTGAGCTGTCTCCTTATCTGCAATGGATAGGAACAATGAACAGACATCAGATTACATTCTCAGCAGTCTGTTACTCCCCTCATCCTGGAAGGATGGTACCTAACTCTGACCTTTTATTTCTTTGCCTTTGTCCTCTACCGCTGCCCAGCCTACTGCCCAGCACCACATTTCAGGCAGGTAATGGAAAGTTTTAACAGAAAAACTACTTTTCTACTGCTAATTATCCAGACTGGAACATGTCGTGGCTCCTGTCAGGCTGCACCACAGGTTTCATTCCAGTAAAGCAGTGGGAGAGGGAAAAGGTGCACTGAGGAGCTGGGAACTCAAAGGACTTCAGTGCCCAATACCAGGGCACAGCAAAGAGAGGCTCCACTTTTGCAGGGGCAATGGTCTTGGGAGCTGCTGCCTGACTGGCTTAATTTCAAAACCACATCTCTTAACATGCCATGTCACACCATTGGCTTTTTTTTAATCAATAGATTTTCCTATTAAGAACAATGGGTAGTTTGTCTTAAGATCAATGCCACAAGACAGCCCACGGACTAGAGTATATTAAAAAGCTAGATATGTGCTTAGAATTCTAAATTTCAAATAAGCAAAATGAGGTGAATGTCAAAGTAACACCCCATAACTTTGCATGTTAACACACTAAGAATCCATTTGCTGTCTACAAGTTGTGCAGCCACCTCTCCATCTTAAACATTTCATAAATTCACAACGTCTTTCAGTATTTTACTCTTGCTGTAATAGTAACAATAATAATAATTAATTCAAGCTTGGGAATTGCTTATGTATAATAATGAGTTAGCTTTTACTTATTAAAATTACCTTTATCTTTCATAAAAGTAAGATGTTTGAACAGGGAAAAAAAAGGCAAAACAATGTTTCTTCTATCTCTTCAGGCAAGAATCAACTAAAGCTTCTGGAATTATTTCACTCGAGTATGGAATTTCAGGCAATTTATTGATGCTATTAGTGGGAAATAACAGCATGACTCCCCCACCTAACAGTGTAGCCTCACATGTGACACACCAAAAAGACGGGTTATCCGATGAGAAGCAGAAAGTGGGAGGCCTGTTGCCCTGCAGGCGTCTGTCCCTTGTTCCAAGCCTCGCTCCCCAGGCTGCTTCCACCAGCTCCCCCTACCCACCTCTGTTCTCCATAAACTCCCAGCTTCCTACTGTACCCCACTTCCCTCCTTCCGTCTCCCCCGCAGCACCCTCCCACCTCTCCTAACTATAGCCCAGGAAACAACTCACATGATAATTATAACTCGCTCGAGCCGTGCGTGTCCTGGAGATCCAGCCAAGACGTGCACGCTGCTGGCAGACCACACTCGGGAGCGGCTTAGTGCCCGCTCCTGCCTTTTCCTTAATAGGGTAAAACTCTGGATCTCTCTTCTACCCGGACACCGATTTTTGCATAAGCAGTAAGAACTTTGAGATATGTCTTTGAGATGTCTGCTTCCAGAAACTTTGCTTGAAATTGGCTACATTATTCAGAAGTTATTAGGGTGAGAGGATGATGCTGGCAAAAATACGGACAGTGCAATTATGCAAAACCTGTTTCCCTAAGAAAACAAGCTAAACCTAAAATGCAGATGAAATTGTATGAACTCTCAAGATTAAATATGCAGTCTAATGGGAAAAGAAGAAAAGTATATGACTTCCAAGACATGAAAGAATTTAGAAGGCATCTGAGCAGCTAGTTCTACAAGGCAAAAAAAGATTTTCTGGTTTCCAGATAGACACTATGAGAGCCAAACATTTGCTGGAGTTAGAAAAGACACACACAAATTTTTAAAATGTAATAATCACCTGATGCCACAACTACCCCTCCCACTCGAAAAAAACCTTGCAGTTTTCTGCATGCCTTGCACACGCCTGTAAAGATCAGAACACATTTTAAAACAGTAATGCATTTCCAGCTGTGAGCATGCTGCTTAGCTAAACATCACCTACTGACAACACTACACACTCTTCAAACCCCAGCAGAGTGGGAGCTAGCACAGGCCACTGTCCAGGGTGGTGGCAGCACATGGCAAGAATAGCCACAGAGACAGCAGTGTCAGCAGCTGGGGTGGTACCTAAGGCATAAATATTTCTCTGGAAGAGTTTCTGTCAAGAGCAAAAACTGTTTTTTCTCCTTTGGGATTCCTCCTCAGCAAATTCTGGCTGAGAACATGTGTGGCCTCACCCAATCAATTAACAAATTTTGGTATTGCATAAACCAGGAACTTTTCAATTGCAATAATCCTGTGCTCCCTGAGGCTAAAAATAGACCCAGTCAATAGGAGGGCAGATATTTTGAGATACCTTAAGCTTCTGCTCCTATGCATAGACAGCCACACTAATAGCCTAAACCATCCAGTTCAAAAGTTATTTTTTAAATGCAGAAACATGAAAAAGGGAAAAAAAACCCCCAAGACACTAAAGAAAACACTGTGTATTCATACACAGAGAGGGATGATTCCTCTTGCTCTACAGGATTTGAATGCATGCATTTCCCTACATATTTTAGTACATGAGAGTTCAATCACCAACAGCACTTCCAACACTCGTGGAAAACCCTCAGACTTCATTTTGGACTGAATTAAAACGTATTTCCATCTAACATCACAATCCATGAATTCAATTTTCCTATGCAGGTCAATCTGCTTCCTAACTTCACTCAGGAAGTAAAAAACCAGACATCACAGCTCCATTAAAGTATTCCCTTTGCACTTGCTGTGAATATGCACCATCTCACACAATCTGTAGGACTACACATGCATATGTTGAAGGACTTGGGGGATTTAGTTAAGCCTTAAGAATGACTAGCCAGAGATTTTTAAAAATGTAACACAGCATTTTATTTCTTCCTTAAGGCATACAAAGGAATTTCAGGGTTTTTTTTTAAATTTTGCATAATTTCACATCTAGAGTACATTGACTTGCAAATATATATGCTTATGAAAACAAAATTTGTTTAGCCTAAGCAGAATTTTATATAATTTTATAGAAAGAAATAGAGGTCAGAATAAGATCCCTTATCTTGAAAATGGGACACAATTGAATTTGTGAAACAGAAAAATAATTCAAAAGGACCAAACTGTACTACTAATAGAAATATTAAGCTTTTGATGGAGAGTTCAAATACCTCAGACTTTACTATTTTCCATACATCTTACAAACACAAAGACCTAAAGGAAAAAATGTATTTCCAAACAATACAAGCATCTCTTATATTACACTTGAAATGGTTCAGCTGTTGGATCGGTTTTCCTGGAAAAAAACCAGACAAAAGCTACCAACAAAAACAACTTAAAAACATTGCTGAGAACTTGGTTATGTATTTCTAAAGCCACCTTGCAAGTCCACCCACCAAAGTTAGTGAGTGTGCATACATATTTATATGCACCTACACACTTCCGTTTCAAGAAAAAGTAGAAGGCAAATTCACTTTTCTACTTTAAGGTAGAAAAGAAAGAGAAGGAAAAAACTCTCAGGTGACTTCAGCCTGATTCAGTTTCCAACAAGCTAAGAAACCCATTAGCTACTCTTTCAATGACTTCAGTTTTTTGTAAGAAACTAAAAGCTGGTAAAATAAAAATGATCATTTTATTCATAAAAGTAGAGAACAAGAACTGCCTGTAACAGACAGAAAAAATAGAAAAATATTGAACAAAAATGGAAGTCTTACAAAAAGATGGAATGTCTAAATGATGTAAGAGTCTTACCACTAAAGACTTAATAGGAGATATTTATTTAAATGGAAAAAGACAAAATGTTCTACCAAAGAGCACATTTGCAATGCACAAAGAGCTCTGAGTCTCTCAAGATGCTCTTTCAAACAAATGTTGAGCATAGCTATAGAGAATGGTTTAATAATTTGCCTTGCAATATCAAGGGAAGTGTACCCAATATCAAATTGCTCAGAAGACAAAGAACTCAAGCAGATATTGCAGATGCCAAAAAAAAGACATTTATGAAATTCTAAGTTGTTTGACAAACATCCTCAAGATTACTCTAACAAATAAGAAGAAAATTTAGACAAAGAGATAACAGTTTAATATCAATTTATTTTATTTCTGTGTTTACTGCCTTAAATATAATTTGAGAATAATAGGGCAATAGAGATTATTTCTTCCCCAATTATATAGCTGCTTTTGATTTTCTTTTCCCACTCCCTCCCCCCCACACCCCCCCCCACTGGCACTCAAAATCAACCAGTTATTTTTATCTTAGCTTCAAGTTTGGCTACCAGCATTGATAGCAGTACATCACAAGTAACTGTGGACAATCCTTGAAATAAATCTTCACTCTAATGCACACAGACTGCTTCCATGGAATGAGAGGCAGCCAACAGGTAGTATAAGGGAAAAACCCAACAGAATGAACATAAAGAAAGCAGAAGGAAGCATAACCTTATTTAGATAAAGTTCCTCAAATGTCTGATTTCTATTACATGGGTGGTGAGAGTCTTCACACGGCGCAAAGCTGCCTTGTGCAGGCCTCCAACAAACACAGCTCCACCCGTGGGAGGACTGGATGCAGCCTGACATGGGACTCAAGAGGGGTTTTAATAGCAGAGCAGTGATTTTTAAGCCCTCCAACTCTGCTCAGCCAGAGAAGTCAACACACTCTCTGATTCCTGCATTATAGAAAAAAATGTCTAAAACCTTTATCGAGCCTCAGGATACAGCATTACACACAGTTAACTGATGGCTGGGCAGCTTTAAACCTGCTCATCTCAAGGATTGAATGTTTTCATGGAAGACAGAACAGAGCCGTGTAAATTGCGTGTGGGACCACACAGTAAGTCAAGGTGACACAGATTTTTGCTGGTAAACAACATTCTCCACCATTAAATTTAACTTGACTGAGCTGTAGAAGAAGAAGATAAGAGCTTGAGAAGAGGCAATTTTCTTCAAATTTTCTCAATATCTCAAGAGCAGACAAAAGTAGCCATTCCAGAATTAATCCCAGCAAAGAGACGTAAGTTGTTTGGCTGCAAGAAACTGACAAGAGAAAAGGCAACAGTGGTGTAGCAGAACAGCAGAACACCGAACACGGAGATGGGTACAGCACAGCACCACTTCCAGACATACCCCTTTCCCCACCTCCTTTCCAATTCCCATAAAAGCCCTCAAGCAGACATAGGCTGACTTTAATGCAAGCTTGCTTGTATGAACAGGACTGAGATTAAATTCCCTTGGTTTGGAAACACCACTTTTCAGTGAAAAGGTAGGCAAGGGTAACTGCAGAACTGACAGTCAAGCCCTGAGACACCTTATTTCTCCCTCAGCGGCCTGTAAAGGAAAGCCACTGTGGCTCAGCGCACAGACTTCACCCTCCAATGTCCATACCACATATCCTCCACCATATCCAGGTTAGAGAAGAAATAGTGAGTAACAGGGACAGGTCTTTGCTGATGGGATGCCCACGAGCCCAAACAATGAACAGCCCAGCAAGGACCAGGCAATGCGCTCACAGCAGTTCCCTCAATGACATGCCGGAAATCTTAGTGCACCTCAGGAAAAGCCATAAAATCAGTTATGCAGCATTAAAAAGGAGCAGGAGATATGCCTTGGTAGTGAGAAGCCTGGTTGACTGGATCAGAAAGAAATGGGAGGAGAGCACTGCAAAACTGACTACATTAGCTTCCTACAGCAATTCACCTGGCCAAAGGAGCCTTGAGAAGATGCTTCATTTGAGAGTTGTAGTGAATTAAGTGTGATTTGGAAAAGGCCTGTTATTTGGAAGAGTCTCACCATATGGAAAAGGTCAGCAGTATGATGTAGCAAGTCCCTGACATAAAAAAGGAATCGACTGGGGTACTACAGAGAAGGGCAGACCTAATGTATACCAGAAGCAAGTGATGACCTTAGACATCAGCATGCCATAGCCCCCAGCTCTCAAGCGAGATGCCCAGCAGTCCTGAACTGCCACCAGGTGACCTGATGTATCATTGGCAAGTCCCTGTGCTGCTCCTTGAAAACATGCTTTTTTCACTTTGGCCAGGCCACCCTGCACTTGTCTATTTGGTGGGGCTCCCAGTCCAGCTGGGGCTTCCTGGGACTCTTCCTTGTTGGGGATTTCACACTTTCTTGGCCAATCAATTGGTAAATAAATGGAAAAAGCAAGGGCCAAGTCAAATACACAGATTGCCAAGGACACCTTACATAACTGCAGAGGTGAAAAGTACAGAGTCTTGTCCCTCTGCAGAGGAGAAATGTTTACCCACTCTCAGCGGCAGCGCTGGCACCGCAGCTGCATTATTAATAAATCATCAGCTTTGCTCCTTAGACCAGCCAGCAAGGGCTGGAGTCTGACACCAGCTCTCAACTGATTGGAAAGTTCCTGAAAACAAACAGAAATTAGAGAAACAAACTCTAAAAATGAACATATACACATTTTCAAGGAAGAATCACACGTAAAATCCTTCTTAATTTTTATAACTGCTAAGAAGAAGCAAACAAATTATTGAGATTAAAAGACACCATATCACTGTGGGGCTGCCTACAGAGAGCAACCAAGTGTACCTGACCTGAAAAGCTAAGGGGAAACAGGGCACCTTTCCTTGCCTTTTCTATACCCAGTCCATGCTCCTCCTCTTCTGGGAATTGATTTCTTAATATCAGTGAAACATTTTAGTTTCTATCTTTTCTTGCAGTCTGACACACCTTGAATTTCCCTCTTCAGGGAATCGGAAAAACAGCACTACTAGCAAGAGGGGCAGTGAGACCCCTGCTCTGAGGCAGCAGGACATAAGAGTTAGCAGTGAGAAATACCCATAAAATCAACAAACTAAATCAGCTTAAAAAAGGGGGGGGAGAAAGAAGAGTGGTAAAAGGTCTATAAATACAAGCAAGAGGAAAGAATGAAGACCTGGAATTCCAGTAAGCTAAAAAAAAAAAAATCCCTTTTCTTTTTGCTGAATGCCTATCTATCCCCTTCCACCAGGTATTAGGAAGCTTCCAGAAGATCTAGCAAAAATAGCAAGAAATATAATGCAGCTACATCTATTGCAAATGGTAGCTTACGGAATTAGGCAGCTAAATCACGGTTATGAGAAAAGATAAGACACATTAGGATGTCTTATTACTTTCCCTGAATACTATATTCATTCCAGTACTAGAATATGGGATTGTGGTCTCGAGAGTGCTTATAACTTCTCAATACTGTGTTGAAGGAGCAGATAATTATTCTCTTCCTTAAGACAGATTCGGCACTGACTAAATAAAATTCTAGGTTAATTTCAAATTAAAATACTGCCTCTAGGTTTTCTAAGGCATATATCCATGACTTTGGGGGGAACGCACACACTAGACTCCCTACCATTTATTATACGGCAATGACATTGGAATACCCTGACGATCTCCACAGTACCTGTCTTCATCAGCGTCATGAGCAGATGCAGTGATACCAGCCTCAATTACATGACCACATCTACTACTTTGCACAGCCTTTCCCAGACAGTGAATGGTATTTCTTTTAACCCTGACAGTCAGTTGTCAATGCTCCAACACATATTCACCTACCTCCTGGCCTGAATGCAAGCTACTCACTCCCTTTTGGGCCTGTGCATAGGGCTGGCTCTAAAGGATCACATTAGTAATGGTGTGGTTAAAATTATTAATGGATTTCTCGGTCTTCTTGTGATACTAGACAGCATTCCTCCCACTCTGCACAGAATAAACTGAGACCAAATATGGTTGAAGAGTTGAGAAGTGCCTGCAGTTTTTGGCTGCAGGCGTCTGTCCTCCTTTCACTTTGCTCTTGCATCCATGTGGCACATGCAAATGCCTCACTAGACACCTACTGCTCTTGGAATTTGGGAGTCCACCCACCTCATGGCTAGCAGCAAAGATGCCAGTTTCAGGGACCCACTCAGTGGTTTCCAGAGAAGAGGTGAACACCTGACCAAGAGGCCATTTCCTTCCAACTCTGCCACTGCCTGCCTCTCTTGCTGCACTAGCACCATTTGGGTGGAGATCTGACCCCTCCACATGCCACCCCTCTCCAGAATGCTGTCTGTGACATGCACACACTGAGGCATAGGGCTGGAAGAGAGCAGACACTAACGTTGTCTGGACAGCACATCTCCAATACATTTTCCTTAACTCTTGGCTCCTACCCAGTTCACCTGACCAAACTCCTACCGTGTCCCAGATTTCTTCATCTCCATTTCCTCACATTCAGCCTTACCTCTTCCCTGCTCCCTGCTCCAGCACCTGATGCCAGAAGGAGCTGTACCCTTAGTCTGAAGCCAGCTGAGTGTATGTGGTGCAGTCTGCCTGCACAAAGCCTCTGCTAGGCGTGCATAGATGGTGAGTTTTCATACTTAAAAAACGACCAAATTTGGGTGAAATTTCACAAAAATAGCAGAAGGAGAATTACTGGTATCAGAGCAACCCTTCTGGTGCTGGATCTCAAGGTGCAGCTATAAACAATGAGAAATCAAGTTTATTATTGAGCCAGTTTAAAAAAATGTAGGGAAAACCAAGGTATTTATGTCTCAACTGTTTTTCAAAGACGGTTGAAGTGTTTCCCCAAAACTTTAAATAAACACTCTGAGTCAGTAATTGAAATGTTTCAGCCCAGATAATTGCATTTTGAGAGACTTACAAACCGCAGAAAGAGAGGATATTATTTGGAAAGTGGTGGGGAAGATTAAATCCAGGTGATGATGATGGCACACTGTTTGTTGGTAATAAAACACTCATGTGTGTCTCATCAACATGCCCAACCAAAGGCTAATGATTACAGCAACTCCAAGCATTTATGGAGCAATAAAAGTATTTAAACACAATGGCAGAAAGCAAAACATCCACGTTAAAAATGAAATCTGCTGGACCATTAACCCAGAAATACTTTAATACAAGCAGTTGTTACATGTTCAAAGCTGATGCACTCCACTGACAGAATAAAGAGTTACTAAACAGCATTTTGGAGAATATAATGCCTACATGCACATAAACATCATTTCAAGGCGAACACTTTGCTCTACTTCAAATTGAATTGAAAGGGATTGTGTACTAGTGTACTAAGTCTTTCCAGTGTCACAGCAAAGCCCCAATGATCTATACAGAAAGAAAAAAGTCATGAATTGAGCCATTTGATTTGAGCAAAGACTACTTCAATTTGTTTTCTTCAGCATTTTGAAGATGATACCTTCCCACCTTTAACTCTTAGTAGGGAAAAGAAGTTAATCAAGTATTGACAGGCGATTACAACATCTAGTATAACGTGTGCAAACTCACTTGGAGAAAGGAACCACTTTTGTTAACTTGTTCTTGCTTCCCCCTAAGTTTCTACAGGAGACAATCAGGCTCCGCTGCAACAGTGATAAACTGACAACTTTCAGTGTTCTATCTCCTGGAAGCCTTCACAGATTTGGCACCATGCTCATCTGTTTCTCAGGAGAAACTAACTGAGGGTCTGAAATACTGTTCTGCAAACGGGAACCAAAGTACAACACAATTTATGACTTTCTTTTGTGGGTAAAGTGTTTTCACGCTTGCACCTTATCTGAGCAGGAGTCACAAGACGGAGGTTCCCATCAAACATCTTTTTGTCAAATGTTTCCTGTTGTTTGGCTGCTGGGAGGGAAGAGGCAGGATGCGGTCAGGAGCCAACAGCACAGCCAAGGCTTCTGTCACTGCTTTTTATGCCTAAGTGACAACAACAACCAAGTGAGAAGCTCTAAGTGAAGATTATACCACCTTCTCCCTCTCTGCTCCCAAGCAGGAACAGAGAGACCAGAAGTGCTGAGAACTTTCCTCTCTGGAGCAGGAAGGAAAAGACCACAACCATCAAGACCTCAAAATTTCACGCAGACTTTGAGAAGGTACTCAGCTCATAAAGTGGCCTGGCAGTGTGGCTGAACCATGTTTTCATTACTCCCAAGAGACTCATTTGTTGCAGCTACTTTAGAGGACTCTGGTTTAAATATTCTTTATAAATGTCACAAGGCTGAAGAATACATTAAACTAAAACTCTACAAACCAAAACAAAGTTTTATGGAAGAAAAAAAGCATAATGATCTCATGCTTTCCACAAGAGTGGCTCTTTCACAGCCAGAAACCATTCAGTATTTGTTTCTATTTTCTATTTGTCTGATACACACATCATGAAGTGATCACAACAATCACGGCATTTCAGATTCAACCTAAAGGACGTACAGGTTAGAATGTAGTATGGTCAGAAATGTTACTCATAATTGAAGCCATCTTGATTCAGATTTTTCAAAAAGCCTTTGTAATTGCAGACAGTCTGGAAAATAAGTATTTAAATGGCCAATTCAGTGTTTTTTTCCCACCCTGCTGCTTTTCAGCGAGGAAAAATTGTGATGGATGAGTACCATTCATCACGAGAAATAGTCAAAATATGAGATCACTAACCAGCAGCTAGACAGGGTTTAGTCAACTCCCTTATTTAATCACTGGGGATTCAGTGTCTGGATGGAGGGAGGGCAGGAGGGAGTTTAGAGGATTCTACAACTCAACAGTAACATACTAAAAATATTTTAAAACATTATAGTCATTTAAACCAGGCTGAAACAGCTAGCACTATTCATCATGGGTTTCCAGCACAGCAGAGAGAGACTCTCAGAGAACAGTGACTGCATGAAAGTTGGCATATGCAGCAATAAAAGCTATTTTGGCATGTTAGCAAGACAAAGACTAGAGTCAGGTCTTCTTTGTCAAGTGCAATCTAAAATCATGCCCAAAAGATACAGTTCCTGATACAAGCTATCATTTACCTCCTACCACTCATTCATAGGGAAGCTTACAAAATATTACTCTTCAGGCAATTGAAGCTTTATGCTTTGCTACTTAGTAAATAAGTAAAACAGTGAAAGCCAAAGGAAGACCTACTTTCAAAGATGTTTTCACACCTTTAGGCCAGTCTCGGGAGCACATAAGCTGCTCAGTAGGATAAGTACCAGGGTATCAAAAAACACAGTATGGGAACGTAAAACTCATTAGGGATCCTCCAGATGACCTATGAGCCAGATGGAGCATCTCCCTATGAGGGCAAAGCTCTGACCTAAAGCACTGCTGAATCAATCGCAAGCACACAGGTAAAAGATGGAGGAGGTTGGAAGGGCTGCACTCATTTCCCTTCATTGGTAAGCAAGCCAAACGCTACAGAATCAATGGATTATATACATGTAGGCAGACCAATCACACACAAACAGTGATATCTTTATAAGAGTACCTCAGTATCTCTACAACTATGGCTTCTGACACAGAGATTGCTTTGGAAATGAGTTAAACATGAAGGCACCCCAAGCACATCATTATTAGCTTTATAATTGTAGTTTCATTTGTTTTTAGATTTTTAGAAACCTTTAAAGTGGATTGATTTCAAGTATCTTGCCTTCCTACGAAAGATGTTGTGGAATACAGCAAATAATCTCAGTCTTCCTTGACAAGTAACTTCAGTACAAAGGAATAAACTGCCAATGGGGAAAAAGTCTTTCAATTAATTTAAAGTCAACATTAAGATTACAGAAATGCTGCTAACATTTTTAAAGGAAATTGTCTCCTTCAGTAGATATCAACAGGATTTTTATTTATTTTACTTTACCATCCCACACTGAAAAGTCAGTGTTTCATCAGTGAGTACTTGTCTGAATTCTTCTTCATCAATGGTAGTGTCAATCTTAAAGTTGTAATGAATAGAAAATACCAAATTAGCTTTAAAATTCAACTGTGCTTTAAGAAAAAACATAGTGAATTTTAAAGGTATGAAGGCCTCAGTAGAAGGTTCATCATATCTACAGACACCCATCACATTGTAGACCATGCTTTATTCGCTTTCCCATGCTATAATCCTGAGAACAATGAAGGAGAGACAGCAAAGAATGGAGATGCATGCCTAAAGGACTCCCTTGGCTGACTGTATTTAACAAATAAAGTGTTCAGTTTTAACTAAAGAACGTTTGATTAGCATATCATAGAAGCCAAAGAAAAGGTAAGAGCTATGACAAACCTTTTCAAACATCAAACAGAAATGAAACAAGCTTAAAAATAGAGTTGCCTGCAAGCAAACAATTTCCGGAATGTACTGGGGGAAGCAAGGGAGAATCCCACAACAAAGGAGATTGCAAAAGCCACCCCCGTTTAACAAGTGGAATTACCAGTTTGGAGACTACAGGGAAACAAGGCAAAAACACCAGCAAGTCTGATACAAAGAACTTTTCTCAGTATTTAATAAAAACACCAACTTAAAGGCCAATTGCTGGGCAATTAAACGTGGCTCTTTGGAAATGCAAAGCCTTATACAGACTTGGTTAACTACTCATGGAGTACTAGAATTAATGAGGAACTGCAGCTCTCGTGGAGTAAAGCTGAACAATTTCAGACACATCTGATCACAGTTGGAAAATGTTAAGCTATCTGGGTACCAGACAACAATTTATGTATCATCAAACAGCTGTCTGCCAATTTATCATCTGCTTCTTGCGGACACACAAAGAGCTGCTAACCTATAAAGATCTCAAAAACATGATTCTAACACTTTATTTTTATGTGTGTTGTTAAAAACAAAGTCACCCGTACACTCTAGACCCTAGATGTACAATGAAGTATTTTTCAGATCTCTAACTGCAGCTAAGAGGATGATGACAACCCTGCTATGATGGAAACATGGTGGTTGCCACTGCTCTCCAACACCCTTAAAACCCCCACAGACCCCCTAAGGCTGTAGGAGAGTACAGGTAATTGAGATTTGCCAGTCTGGAAATAAGAGTCACTTTACAACATTTCTCCATGCCTGTGCATGGTCCAAACAGGCACTGTGGCTCATGGATCCGAGCAGCAAGCTGATGAAGGCCCTCAGCTGTTTGATGCCACACAAATACTCAACGTCCCCAGCTCCCACTGCCTCTTCCCACAAGACAGAGGGATTATCCAGGATGGCCCTGAGTAGCTGCACTGAGAGGTATGGGATTGCTGGTGCTGTCTACAAACCTATGCCCACCTCTGAGGAACCAGCAGGAAAGCAGCAACCCTATCCAACCCAACCCAACCTCCCTTACCTTAGCAGTTCCCACAAAAACATGGGGTGAGCCAGCCTGGACTTGTGTGTTCAAGTAATTAGCTCCACATAAGCAACTATTTAATGGACTTCAGATAAACATCATCTTCCGTTTGGAAAGGTAATTTATATACGAAACAAACTGCATCTACTTCTGTCTTTTGATCATGTTCACGAACAGATCAGGGGCTAACACTGATATTCCTACATCTTGTTAGCTGCCTTATAATTAGGAAAAAAATTAAATTCATAATCCAGAAGTTTGATTTTTTTCTTTGTCTAAACCTAAAATAAAAATACACGTAGGCGTTCCTTAAAATGAAAGTGCTTCAAGGACAGTGGAGTCAGATAAAAATATATTGCCTGTTGGCTAGTGCACCATCACCAGAGAAGTGAAAACTGCTATTGCAACTACAGCCAGGAAGTATTTAGGACAGATATTCAGCCAACTTTAACTAACTCCTGAGAAACAAGTCAACAAAGCCAGTATCTGTAAATGCTCTGACAATTTGTAACATCAAGAAAGGCTGAAGGTTTACAAAATTTCTAGCTCCTTTTAAAAATATAAAAAAGAACATAAAGGTAGAGGGCGAATGCATCATGCAATAAAACTTCACTTAAGTAAAAAACACTAACCTTCTTGAAAATAATTAAATCGATGATGATGCACTTCATTAAAAAATCAGTTATGATGATAAAATGGGTAAAAGTACAATGAAAGTAAAGTAGAAGTCTTACTTTGGTGGCTAAATTAGAAATTGATTGAAAATTTTGGGAACACATATCCTAATCCTAATAAAACTTTCATATTTACATATGGCCAAACCAGCAGGTAAAATTAATGCCCAGGAATCTTTTAAGATTTGTCTCTCAAGATCTCATTGTAAGACCAATTTCCTTAGTCCAGTATCATTAACAACAGTCACTTTTGTGTTCACTGCAGCATACCACAAATGTGTTGATGAGTTCAGTGGTATATAAATCGGGAACAGCAAAAAAAAAAATGAACATCATAGGGCAATTGAGTTCACATTTCTCTGTCTGCTTCTTAGAACAACCCAACCAAACAACAACAACCCCACTAAATTTTTATTACATTTAAGGATCAAAATTAATGTTAAAACAAAAGTTTCAAAAAGAAGTGTGAAAAGTTCTCGTTGTGGGCCCTTATAGTTTTGCTAAACTGACTATTTGATAAAATATTTACCATCTACACTTGTGATATGGTACTATGGAATCTGGACACCTCCTCTCCCCCAGTTTTCTCCTATTCCCCTTCCTGAGCAATGTCAACAACAGCTCCCAAGACTGGAGTAGATTTGTTCCCCTCTGGCACCCTGTATTTCCCTCTGGAGTGCAAGCTGGGGTAGCTGCCCTCTTTTTCTGCTGCTGTGGTCTCCAGCTCTTCGCAAACATCCAGATTTTTTGCGAGTCACTCACTTCGTTACAACACACGCACATTGCCTCTGCACTCGACAGAAGGTTACAATTAGGAACACTTCTGTAATTACTTAGATGAGCTGTTGTACACCTCTGAATTTGTCTTCATATTCTCAAGAGCAAACCACAGACTCCGCTTCTCAAGAGCCACTGCAGCTGCATACAAGTAAATAAATAAAAATCTTTTTTTTTTTGACAAATGATTCCGCGTTTAGGAAAATAAAACAGCTGTACTGTGTTAGACCAAGGTCCATCTGGTCCATCCAAGCCTGGTATCCTGTTTCCAAAAGCAGCCAGCAGCAGATGCCTAGGGACTAGTATAAGAACAAGGAAACTATTTAATGATATATATTGAAAATATTTTTCACATATCCTTGATGGAAAACAGAGATGGAATTTTGACAGAAGAGGGGAAAAAAGCAAAAGAAAACAAAGAATCCAACACACACACCCTTTCCAAAAGCATGAAACATTCCTTTTGAAATAGAAAGAATTGAGAGGAAGATAAATCTTACTGATTTCCTTCTTTTTTCTTTTTGTTTTTTAAAGAAGCCCTCGGGAGCAAGAAAAAACCAGCAACTTACTTGCTATTCAAAGAAACAGTGTAAGTACATACTGATGCACATCACTGGCCAGTTAATTTTGAAGAACCCTTGACTATCAGTGTCAATGGCTTTTCTCTTGTGAAAGGGCCCTCATGGAAACCTACTGGTAGGGATTCACATCATGATATCCCACATGAGAGCTCTGAAACAATTAAAATTAATGGATTTATAAATACAGCTTCCAAAAGTATATACCTCAGTCAGAGGGAAAGCCTGTTCCACTTAATGCCCTGGGTCAGACAAGAACCATTGAAGCACTATAGTGGAAACAGGCTAACCAGGCTGCACTTAGAAAAGTACATGAAGAGTGGGGACAGTGAAGTGCCCCATGAAATCAGCTGGAGGTTTACAGTTGGTTTAGTTGAATATGGGATCAGTTGCAGAAGTCATCCATAGGGACATAGGCTGGAGGGACTATGAAGTCACAGATGCAGAAATCAACTGCTTTGATTATACTGTTAAGTCTCATATCTCCAGGACATCAGATCTTGATTTTTAGATCTGTGTTTTTCAGAAGCTCCAGTTAAGCTAATAAAATGTGATGATGACTCGTGCTTATCTGGGAACGGGAAGAGAGAAGCATCAGGTTATGACAGAAGACGATGAACTTGAAGTTTGGAGATCAAGAACCAGCATGAAAGAGCAGAGCATTTTTAACCAGTGACAAAAGCCCCACCCATTAGTGCAGACACAGACTGGAAGGTGTGCAGCTATAACCTGGAGAGGGAGCTGGTCATGGAAGAAGAGAACATCATGGATGCTTTCATCAACTACTGACTGACAGTAGAGACACCACGGGTGTGACCAACTGTGGAAAAGGCAGTCACAGCCCCAAGGATGTATCAAACAATGATTGCTGAGGAAAGGCAGCCAGGCCTCTTCCTCTCCTGCAGAGACTCCACTTGAAATGCCACACATGCCTCTGGTCACCAATGTCCAAATCAGCAGGATTAGACCTGAAGGAGGCATGGGCGAGGGCTGCCAAGGTGACCCAAGGAAAGGAAAGCCTGTCTTACAGAGAAACAGTGTGGAGGGGTTTTTTGACTGAGTAAAACAGGCTGAGGAGAGGCATGTACTAAACATTTCATCTGTATATCTATATGTATGTATGGGATCTATGCATTCATGGACTCCTAGGTGCACAATAAGATGTGTCAGAGATTCAGCCTCTTCCAGATATTTTAAAATACTCTCATTTTTAAACAAGTGAGTACTGACAGGCATGCTCTGTATTTCCAAGATGATCAATAAATATTACCCAAAGAAAGGCTTTTAAGTACAAAAGTTGCTCTGTTTTTTCCCCAGCTACGTTAGCAGGTCTAATAGAAAATACTGTCTCTCCTCACTAACCTTGAACAGCTTAGTAATTTCTCCTACTTCTGAAAGAAAGAGAGAGAATAAGTAAAAAAAAAACCAAAAAACCCCAGCTGCATCCCTTTCACAAAGGGGAAAACAGAGGGGCAGAGTTGTTAAACAATTTGCTTTAAATAACAGAGAACATCATGTCAAAAGCCACCATTTAAAAAAAAAATCTTCCAATATCCAAGGTTATCTGTGACGCAAGTGCTTATTATGACTTGTAGACTGAAGACTTACTATTTCAGCTCAAAACAGGCAGATTCAGGTGTTTTGCAAGAGAGGTGTGCTGAAATATAAGATGGATATCTTCTGATTTACTACTCACAAATTTTAAGATTAGTATGAGAGAAAGCCACTGCTGATTATAACTAAGATTTACAAATACTGTAAATGTTACATAAATTTTTAAGAGGTTTGCACTGCATCCTCAGACAAATGGAGACTTATAGATAGAACAGAAAAAAATATCACCTTTAGGAAATTGTAATTACATAAAATTTAAGCACATCCTCTCCACATTCTTTGGGGAAGGGAAAGCATGCTAAAGTTGCTGTATTTATACTGACAAATTACGGTTATCTATTTAAACTAGGGTTTTAATTAGACACAGTGTGCACATAAGAAATGCAAAATCAAAAAAAAAAAATCAAACTAGATTTTAATAACGATCCTGCAGATACCATATCAGAAAGTTTCAGCCTTCCGTTCAGATCACTTGAGGGCTTTTTTTTCATTTTTCTTTGTCTATAGTTGCACAGTAATTTTTTTCCATATGACAATGCTGTTCTTCAAGCCAGTCTGAATGAAACAGCCAAACCTGAGAACATATAACACCATCTAAACACCATCATAACAACACTGGTATTCCCATCCTCTCTGTACCTGCTGGGGTTTTTATCATATGAGGAAATAATGAGTTTAGAGAGAAGACTGCTTCATGTTACACACAACAGCAGCACATCTCTCCGCAGCTTTCCCCTTTCTATGTGCCTGCTGTATTCTATGGAATTTTACTGAAAAACCAGCACAGTTTTCCAAACTGTGCTGTCCTCTCTGTGGCCTTCTGCTGGTATGCACGGAGATGCAGGGCACCAGCATCTACTGCTAGGCCCTGCTATCTCACCAGTGTCAACCTCTCTTCCTTTGGGCTGCTCTAATCACATCTCATTTCAAGACATAAAGCTGCTTGAGATCCCAAGGATGCTGGGAACAACAAAACCAGTTAGGTATAGCAGTTAATTAACTTCTGTTGAACTGAACCAAAAATCAATTTACCACCATTTCTTTATGGCATCTAAAGATGCTACACATTTATGAACTTATTGCACTACTTTTTCATTTGGTATTTCCACATCTATATCAATAAGTTAGCCCACTAAATAGAATTTGGTCATGTATACAGATATATTATGAATTAATTAACCTTCACTTGCTACTTAATTAGCCAGTGATAACATTTCTCATTTCACATTAAAAACTTGCTGGCTACTTTCACACCCCTGATTCTCACGTGCATTGCTGAGATGTGCAGCTGCTTTACAGCAAATCAAAGCACTCCAAGATACAGCTGACACAGATCACAGTGGATCTTTTTGCAACACCCAAGACTGAAAGGCAAATAACTAATTAGAAAGAACAGCCTTATTTAATTACCTAATAATAAACTCCCTTGCTCGTTAAACACATTACATATATTGTAACAGCTGGCATACTGAAGTATCTGATAAAGAAAAACCTGCTTATAGTACTGTTGGTACTTTACGGAAAGCCAGATAAATGGGATTTTTTTATAGTAGTACTCATTTAAAATACCATCTACATGCTGGATGGTGGAAGACTCAATATACTGCAACAATGTCAAGGTTGGGTGAAGAAAGTAGGACTAACCATCTCTTAGGCCAGCCCTGAGTAATGCAGGAGACCAGCTTACTCCTGCAAGATGCAGGAACAACCCTAGAGGGCTGCTGCCCCGAAAACAAAATGAGATGCTATGAGCTTAGGACAAACGGCATATGGTTCTTACATAAAACACAGTCGCCTTTATTTCCAGGACAGTATTCTTTTTTTTTTTTTTTCCTTCAAGTGGATGTCTAAAGAAAAAATGCCTCAAGAAACCTAGCAGCAGGGATGGTAACTGCAAACCTCCTCCTTCCAGATGAGCACTCACCACACTCTAGAGTGTTGCGTCTTCTCTTGCTCTCTCCTACTGCCTGCAAAATTTCTGTGGTGCTTTCTATACAACAGCCAGCTTCAGTGAGGGGTGTCACCTTCCCCCCATATCATCCACCAGCCTCTCCCTGCCTTGCACACCCATCTAAAATAAGACCTAAATCTGCATTCCTAGTGGAAATTTCCTTCTGCCTGAAGAAAAAGAAGTCATGATAAGTACCAATGACTCAATAAGATAAATTTGCTATTTGGAAAGATTCAATATGGAAAAATATAATGAAAACCAGGCTCAACAAGCAACCAGAGGCTAAAGGTAAGGGGGGAATGGCTGTAGGCAGTCCTTTGCCACATCTCTGCCCAACACCAGAACTGTGACTATCATTAAATGGGTACTGCTGCAAACATCTCAAATGAAGGCAGGAGAGTTACAGATTTGATTGCAAATCCCAAACCCCAGCTTCTTTGTGCTTAACCAAGTTTTAAGGATCTCCTCTTGCCTGCATGCTCCAAGAACCTCTTCCATTTGGGAAGGCTTATGGGTCTCTCACTCTGTTTTTCCACTCTAGTATTAGACTACCTGTTTTTAAAAAACTTGTAGGAACTTAATTATCCTTGAGACTATGATCTCTTCGTCAAATTTGGCTGAAACTGGTCAGTGGGTTTACAAGTTAGCAGGGGAGGAGGGAAAGAGAAGCAGACTGACTGTGTAAGCCTCATTTCCCCAAGAATCCAGGCTAAAAACAATTATAGCCAGAAGGTTCAATTAAAGAAGGAGACTCATAGACGTTTGCTGCACTTCAAACACAAACTGGTTCATGCATACTAATCAGTTAACACAGCTCTCACCGAAGGAATGAGAGTTTTGCAGCAAATTAATATTTATATTGATTTAAACCGAGAACTGTGGCAGGCTGGAATTTCAACAGCATCAACATGTTCAGCATGAAGCATACAATCACCCTCATATTCCTTCATACTAACACTAATTTACTCACATGATAAGATGCTCACAGCATCTCCACAGCAATATCCACACATCTCCAACTCTGCACATGCAAGTCCCATGCCTACATTTTTAGTAATGCTGAGATGTATGGTATGACCAGTGCTTTGAAGCACAGTGTAAGGCAAAATGCATGTGGGGAACAGCCTGCATTCTCATGACATCCATTATTATACACTAGTCAGGAAAATTACCATTAAGATACTGTTGGAAAAGCAAATATTCTTCTCCCTTTTGTATCAGAAATCAACTAACTAGATGCATATTTGATAGCACTTGACAGATGTTCATATGTTCACATCTGCAAATGAAGTAAGGCAGAATTATACTTCAGAGGAACAAGACTTCCTTTTTTTAACTTTCTTGTTTTTTCAAATGCATATTCTGGTTAATTTCTAGCTTTAAAATCTTCATAAAGCAGTAGTAATGGTTGGTATTTTAATGTAAATTTGCAAAAGGTTGTCCATATTTTTATTTTTAAAGAGGCTGAGTTCACTGCCATAACATTCCTGTGCCTAGAGAGATTTTCTTTCTCATAGGTAGCAAAAAATGAGCCCAGTTACATCGGTTACAACTATTTCAAATTAATGAATTTGCATTAGCCATTCATGTTCCCAAGGGTGAACTCTAAATCACATGCTGAAAATGTTCACCCCCTTCCCAGTCTCCACAAGGGCATTCATTTGCTACAGAAGAGTTTTTTCCTTCCGAGTCTGGCCTATACCCCAGCTTTTTTTTAGCCAGGTCATCACTGTGGCAAATGCACTGTCCACCTTTTTACTCAAAGCAGTTGACCCCAGAGTTTCCAGTTAGTAAAAGCCTCTCAGAAAGGCTTCACTCTGTTACCACAGAGAAGCCAACAAGACCACTTGGAGCACCCTGGGGTATCCCGGACTGTTGCATGGTGCCAGCAGATGCAACACACACCTCTGACATACCACTGAAAAGCCATAAAGAGTATCGAGGGCATCTCAAATAGAATCAGATGCCTCTGATTGGCCAACTGAATCAAGCCAAGACTCACATCCTATCCCCAGCAAATAAATACATATTAATTTTAAAGTGATGGCCTAATCTAGCAATTGATCTTTGGAAAAAACCTCAATCAATCATGATACATCTCTTGACCTTCACACGCTATATCTAGCTTAAAAAGTTGGGTTTTGTTCAGTGTTTCACTCAGTTGGGGCTGAAGGCTAGGGGCCAGTGGGGGTTGGTCCAGTGTCTGACATGCTGGATTTTAGTTTTTGGCTCACTGTGAACCAACAGAGAAGGTCCCAGCACCTCAAGTTAGCTTTGAATCACAGTTGGGCAGTTCTTATGGCCACTGAGCATCTGTACAGGCACCATCAGCCTGCACTGGGTAAGCTCCTCTCCTGACAACATGTAAGGTGGTAAACAAATCCATTCAGTCAGAGGCACAGCTTCACTGTGGAGTGCTCAGGGCTCAAAGAGAATGTCAAGCTAGAGTAAATAAACTGTGTTTTTACAAAGTTTAAAAGTTGCCTGGCCTATGGGACATGCAGGTGAGGTGGCAGCAGCACACCTGATGGGCTGCTAGGCCAGGCCATCCCTGCAGCTGCCATGACACTGCACACTGTAGATTTCCTCTCACTCAAGCCAAGCAGTACCGTGAGGAAGCAAGGGCTGAGAATTTGTAATACCTCATGAGAAAGGGAAGATCTACAGTGCAGTGACTGCACCAGGTCACCTGTCAGTCAGGAGCACGGCATCAGTGCCATACTGTGGAGCAGTGTGTGAGCCTGTAGGGTAACAGCTGCCCACAGGGAGCAGGATGGCTCCCTTGGCCCCTTGAGCCACCAAGTGCACACAAGGGTTTGCACCACAGCTGCTACATCCCTCATATGTTTTTCATATGCGGTATTCCACCGATTCTCTACTTCTTTTTTTTTACTGCTCAATGACTTGATCTTTCCAAGCGTTAGGGCTATCTGACTCTTGAGGCACTGCTCATACCACCTTGTCACACAACCCATTAACAAAGCAGATGAGAAGACAGTTTATTTTCACCATTATTAATTTCTTCTTCGTTGTGGTCAAGACCCTGTAGGAATCTAATACAGGGTGGTACACCATGCCCACAGCCAAGAGACAAACATCAAGGTCAAAGAAAAGGGATACTTCTAATTTCCTTTTGCACTTCAGTTGTGGGATTTATACCTCACAGCAGGCTTTCAATGATGTTCCAAGATCTCTAAAACCACAACAGTTTTCCTTTTATTGCAATAGATTTCCAATGAAGTCCATCTCCTCAAAAAAAGATGCCAGTATCATATAAGGAGATAATGAGTAACTGGGAGAGGGCACAATTGTCACACAGACTTGCAAATAAACTCCCCAATTCTTGTGTTGATTTTTACATTTAAAATATCTTTCCAATGCTGGGTATGAACTGGACTAATAGGAATACAGGTCTTGTCTCTGCTAGGCTTTTCCATCAGGAAGCTCCCTGAGCACAACCTTGTCTTTTGAATTTTATGGTACAGTCAAAGTATAACAGCTTGGGAAGAACAGCTGATGCCTGAGCTGAGCAAAAGCAACATACACAAGGCCAAGGGAAAAAAAAGCACCTGGAATAAAAGAGGAACCACCTGCCAGAAAAATAAAGGAGTAGGTGGGGAGACCTGGAGAGAGCAAGCCTGTGGGAACAGTGAGTGACCTGAGTTAATAGGGAGCGTGGGGGAGGAGTGGGCAGTGAGCAATTGCTCTTGTGTTCAAAATCCTAGTGATGGGATGAGTCAGAGACTCTGATTGAATTTTGCCTTCACTACACCCACAAACTGGTTATTATAAGGCTTAGGGGAGCATGGATTGGTGCAGCAACAAAAACTACACAGTGAATTGATGGGTATATGAAGCACCCCAGAGTGCCTGAAAATCTGAAGAACATCTGCCAAACATGGCCTTTCATACAAGGTTTCCTGTGGCCATAACTAATCTGCCTTGCTGCTCTTCTTCAAGTAATGAGATTTAGGCTAATAACCGAGTGGCAGCTGCATCTGATGAGAAGGGGTACAACACAGTACCTGGAAATGCTCTTTGCAAGTCTCTTCTGGAAGCAGGAAGCTCCAATAATTCAACCCTGCAAGATCACTGCCCAGAAACTACTACATACTCCTTTAGTCCTTCAGGACAACACAGTTCAGTGAACAAGACGACAGATTTGTATTACCTCCCTCAGTGACTGTTCTTTAACTGCTTCTGCTTTCAACCATTTCTGCTCCTAGTGCTCATCCTCCTCCCAAGGCCAGGGGCCAGGTGACCTGCTCAGCCAGCTCTAACACACCAAAACGAGCAGTGGAAACTGCATTGGTAACACCCCCCCATTCACATCTGGAAACTGCACTGGTAACACCCCCTTGCTCTCATCAGGCGGCCCTAACAGGCCAGAGGAGGCCCAGGCTGTTGCGACACGTCTGCTCGTGAAAAGCGCCTGCTCTGACCTCTGAGAGGTATTTGCCACTGAACTGCACCTCTGGGAAGACAGGCTTCCCATGAGTTCAGAGGGAGGGAAGGCCTGGGTAACTCAGCAGCCAACCTCACTCTCCTTTGAAAATGGAACTGAAGTTATACCAAGGTGTGCAGTTTTAAAATCTGGCAGGTCAGGTGGTGACACGTGATACCAGTGACAGCCAGGACATCTTCGTGCTCTTGGTGCTGCTGCAAGACAAATGAGGAAACAAAACAGAGCCCTGAAGGAGACACCCAGCTTTGTAGCAGGCTATGTAATGAACTTCAACTGGTTCAACTTCTCTGCTCTTCACAGCCTTAGTCTGACAGCAGAGACATGGGCAGCAGGTTAGGACTTGCTCCTCCAAGCTGACTTGATGGCTAGTGGCCCTCTACCACAGCGGCCAGCCCTTAGCTCAACGCTGGCAGTCCACCAGCGCTCCTGCAGGGTAAGCACCACAGGTGACTGGGATGAGCTGTGCCTCCAGACTTTGTTCTGAGATAAATCAGACATGTTCCTCTCAGGAGAGAGACAAACCCAGTGAGGAGCATGGTGCCCTCTGCAGTGATCAAACATCAATAACCTTTTTTAAAAATAAAAATTAAAAAAAAAATTATAAAAAACTAAACACCATGTACTACAACAGCTGGAGGCTTATTACAGTTTCTCTCTATACCAATTTAAGTCAAGTTCATGGATCTTTAAGTGTGTCAGCCCAGCAGTTCAGTTACTTGTTTTTTAATCTTACCTTCCTTTTAACCCTTCCAAACCAGAAGAGCTGGCATGGAGACAGCTGCATGAATAGATACTCAGGAGACAAACAGGAAAAAGGAAGTATTTAAGGAACTTGTACTTGCTGAGGACTACAGGAGAACATAAAGAGCTTTTTTTAGAAAATAAACAAGAACAGGTGATTGCACACACAAGGAATACTAAGAGTCCCTAAGCTCAGAGATAAAGGAGGGGGTCTTCCAAAAAAGCTTATCCCTTCTTAAACCCCCTTTACCTCATTTTATGCAAGATGCCTAAATTTATTGTTTCAACTTATATTTAATGCAGTTCTTCCCTCTCCTTTGGATCAACTCAAGTTACATGGCTGCATGATCACCTGAACAGAGATAATGGGGAGCTAGCTGTAATAGGCCTGGATGTACCCACTTCTTTTTAGCAGCTGCTCTCAGTTGCATGGATTGGGTATAAGGTAAAATATAGTCTCAGGAAACAGAATGGCATAATTCCATGCAGCACTTTATTCTGAGTGCAAAAATTGCCATAGCCTGAAAAAGCAGGGCCTTTGGGAATCGTACCTGTCCTGGGAACAGCATTTTCACAAAGCAAATTTAAAACCTTCTCTCACAAGGCTTCCTTTGAACTCACTAGGGAAAAACATGCCCCTTTCAGAGTGAAGTCAGTGGAAAAAAGCCCACCCAGATTCATCCTTAGGACAATTCAGAGGAGAATCTATTCTGTTTTTTAGTACAAGAACTGGGGGCATCCATGGGATGGGAAGGTTTCAAAAGAGCAACAGAAGTTGGTTTCCCCACTGTATGTAATGAGGTTGTGGAGGTCGTTGCTGTGCGTGTTGAATGTGAGATGGTTAAAGAGCAGGACAAATCCAGTGGAAAGATGGTCACTGAGAGCTATTAGGTACAAGCATATCATGTCTGGCTCTCAATGTCCCCGGGCAGCACATCACTAGGAGCCAGCAGAGGACTCCAGGAAGCCACTGCATGTTTACACACCACCTCCACGACATCCATTACTCACCATTACTGGGTCACTGGGCCAAATGGGGCTTTGGTATGCCCCAGGGTGGCCATTGATATTCTGAACACACAGGGAGCCCACAGAGGTAATTCGGTCAGAATTAGCTCTAGAGGGTTAACAGAGTTTTCTAAAACTGGCCTTGATTGGCACTTTCTCTTCACGCCCACACTTTGCAGCAACTCAGACACATGAAAGCTTCTGCCAGGGAGTGTTCTCAGACTACCTGAGATTACTGGACGTTTTACAAGAAAAACAGAGGTGGATGAAAAAGAAAGTATGCACCAAAGTTGTTGTTCTGGAGGAAGAGTGAGATCTGGATTCTGTATCCTCCATCTGAAAAGGTTCACCCTGCAAGTTCCACATCTCCAGAGCCCACAACTACTGAAAAGGGCAGCCTATCCCTCAACATCCTGCTGAAACTGGGTCACTGTGCACTAAAGCAGGCAAAATTCATGGGCCCAGGAGGTACAAGCCACTCTGTCACCCAAGAGAAATTACTTTTCCCATTTCAGTCGTTCTTTCCCACCAGCTGTGGGCACAGTCCTTGAACTCACCTTGTCTTTGAACAGTGTCACACCACATAATCGAGTGATGGGCAGAAATTCAGCCAGCTAGGACACGATAAACACCCACTTAAATGCTTTCTAGTTTAGACAAAACTAGCAAATCCCCTTCCCATGCTCATCTATAGTCTGATCAGAGTGCTTCACCTGCCAAATGTGAGCAGGTATTACTTACTTCAAATTGTGAAATGATCCTGAGTCCCTGACATTTGTAAAACATTTAGAGACCCACAAAAAGAATCACAGGAAGACAAATGACTGCCTACTGCCTCCCAACTCTGAGCTCACTCTTGTACAAACACCCTGCTCACTTTAAAAAGCCTTTTCCCCTCCTTTTTCTAAATAAAACTGAGGCCTTCTTAAAGAGACTATTTTCAGTTCCAGATCCTTCAACATAGTGGATGTTCCTACAATTTCTTTTTATTTTTTTTCCCAGTAACCTTTTTAACTTGGTAAGCAAGCCTGTGCCCAGCTTTCAGTTACTTTCTATTCTGTGGTGCCAAATGAGACCAGATAGACATATTCTTAAAAGGCTTTCATGAAAATGCAAATGACCAGTTCACAGTAGTCTGCTGGCTCAATAAATAGAAGAGTTCGAAGTGTTTAGACACTAATGAAAACCAGAAAAAGTTATCTGGAGCCCTAAAGAAGCTTTTGCTTCCTTGTTACCACCATAAAACTTGCAACAACAGTATCTTCAAGATACCTTCTCTGTTACCTGTATTAGCTTAGACAACACATCCTTCTAGTAGCTGACCTGCAGAAAGAGCATAAATCTGAGTCAAGGAATGACACCAGGACTGAAAATTCAGACTTGCCTGCAAACATAAGAGTTAACTGTAAGCCAAACACACATGATCGTATTTTCTAATCTGCCAAGCTTTCCCCTTTTCCCCCTCCTAAATATCACCACTCATTTTAATGTGGGGTTTTCTTTTTTTATTATTCCAATTCAAATACAGCGAAGTGCTGCATGTTCTTGTCCTCACACATCTCACATATTATATTATATATTAGTATTCCTTTGAAAGGATTTTGTTCTTTAGTACTAACAGGACAAGAAAGCCTTGAAAACAGACTTGCTTAATAGTGTCCAACTTGGGAGGGATCTAAATGTGATATATGAAGTGTTATATATCCACATTATTCACTTTTAAATTAAGCTACTTCAATCTAGGGAGAAGTATTAAATCCTAAATGAAGCAGTTTCTGAAATTCAAACTTTTGTGCTAGACAGGTCACTTCACAGACCCTTCTGAAAGCATCCAAAGGGGAGCCTGTAAGGGCTCCAGAAAGGTTTCAGGATGGTTATGGCAGGAGACAAGGCTCTGGCTCTGGCAGTGCTTCCTCAGCACCCTTTATCTTCCCACCCTCCATCAGGGCCCAGGGTCCTGCCAGGAAAGTTCCCCTTCATTCACCTCAAGCACAGTGAACTGGATTAGCCTGGAGACACTTTCATCCTCACATTAAGCTCACCAAGGTCACTTGCCCAGTACACTTTTGGGTGTGTTTGTGTGGCCACACTGGCTGACACAGTCACATGGGGCTTCTGCTGGAGGAAGCCTAATTGCTGGCAGTGATGTTGTGGCCAGCTAATGGGCACACATCTGTCCAACTGCTACACCCACCACCCAAGGGGTGCACAGAGATGATCCACTTGCATCCTCCTAAAACCCCACAAATGCCCTGTTCAGAACAAAGCAGACTCTGTCCTTCACCAAAGAGGGAGAAACAAATGCTGAGTTGCCTCTCAGAAGCCCATGCAGCAGAACCTGGCTTGAAACCAGCAGATTTCTGGCCTGAATCTGACCCAGACTCATTAGTCTTTAGCTATTTCTGTCTAGCCCAGAGCATCTCACAGATGAAGGATATTCAGAGCCCAGACAGTCTTCCAAAGTGAGCATTTTGGCTCCTCAAAGCTGTAATCAGTCCAATGAGTTGCTATTACAACTTCTGCTGGATTTAAGGTCAAGTACTGCAAGGACAGGTACTGGGAGCCAAAAATGCCTTCTGAGTTAAAACAAACAGGGTCCATCAAATTCTGCTGGCCTTTTACTTGGAACCACCAGAACTACAAATATACTTCTTTAATACAGGAAAATTTGGATTATGATGCAATTATGTTACTCCAGAAGCCCAGCCTAAGGCCACAGCACTGTCACTGGCAGAAGTGATCCAGTGCTCTGCTGGTGCCACATGGCCCTCCTCTCTTCTGCAGCAACTACAGCAACAACTCATGTTTCCAAGCTGGTGCACTGCACAATCACTAAGATAGCAGTGGGAGCACAAAGGAGGGCATAGTATGACATAGAGGCAAGTGTCCCTGGCTGGGATTACATCATTTGGTCCAAAAGCCAGCTTTTGCTAGATCAGAAAAATCCTAAGGCTACAGGAAAGTTGGTGTGAAGGTGCTTTTGGTCACACAGTCATAGGATAGTAGAAGGTGAAAGGGTCCTCTGGACGTCATCTGTTCTAATCCCCTGCTCAAGCAGGGTCACCTAGAGACAACTGCCCAAGGACTGTATCTTAGACAGTTTTTGAGTATCTCCAAGGATGGAGACTCTACAACCTCCGGGCAGCCTGTGCCAGTGCTTGGTCACCCTCACAGGGGCAAACAGTTCCCTGATGTTCAGAGGGATCCTCCTGTGTTTCAGGTTGTGCCCATTGCCTCCAGTCCTGCCACTGGGCAGCCCCGAGCAGAGCCTGGCTCTGCCCTCTCTGCACTCCCCTGCAGGTATTTATATGCATTGATGGGATTCCCCTGAGCCTTCTCCAGGCTGAACAGTCCCCGCTCTCTCAGACTTTCCTCATGGGAGCGGTGCTTCAGTCTCTTCATCATCTTCGTGACCTTTCACTGGACTCTCTCCTGCAGCTTCATACTGGTGCTCTGGTAGTCTGAACCAGCTGGCAGATACTGATACCGTGCTCCCTTGTCTGCGCTGGAAATCTGGAAAGAAGATGGCATGCAGGGGAGCATATGTCCCTACCCAAAACAGGGCCTCTTTTGATCAATCAGTGTGTAAAGGAGAGTCTGCCTCAGAGTGCTGAATCTTGTGTTTGACTCAGTTCTAAGGGAGCAGCTGTAACTACCAGGCACCACCTTAATGTAACATAACTCATTCATAGACTAAAAAAAAAATTCTGTCTTTTCTGGGTGGAAAGATGTTTATCCAGAGACTAAACACAATTTATTTTTACAGCAGGTACACCAAACCAAGACAGTTAAAAGGCTAAGTCTCCAGAGCTCTATATGCTATGTAAATAAATGCTAAATAATTGCCTGCATTAAACTGTGGTTCAATGTTCAGCAAGGAAAATAACTCTTGTTTTTTTTAATTAAATTCTGATTTTATCTATAATTCTAGACTATTCTGCTTGTTTATTTACATGAAAAGTCATCCCACTTGTTGAGTGCTAAAGCCTTATTCTGAAACTGTATGACTAACACCAGTACTTCCAAAAGCTATGTATCAAATAGATTTATGTGACTAACCTACGTCCCTCAGCTGGCAATATAAGCAAACTGAGCTAACCAGGAACACACATTTTGCTGTGGATATGTCAATTTACAAACTCTTTTCCAAATAACTGAGATAATGACTTTGAGGACACCAGTCAGCACAGCCCAGAGCTGTGCACTTGCAGTGGTCCCAAACAGTTTCCTGTGCAGAGCAGGATGAGGTAACACATGGAAGTGCACAGCTCCAACTCATGCTCAGAGCCAAGGAGCTGCAGTTGAAGGCACTGTCGTCCCACTACTGGATTTCCCTCCACCGGTAGCAGGGTTGGTGGGAAGAAATCTGTGCCTCCACCTCTGCTGCTTCAGGCCACAACCTGAATTCTTGGTATAATCTCATCTTTCCTAGCAATTTAACCCATTGGACTCAACAGAAGATGCAAGATGGAAGGCACAGATGCATGCTCTCTTCTGCATGAGAGAGTGATGATGGGCAGTAGGACAGAGCAGTACCACTTCAGCCACCAGAGCTGGGCTGGAGTGGGCTGGCCCTTCCGGATAAATGTCCTTCCACACAAGGTCAAAACATGGTTGCTTGCTTTAACTACATTTTTTTACACGATTTACGACTTCTCTCCACTGAGCAATGATGCTGGTTGTCAGTAAATTATCCACTGTGACCCCTCAGGATTTCTCTTCATGGTATTATTAGCTTAGTCTGTGACTCCAGTTTTTATTTGCAGACAATAACCATCCCTGAACAAAAGTCTCCAGCTTGAATAGCTGGCAACTCCACTTTGAGTGCCCAGCACAACCAGGGAGAGCAACGCTGTCCTCAGGCATCAAGGACAGGTGCATCACTGCTTTGGCCAGGAAGATGCAGCAGCAGCACCTCTTTCACTGCAGATCCACTGCCCTGCCAGCCCAGGGGTGACCGAGTCCTGCTGCTTATCTCCAGCCTCCCAGCCACAGACCTGAGACTTTACAGCACATAAAAATAGTACACAAAATCCCCCTTCTACTGACCTGCTTATTTTTTGTAAAATCAGAGTATTGCCCACTTGCTGCAGACACTAGTCTCCTTGTTTAAAGAAAAATTGTCTCCCACAGTTGTCTCCCACTGGCAGACAACCAATATACAAGAACATCTACAAAGAAGCTATTACAGTTTATCGTGCAGTAATCCATGGATTAAGGTCATTAATAGCCCTCGATGACATACTGCCATGACTCCAAAGGTGCTCTTCTGGCTTACAGGACATACAGAACATAACCCCCTCATAAACATTCCCCCTGAGATACTGTCTTCTAAATCTTCAAAAGAAAAGAAGAAATGAGAAAAAACAGAAGGCAGATGCCTAGCACAATATCTTGCATTGCACTAAAAAAAAAAGTTATAATGGAACTAAACCACCCTGAGTTTTCTTCTCTTTCAGACTGATGTTTTCACAGTGAAAGAGTTCTTGGTAAGTGAAATTTTGATCCTCAGAGCTAAATTTAAAAAACAAGCCAAGACATTCTCCCATGCCCAGAAGATAAAGCTATAAGTAAAAACTTTCAAAATAAAATCTCAAATGCCCAGTTCTACCCTTTAATTATTGATATGAAATAAGCTTTCTCCTTCTGTTGACACAAGAACACAAATTTATCATCATGGAAAACACAGTGTACTCCTCAAATCCCAGGGGGTCATTAATCTTCTTTTCTGCAGTACAAGAACTATTTTCACAGAACTTTTTAAAATAGTTTTCTAAAGCATGCCTGATGTCTTTAGGAAGTCAGAAGAAGCTGATGGCCTAACAACATAATTGCTAAATATCCTCCAAAGGAGAGAATCCCTTTGCTCATCCTAAACTTATGCTCATATCTGCACTATCCATACATGTAATTACCAATCCTATTAATTTACCTGATATCCAATATCAAGAGTAAACAACCCCTTGTGTCAAAACTGAAGTAATGGATAGACTTTTCTTACTTCTGTTGATCTAAATGAAAAAATCTGCACTCTTTCCATACGATTTGTTTGTTTAGGATCCTAGGAATGGCCTAGCATTGTGCCACTGTGTATTTTCATTTACCACAAAACAATTATAACTCATAAAATGTACTCGGGAGAATACAATTGTCCTACCAGATGCAAGCAATTCTGTATCCCACAGTCACATGCAATTTTTGTAAACAACATAGTGACATTTGAAAAAAAAAATCCTTAGAAAGAAATATTAAAAGCTTCAATAAACAAACGTTATGATAAACAACATTTGTTTCAATATACATCTTTCTGATCAACCTGGTTTAGTTGTAACTCATCATTTCATATTTTACTTTCACTACAATGTAGTAGCATTTTCACTACACATGCAGGTTTGTTTTCTTACCTTTAAGGAATCAAAGCAGGCAATAACTCTTCCATTTTCAACCTGGCAACTTTTAGGGGGGTGTGCAAATTTGCATTCTTCATCAGAGCGTGAACAAGTTCCCCTCTGAAACTGCCTGCACACTTCTAATGTCAGCCATTTTGTATCTCTTACGGGAGCAACATTCAAAGCCATGATGAGAAGCTGATTTTGAACTTGTAAGTTGCTGTCAGGTGAATTATGCTGAAGAAATTTCCAAAACTAATGACAAAGGAAAGGGAAAGGAGGCAAAAAAATCAAAAAAATAACTTCAAATCTAATTGAAAAGAAAGCTAAAAAAAAACAAACAGTGGGGGACGATTAACGATGTCTAACACACACAAAGCAGAACAAGCAGAGAAAGTTTATCAGCAAGCAGTCACTCATCAATCATTAAGTCCCGCTTGTAGACTTTTGGCTGGGAAAACACATGCTCAGACGCATTTCTGTCTGTAAAACACGTGGGTTTGTTGATTGTAATCACGGATGCACAGGTTTTAACCCAAGGTCCATCAATGCAATGGCACTCCTTGATAGAATAGCAGTCCTCTGATGGTTGCTTGCCGGTATTGATTACACGAGAAAAGCAATGCAGTCATTTGTTCATGTCCCAGGAATAATAATAATAATAATCCTTTTTCTGCTTTCAGTTTCCCATCAACTAATTGGCAAATGGAGACAGCTGAGGTATCTTCTGCCAGGTGTAAGGTGAAGGCAATGTCTGGCTGGCAAAGATGGGATTTTGAGAACACGGGCGTAGCAGTCCTCGCTCGTAAAAGTGACTTGGCAAAGGCACTTTTTAAGTCACTGACCTGACAAAACAAATACACCATCAGTTCACGTGCAACTCATTCAAATCAACATTATGAAACCTACAGTCCCTTTTTATCAGATATTATAAACATACAGCCAAAGTTCACTCTTTTTTTCCAAAAAAAAAAAAAGTCATCCTCCTTTGTGAAGTTACACGTGACAAGGGAATAACCAGTTGAAACACGTACTGCAGTAATATTCCAGGCAGCAACCCAAAAGTTGGGAATGATTTAAATAGATGAATGTGGCAGACACAATAATTACGCACGCTGGTTGTGAAACAATTCAATCTAATGTGCTCAGTCTCCAAAACAACATATAAGAATCTGTTTCCATTAATTTATCACTTGGCCCTTTAGATTGTGTTACTACATTATAAGTTGTTACTCATTATTTGTTCTTCCTTAGAAATGAGGATGGTAATGTTCTGCTCAGATTTTTTGTCTCCTTCTATTTCTCAAGGGAAAAAAGCCCCACAAACAAAAAAAATGTCATTCCAAAGTTACAGGGAATAAAACTTTCCATATGGAGACAACAGAGTTAGTTTTCCCGTTAACCTAGAGGCTGTTTCATAAAGGCTTCATGAAAAGGCTCACCGCCAAGCCACCACGCTCTAATGAGTCCTTTCTGATATGAAGAAGTCTTTATCTAAATATTCCTTTGATTTAATTAGCTTTTGTGGACCTCTGCAAATACATTGTTCAGCATCAAAACCTCAGATTTCAATACGGCACTTAAACTGTTTGGGGACTATAAAATATCTAGGATATTTTACAGAAAAACAGATCTGAAAATCAAAGGGTTAGATATTTTAAAAAATTTTAACCACTATAACTATATTTTATACATAGACAGTGAAACCATGATGTTTTCTTCTACCCAGCTTCAAAGGAACACAACTTTTACTTTGCAAATACCAGCCAGGAACAGCTGATGGATTATTTTTGTGCAAGAAAAAAGAAAAGGGGAAGGACTGGAATAAGTGAGATTTTAAAATGCATCAATAAAAATAGTTCTGAAAACACTGTCAGCTTTTCCATGTCAGAACAATTACCATTCTGTGCTTGGATTCATCTGTCTTAATTGAAGTCAGTATTGTTAGTAATATGCGTAAGAATTACTCACACCCAGTTTTGGGACCAGATCCCAGTTCTGACTTCTAGGTCTTCACATAAAAAGGCTTTTCTACTACTTCGTGATGCTACCAGAAGGGGTTTTACTATGTGACTGATTCTTACACCACAACTTCCTACTTCTAGCATGAATAAAGGCAATGCAATGGCAATGGCTCAAAAACTCAGTTTCAAGTCCAATGTGCAAAAAGATGGGTCTGGATGACACGTAGATAGCTTTACCCAGTCATAAAGAATAACGAGGTGCAAGAGAAATAGTACATTTTGAAATAATTCTATGCAGTTATAGTATAGTACATAAATTACAGATTCCTCAAATTCAATATTCCGTCAATGTTGTCTGACAGCATCAAAGAAGAATGGGATTAAGCTGAAAACATACAAAGAGGTGAGAAAATACTCATAATTGATGAAAAGGAAAGAGAGGAGGAAAGACAAGAAGAGCCTCTCCACAAGGGCTTGTTGAGCTGATAGCTTGTTGGGCTGATGATTTAGCTGGCTAAATGTAAAAGAGGAAATAGTCTCCCTAGAGCCACACATTCCAACTCAGAAATGTCAGTAACGGTTTTCAGCAAAAGATGTAGGAGACAGACAGAAATTTTGGGAAAAGGGTAAATGTTATACCGCACACTGCTGAAAGTCACAAGTAGTAATACTCTGCAGGGCTGCACACCATAAAATTGACAAAGCTGTTTCTCAAGTAGTAGGTGTTAAGACTGAAAAAAACCAGACACAGCACGTGGCAGCAAAGCAAACCGCACACAGTATAGAAATGGCAGTAGCCATGGTTTTTAAAAAAGAAGTGCACAGCAGAATCACACACAAGATTTGTGAGACTACAGAAAGAATTAATATCAAAATGCATTTGTGGGGCGGAGGGTAGAAGAGTAAAATACAGTATCATCCTATTTCTTACCCTCATGCTACATGAAGATTTTCTAAAGAAAGGGAAGCATGAGAAGTTTGTCTCAGAAATCCACATCTTGTCAAACATAACAATGCCATCTGGTTTCTCAAGAGTCATCAAGTGCCTTGGGAGTTTCTACCGGTGCAAACCCAGGAGACAGAACTGAGTCCTTTCTGAAGGAGGCCATACCTTCAGCAGGAGGCAAGTGCGCACATGGTGAGGATAGAATAATCTGGAGTGCTTCATTCCTACCACTTACATGACCTACGTGCTCACAACCACATCCTAGGCAGCTGTCATACCTCCTCTGCCCGTCACCTGCACCAGGAGGATGAAGGAAGAGATGCCACCTTGAAAGCCTGAACATGAGGGAAGCAAACAAGGAGAAGGGAAGAGAAAATACAAAACAGGGAATAAAATTATGGGACAAGCCAAGAAAAGTGGAATTCAACATACAAGGAAAGCACTCATGAGAAGGAAAAAATGGGAGAGGAAGGTAGGAAAACTAAATGGCTGGTTGTGAAACAGAAAGAAAGGGAGAGACTTCATAGGAAATGGAAGAAAGATGGAGAAAGGATGTGAACACTGGAGGAGAGAGGGACAAGAAGAAATTTTAGAAGGAAAGCAGATGAGACTGTGGTTACTGGGAAAATCCAGTAGTTTGAGTAAACAGGGAAGTAAATAAGGGAAAAGAATGGAATTTACATAAGAAAATATAACAACAACAATAATCCTCAATAAAATGCCTGCAAGGTCACAGGGCATTATTAACGTCATAGTTTACCCTGACCTTGTGTGTTGCAAAACCCATCCATCTGGAGAAAACCAGTGGCTCCAGCAAATGCAAACTCTGCTCTTCTCTCCACTACTTCTAACTGTGACCCAACATACCAGCCAAAGTAAGCTGTCCTCCCGAAACCAACGGCAGCTCACCGGCATAAAGCCCTCAGCACTGTCCCTTATCCAGGCAGACGGGTTTGTTTGGTTCGTGGGTTTTTTTAGCTGTTTTGTTGTTACTATCATTAATGATCCCAACTCAAGACAACACTCCCCACTGTAGCTAAACAAACTATCAAAACTTACAAACTGACAACTGAGCTGCTAAATACACTTACTGAAGATGAAGGCAGTACTCAACATAAGAACAAATTCTTTTTGTCTTTTTACAACTATTATTGTTTATTTTCAGTCTCTCACACAGTTGAATCAATGGAATTAATCAAGAATGCACACTTACAAATGCAGTTTTTCGTATGCTAAGTGTATGAAATTCATGGACATGTATTTGTAAAAGCTATTTAGCTTTGGATCCCTTTTAGGATAAGCATCACTTCCCTTTTGCAGAAAGCTAGCAAGGCCTGGAAGAGTAGGAGGTCTTTGTCATGGTCAAGAAAAAAAGTCCTTTTAATTATTAAACAAGACAAAGCACACAGACACTAGAAAAAGTTCTCAGAGAAATATGGGGCAGCCAGCATTTTTGGGAATTGCAAGTGAATGCAAAGCCCTGCTCTATTACAAACCAGTTGGATCTCTCAGCTGGAAAATCAGAGCTCTTGCTATCTACAAAATATGAGGTGCTTTGGTACAGTAGTTTTATTATGCAGTATCTGTCTAATGGTGAAGCTGAGACTTTCTGGACATGATGAATTCATGCTTCAGTAGATAACAAGTAGTAATGAGCAAAGACATCATCTTCAAAAGTCATCTCTGCAGGCGATGACTTCCTGTAAAGGAGCAGAGTCCTCCACATGGTCTCACCACAGATCTCTAGTGGAACCACTAAGTCCACTCGAAAGGTGTTAAAACAGTTTTACACTTTTCAAGGTTTAAGCACTCTGTATTATTCATCACATTTAAATCTTCAGTAAGAGATGTCAAAACTGGGGGTCAAAATTTGTCCACATGATCCATATATTTTTTCTATAAATATACCAGGAACTCAAGAATTAGAAAGTTAGAAAACCCTCAGTTGTACTTAAAGGGGACTGTACAGTTTGAAGTATATAAACTTTTTTTTCCCAGACAGAAGAGATGTACTAAATATACTTAGCCTTACAAGTTTGATAATTTACAATGCTCTGTTTTAAAAACAAGGAAACAAAAAAAACCTCAAAAAACCCCCTCAAAACCCCAAAGACTCACTATGCTGTGAAAACAAGGTGAGCCTTCTCTAGGTCACCAGCAGGGAGAAACATGTTGACTTACAGACTGCTGCCCAAATTCAGTTAAACACATGAATTCAAGCGGGATAAAACTCACCTTCAGGACCTACCTACAGCCACCAAAACTGACCTGCTGGATATTCTAATGCCAAGAGAACTGGCATTAGAGTTGCCAAGAGTATTGAGAACTTAGTTTTCAAACCCACCATGCATATACTGCCACTCTTCAGAGACAAACTCTTTTATTAGCCAAATGTGAGATCTTTTTCAGGAAAACCAAGGTCAACTCTCTAACCCCAGGGAACTGGTACTGTATAATTTTAAGCCCTTGACCCAAAACAGGTTGCTGCTACAACTTTTATCCACTTACACATAAACAAGAACTAATGTTGCTTTCTCCCAGAAAATCATGTTCACGGTCTTAAATTTCAGATACTTTTTAACAAAGAAACAGTAACAATAACCCTTCAGGAGACAGCAGGCACAAAGAATTTCATATTGAAATTCTAAGGTTTGGCTGGAAATTGGAAGCAGCAGAAAACAGGCTCTCTACCCTTAGACAGGGTTAACCATAAGCATCACTAGCTTCACACTTCACAGCACAAGTTCACCAACCAGCAATGTCTTGATCACGTACTGCTTTAACTCATATTCTCATGGTGTTCCTGTTTGTTCAGAAAATTAACTGATGTTAAGAAATAATGTTTAGCCACTTCTTTCAGCCTGGACTTACTAGTGATTTTACCTGGTTCTGGTGATGTGGGAAGAAACATAACCATCTCCAGATACCTCAGGACATCTGAAAACACAGATTAATCAATGTGCCCCACTCTACAGATGCATCTTCAGACTACTGCCAAGAATTTTGTTCCTTCAAAAAGCTGCTGCTTCTTCAGCAGTTGACCTATTTGCAAAGGAAAACTTGCTTTGCATTTCACTATGTTCACAGACAAAACCCAGTGGAAAGATTCCCTGCCTAAGTTTGACACATAGGATTGCTTCTGTAACCAGATTAAGTTACGTGTCCTGAACACTCACAATGGAAATACAGATATTTGAAGACTGACAATGACTGAACCCTCACCCTTTGCAGAGATTGAAGAGGCACGGACTCTGCTGGGCAAGCAAAGCCAGTTTATTGTACAAGTTACCAGCATTTTATAGTTTGCTACTTCTGGGCAAATCCATAGGCTCAAACCCTTTGTTTCATCTCTGCTTCTTGTTCTTGCCTTGAGTTTTTATCTGTCCCATGGCTTTCGTGGCACCAAGGCTAGAAGGTCTGAACAACTATCAGCTTTCGTCACTCTCTGGCTCCTATCAACCCTTATTCCAGGAAAAGGCATTCAAATCCCACAAAGTCATACCTCTTGTTTGCAGCTCCACAGTGGACTCCACTTTCAAATAATTTAGGACACAGACGTGTGTTTAGGAGACACTGGCAGGTGCCTTAGTCCAAAAGATGGTGGAACCTGACTTCTGTTTTTCAACTAAACCTCATTCTAACACTCTTAAATGTCCTTTTTTCCCCCCATTGTTTGTGCTTTAAATAGCATTCAAGGCCTCCAAACAGAAGAGAAGCTGCACACCAAAGGACAGCTGCAACGCCACGAGCGCGCTCCACTGTTGCTTTAAATTCCAGCTACTTGCCACTTCCTTGACTCCCCTGTGAAGTTCTCTCTTGAGCTCCCTGAAACTCCCTGCTGAGGAAAGCAAGGCTGCAGCTTAATCCCAGGCTACAGCTAGATCCGTTCTGATCTGCCTCATCGGATGCAGAATAACACAGCAGCATAAAGCCCCCCGCCTCACACGTGCCAGCCAACTCAACAGACATGGCCACCTGCTCATGTCCCACTCCCGATGGAGTAAGGAGCAGAGCAGGTAGGACAGGGCAGCCCCTGCAGCAGGTCTGGCTCCTCTTTGCAAGCTCCTTTAGCTACAGTGCTGTATGCCCCAGGACATGCTCCCTGTCCCTGGAAAGCAAGGCTGGCTCTCAGGCATCATACGCTAATTTAAGCCTCATTGTGCAAGATCCCCCACTAGCCAATACAAAAAGGATCCTACTTCAAAAGATGCTAACATGAATTACACAAAAAACAAAGTAATTTTACAGACAAATGATGTGACGGTCAGAATGCTTGTTAATCACATTTGAATAAACTACATCTTCAAGAAAGAACATGCAGGAGATTTTCCTGGGATGGATAGGCTTTTCTCATCCCATCAGCTTTCCAAACTGAGAAACAGGACCAGAAGTGATGCAACACTACAGAGGTATCATTCATGAGTAAGTGCTATGCCAGATTTGTATTCTTCTCCTTAAATCAATTTCTAATATTCATCATTTTTATACATACCCTTATACTAGGTATCTAGTAAGACTGGACAATGCACAGTAGAGGTTAGTAGTGTCTGTATAGTTATGTAAAAAGACAGCATTAAAACCAGAATCAAGCTTTTAGCTCTTCTCCAAACTATTGTGAAGTCACAAAAAATAAAATTCCCTAAATTCAAGAAACAAGAAAAAACAGGACAGGTTTCCATGAAACATCATCCATTCTTTGATGGCAAATATGAATGGGAAATCCTTCTGTCACCATAACATTTTTAAGAAAAGCCATTTAATTATAGTGGAGCACAATGAATGCATTTTCTTCTACAAATTTCAAATGAAAGTTATGAACATTTCTTTAATCACTTTCAGGGCTTTTTTTCCACTTTAGATGTTAAGCAGCTCTCACTTGGCATTGAGGAAACCAGTATTGCTCAAATGAGAAAGAAGCCAGAACTGCCATATCGGGGAAGCAGCCCACTTGTTTGATCAGATGGCTGGTGGCCAAAAATACTAAAATTCTAATCCTGGGTCTTGTATTAATTCAACATGAACCGAGCTGAAGTCAAAAGTGTCAGGACTTACAAAAGCGCCATTATTTATTTTATTTGCTCGACTTGGAGATTAACTATTGCAACATCTCTTTGCCTGTTATACAACCAGCAATGAACACTCGTGAACTGTAATTCAGATGAACACTTTACACAGAGACGATCCTAATCATTTTAGTTAAGCTGACTGAAGTCCAGGGACAGACTAGAAAACACCAGTCTGCTTTATTTAGACTGAGCATGACCTTCAGATCAGTTTTGCTAAATGAGCCATATTTGCCTTGTCACGATCACTAATGTGCCAGGTTCAGGCTTTTTAGTATGTCCCACACTATTTACAGTATGGCAATGAGCTTCTTGTTAAAACCTGCCGGTTCCCTTTGAAGCTGGCTTTACAATTTAATAACACTAATGTCCTCTGTCCCTGGGGAAGTAGGTGAGGAGGAAGGTGTACCACTGACTGTGAAACAACCGACACAGCCTGGGACCTTTTCAGCAATACACTGTACTACTTTGTTAATGGACCATGAAATATTTCTGCTGAACTTCAGGTCTGTGGATGACTACAGCCCACAAGACTACTTTCTAATATCAAAGTGCTTCCAAGTCATGCTGGAAAAACTAATGCTTATTATGCTTCAGTTAAAATGAAATTGTAGAAAAGAGTTTTCTTCTTCTAGCAAACTACTTTTGTTTTTATTCTACTCCTCCTCTCTTGGTTTGTACCTACTCACAGTCTCTAACTTGAACACTTTCTGTTTCTAAGTCCAAATTAACCTGATTTTATCCTCTAGGTATATGAATTTCATACATAGAATTCTGTTCCCACCTTGACAAGAGGGCAAAAGCAATTTCTGTTTCTGTGCCTCGGCAAGCAGAGTTAATCATCCCCAGCAGCAATGACGTTACCACTTGGCCTCTTGTGGACACAAATGTTTTGATTTTGGCAGAGTGCAGCACGTAACAGCTATTAATCAAACCCAATTCCCCAGAAAAGGTACCCCAGTGCATCAGAAGCTTCCACTCACACCCAGCTGCAGACATGCATTGTATTTATGGTTTTTTAGGACTGTAAAATATTTATAGAAAAGTGTGCTTACGTACTGAGAAATTTTTATAGACTGACATGATCAAATGACTGTTCTCACCTGCCAAAGGACCGATAACATGCTGTTACACAGGAGCACAATCTAAAAGAGCTCAGGCTGTTGACAATTTTCTATTTTCTCTAGTCCAGTTTTGCACTAAGAAGGCAGAACTCTTGCCGGGGTATTTGTTTATGTGACAAACAGGACCCCTTTGCAATGAAAGACAAGGGTAAGTCTGAATAAACCAAGGACTCTATGTAAATTAATGACATGTTGAATTCACAAGCTGCACATGTTTTAAGACTGCCAATAGCATTATTAATTACACACTCCAGCAAATTACCCAGCTCTAGGAAGCTGCATGGCACATCCAAAGCAAGCTCCTGAGGGCAGCAAGAGCAGTGTCTAATGCTATTAACTCCAACTGCCTCTTAAGTGCTAAACCCATTCTGCTGAACAGACTTCCTACACAAAATTCAAGGAGCTTCACTGTTCTGAGATAAAATACCTGCATTCCTGTGCCATTTTCTGCACCTTTTACCTGAGTACCGGATAACAACACACACAAGGATGACCTTAGCAGATGAGCTGAAGAGTCCATCTTGCCCAAAATGGAGCCTACAACGATGGCTAATACTAGATGTCTTCAGAAGAGTGCAGAACCAGGGCACGCAGAGCGTGATAATTTCCATGAATTTTCTCCCAACAATCTGTAACTGATGTCTTTGTATTTAATAGGTCTCGCTGTATTTTTCTTCCATGGATTTCCTCAATCCCTTTTAAAATGCTGCTCTGTCAGAAATGTCCTTTATAATGTGCATGAAAAGTAGGATACCAAAAGGAAGCCTGACTGGTTCTCACAATTGTTGACAAAAGCATAGGCTCTCAGGAGAGGAGCATGGCTATAGAAAGAAGCACTTCAGGACTTCTTTGGAGATTAACAAAAATGTGAAAACCACATTTGCAGCTGGGAGTAAGATGACTGATTACAAAACCCTTCAAGAGCATCTGTGTTGTTCTCTCAGTACCCCTGAATGTGTTAAACTAAAAGCTCCAGCAAAAGTGGAGCTTGGAGAAAAAGACTTTTAAAACCTACCACAAGAGTAAGAAACACCAAGACCTCTTCCTCTGCACCCCAAGCTGCATCCCCTAGGAACACTCCCAGAAGCAGGAATCTTTCTTAGCAATCCAAAGGAGAAGGAAGAAAACCTGAGAGTCTGCCTAGAGGAGCCTAAGCAAGGCCAGACCCAAAGCATTCCACAAGCATCTCAAACGTATTTTGGAAGAAGTGACTTATCACAACGGCAAAGTGCTTTCTGCAGGGAAAAGGAAAAACCTCAATAGTGTCTTTAGTACTCAGCGGTTGCCCAAGCAAGCCTTCATCAGAGTCCGTTTTACCACAAGGATTCAATTCCTCTTTCACTCCATTAGCAACGCACACGTAACACACAACACCAGTTTTATTTACTTCCAAAACTACAGAAGTCCTCATGAAGCAGAACATATGCAAGTGCTTTACTGCTTAAATATCTCACAGGACATACTGCAAAGCCTGATCAGGCATCTATGCCAGAATACTTCATATCTTACAGCAGTTAAAAAGACGGAACACCAACCTAACTTTAAAGTCACCTATAGAACAGCAGATAGTTAACAAGTACCTTCAAAGATTATTTATTTTCGTATTTTTTTAAATAGTGTTTTTATATTAGCACTCAGAGAGCAGCTGAAATCTCCCACTAAAAAGCTATTTTTTCAAAAATCCTTCCCAGCTAAGAAGAAACCAGAAATGGGGGGTTTGGCATGGCCTTGAAGAAAAAAAGGCAGCATTTAACAGGTTATTGGTGTCTTTTGAAGGTAGGTTGCCTTTTTGTGTTGTAAACAGAGATGGCTTCCTGCCTGATTATCTTTGGTCCTCCAAGGTGAATAAAGAAAATATTTAATCACTTTCCACGTGGAGACGGCAGTAAGAAAACTTATTTTCAAAATTCAGGCATTTGTCCACAAGAAAAAACAAACAACAAAAAACCCTACACAAACCCAACATTTAAAACTTTAAAGGCTACCTGTGTTGCATTTGACAATACACAATGAAAGCTCATTCTTTCTGGAATAAAATTAATTTGCATTTAGTGAACCACTATTCAGTTGTCAAACAGTTATCACAAGTTCAAGAAAGAGAATGCTTTTCCTCTAAAACTGTTTTTGCAACTGGTGGCAGAGAAGCAAAGAAGAGCTTTTCTCATATGACTGGCAACTTCTGGTGAATGTCTGTTTTTGTGGAAAACTTGAATACTTCTATGTAATCCTGAGGGCAAATAATGGAGTTACAACTAGAAGGAGTGCACAATAACTGTCTGCAGACATTGCCTACCAAGTAAACACTTTTTTTTTTCCTGAGCTCCAGGATGATGATTTTGGGTTTGGTGTGCAGTACTGCCACTGACCTTCCTTTTTGCTTGAGCACCAATTAAGAAGCACTGACCCAATAAAAATGGGTCATATTGATCTGTTGTTTTGATTTGTGTAATGTCTCCCTCAGTCCAAAAACTCACCACCCATTGCCACTTGAAGAAAGTTACTTTTCAACTCAGTTTCATTTTAGAAAATAACCTTTTTTTTTTTTTTTTTAACTTTATAACTAGCAGGAGATAAAGTACTTAAACACAAGCTACACAGAAATAAATGTGGAAAGTTTATTGGACCACAGTAAGGACATCGGATGAGTTTATATTCATTTTTCTGCCATGTGTATAGTTAATTTGTCTATAACAATAAAAAGGGGATATAAACTACATTCAGATTTCTGTAAAGAAAAAAACCTCAAACCACAACAAAAAACTCCAGCCAGTATCTTTGAAAAGCAACTAAAATATATAGTCTTTGTTTTAATTTCTCTTAGCTTAAAAGTTGAAAAGGGAATGGATTCAGGCAGCCATACTGACAGGTTAGGAAGTGTTAGTCTATGTCCCAGAGCCAGGCATGTCCCTACCTTAAATAAAAAATTTTTCTCAATATTCAAATTACAATCTCTATTTTAACTCAGCTATTTATTGTGAAAAGAGAGCAGTAGGAATAAAGACTTTAAAACGTTGAAAAATCAAGAGCTTTCATCCTTTGACACAACAAATTACAATGTTTTACAGTGAAAACCGAACACATTTCCTCTAAATGGTTTGACAGAGCCCTTTTCCAGACCTTTTTCTACTACCTCTGCTTGCCTGTAACCGCAGAGATTTCTTCGTCCTCCTGGGAATGGCAGAACAGGTAAGCACAGCCTGGCATTCACCAGCACTTCCAAAGCAGTGGAGACTCTTCTGACAACTGAGCACAAGCAACTGGCTTTTGGCAAGTGACAGTTTCCTGCTCACATTGCAGTGGAAAATTGGGACTGGTTAAAGTACGTCTTGACATTTTTGTCCTTTTCAGAAGCTTAATTCATTTGTTGTAGTTCAAGTTTAGTGCCAGAAGGATATTTAAAGACACACTTTACAGTATGTATTGCCTTGCATAACTTCTGTATTAAATCATAATTCAAGAGCTTCCTTTAACCATGCACAAATATCACCTCAATATACAACGCTATATTTGAAATACAATGTCAAAATTTCTGTGTTACAAAGTGAATAAATTGCAAAAAAAGAAAAAAAATAAATTGGATGCAGTCAAGTAAGTAACATCATTAACAAGACTCAGAGATAAAAAAACCTATATAAACATAAGAAGTGGACTGCTGCTGTTATGCTTACACATATTTCTATTCCAAAAACAACTTTTAAAAAATAACTTGAATGTGTGTTTTGAATGTGCCTCATTTTAGTGCAATATTTCACTAAAGATTTATAAATGATAAGAGATTTTATAACTTCTAACCTTCCGCCTATCCACACTCTGGCCCCTGACACCTGGTAGGAATTCCCTCCATTTCATACAACATTTCCAGGATAAAACAGGTGAGACATAAAATGAAACCAGACCAGAAAATAAAACCCAAACCAAAATAAAAAAATAAATTAATGAACTACCTTGCTCTCAGTCGAAGTTATGCCCTCCAGTAATCCTCTCCAACTTTACGGGCTGCAAAGTTTACACTACCAATATTTGGCTTTCACAGAGATATCCACTTTATTACAATGCATAGATTCTAGAAATCCTGGAAACCTACTTGAATGGCTCCTCTCCACATTTATTCTTCTGCTCATCACCTGAAACAGTAGCAACCATGGTACCACGTTATAGCAACTGAACAGGACTGTCCACTACAAAAAACCAACCAACCAAACAAAACCAAAACCAAAGCACAACAAACAAACAACAAAAACAAAGCAACAACAACAACAAAAAAAACCACCAAAAAAACCCCACATCACACAAACAAAAAATCCCCACAAAACCAAAAAAAAACCCCAAACCAAACCCATCCCCCCCAAAAACCCCCCCAAAAAACATTGAAAAAGCCTCCAAACCCCCAAAAAATTATACCCTGAAAAGAGAGAAAAGAGAGACAACAAAGATGCAGTGGTATTCTAGCTCTATGCTTTCTTACAGAAAAAGATCACTCAATTTACATAATGGGGGCTGTAAATTTAATTATGGTTTTCTAAAGTTGAATGGAAATCCACAATTTAAGGTCCCATGTTTTCGCACCAGTTGAACAAAGGCCATCAGGAAAACAATTAAAGAATAATCCTGCATGATGTAACCTAAATTTCCTAACTGCAAAACTGGAGTCAATATAGCCACACTAATAAAACAAAATACTATTTTGAAATCAGAAAAGTAGAAACCCCTCCACCAATTTTAAAGTCCTATTTCGGGAAAATCATTTTTATCTTCCAGTGAAGCACTTCAAAGATTATAATCATCACATTTACCTTTCCCCTAAGTCAAAAGTATGCTGATGTTTTGGTGACTGGAGACGCAGATGGGTGAGATACAGGTGGTTAACTTCACCAAAGCAGAATATTACTATCAGTCTGTTTTAATTTCATTTCTCTTGAAGAAAAAAAAAACCCCAACAACAAAAAAACCCCAAACCACCACCACCTCATACTGATTCCTATTAGAAGAATCTTCAATTTTAGGGACCCACTACAGAAACCTACTGCAGCACAGCTCTCTTTCCCATTTCACTGGACGTCTGAAAACATCAAGTGCATTTCATAAAACCTTATCACCCACAAGTACGTTTACAAGCAACTGTCAGTTTTTATTAAGGAGTACAATTCTGACAATGGTAGGGAAGAGCTAGGAAATACAAATCCTAAAAGCTCAAAACTAAGAAAAATGAAAACAAATGAATCATCTCATCTTTGTAACCTGATGATTTTTGTGGAACCCAGTTATCATGATGACTTAGGCCTTATGGACATTAAAAGAAATTTAATTTAAAAGAGCAGTTAAAGTGCTAAGCATTTGCAGACAGTATGAAGACTAAAGTCAGAGCAGAAATTCGCAACAAACTTACAAGATTAAATATCATGTTTTACTTCTAATAATATACTGTAATTTTCATAATTAGGTCTGCGAAAAGAGTTTCCTTCTCTGCTTTGCAACAATACCCATAAACAGTAAGAGAGTTTGCAGTTAACATAAAATTTTTGCAAAGTCATACCTGAAGCCAACTGTGAAGAGTTACAAAAGGATCTCATGATAACGAGTTCACTGGGTGGTAAGATGACATCAGTTTAACAGAAAGATAGGCAAAATAATGCAGATGAGGAAAAAACCAGACAAATAATGAATAGTAAACACACAGCACTAGGTTCCAACAAGACACTGCTACAGAGGAAAGATCATGTGGACATTACAGGCAACTCAACAAAGACTTCTGCAAAATATTCAGCAGCTGATGGGAGTATAAAACAAGCAGAACATTTTGCACTATCAAAGGAAAACAAAAAAGAATTAAACTACTGTGTATAGTCATAGAGCATGTAACTCTGTAATGATGAAAGAGTGAAAGAACAGTAACAGCACCATCAGCACTGTGGAAAGGCTTACATGTACAAAGAGGCAACAGCAAGGCTTTTGACAACAGAAAGAATACGAAATTCATATAGACTGATGATGAGGACCACCAGATTTTGACTAGGAGGCAGAGAATGCTCAGTCATTTACCAGTGCCATGGAAAAGACAACTATTTTTGCACATAGCAAACAGCACAAGGGTGAAGTTAAATGGCAGGAGATGTGCTGAAGGTCAAAAATACCAACAAGTTTAAAAATAGCTTTTCACTTAAAAATCAGATTATTTAAATAGTCCTCAGAATCAACAATAGCTATTACAGTTGGGAAGGAAAGCCCTCCTCAAAAAGCCTCTCACCCCTGGTAGCTCAAGCCATGTGCCAGTCCAAGGCACTGGTGTCTTCAGCTTATTCTTCTGCCTTTTTCATTTTTGGATGACAGCTCCTTACAAGAGGCCTAGCTCTGTAACCAAGACTGGCTACAAATCCATAGGGGCACAGTGATCCTCAAGCCCTACCGCAAGAAACTCAACACTTTCATCTCCTATTTCAAACAAATGGATTTCAGAGATGACAGACTCATCCCACCTAGCTTTTGAGCACTTAAATGAGTCACTGGTGATCAAAAAGCACTATCTCCTTCACCCTCCTTGTGCCAAAAGGGAGACAGGCACCTGGGGTCACCATGAAGCCACCAACCTAACTGGACAGACACACGCCCACAAGGACTGGCAGATGGACTGTGCCACTGGCTCTGCACTCCAGAGGAAAGATTTACCACCTTGAGAGAGCAAACAAACCCAAGCACAAACACATTTGCTCTCCAGCCCTACTCTCTCACCTTTCAGTTGTGTCCTCCTCCTCAAGAAACCGTGGAAAGAACCTGGGACAGAACCAGAGTGAAGAACCAAGAGAGATGAGAGGGACTGCATCCCTCGTGCCCCACAGAAGTGTCCAACCACTTCCAGCTCTGCAGATGAGGTCCAGGTCCAGGATACAGATTCAGTTCCAGGTATTGCTCTCCAGCTCCTCCCACCAAGAGGGAAGTCGTGGCTTCTTACAACTTAGGACCTTTTACACCAAGGATTAAGCTGAAGGCTTGTTCCCCGCTGGCGTTTCCACTTCAAAGAGCTGCTACTGTGGATACTAAAGCCTTTGAAAGTGGCCTCACTGCACAGTCCTGAGCATTAAATGAGCTCTTTAAAAAAAAAAGGGGGGGGGGGAAGTGGAAAGTGCACTGGCTTTATAAACACGTCAGTGGGGCCACTTTCCAAGCCTTTCATGCCTTCTCCAATGTGACAGAGAATATCTTAAGAGTTTTTAGCCACCACCCAAACTCCCTTAAAATTATGGCAATAAAGCAATCCATCCCCAAAGTGTTTCCCAGCATTAGCAGAGGGCAACTAAAATACACAAGGGAATTGTAAAAAAAATACACACGAAGCAAGAAAGTTTTTAAAGACAAGCACTAGACTCCAGGACAGCGGCGCGCCGTGCTGCCAGAGCATGTTCAGCATGCCAATAAGGACTGCAGCACTGCAATCCCCAGCACCAGCAGCCCACGCACCGACGTCCTCCTCTGCAAAAGCCTCCTGCCAGCTGGAGAAGGTGCCCCAGGCCACACCACTTTTTGGCTACAGAGTGAGGAGACGAAGGTGGGAAAGCTGGCGTTGTTCTTCTCACAGCAGAGAGAGGCTGCAGAGGGGATGCTGTGCCACAGGTGAACACAACCATCAGAGAAATCCCTTATGTGTTATCACAGCCTTTTAAGTAAATAAGAGCGAGGCAGTGCTGAAGTCCTGAATCATTAATTGGGTGCAGAGGTATGGTCCTGCTAGCAGCAAGCCTGCCTGTCCTGCCAGGGGCACAGCCAGAGGGGTCTGCTGACAAACCAGTGCAGCTCTAGGCTTGAAATATGCATTTAGCTGCTGATAACAGCACTGCAGACAGTCTGAAAAGTGGACGGAAATAGGCAAAAAAGATACAAATGGACTAAACCAGGGCTTTGCTGTCCTACGAGACAGCCACTTTTCCCACCTCAACATTAGCAGGAGTGTCCCACAGAGAGCTGCCAAAGGAGACTGTGAAGGCACAAGCCTGACATGCTGAAACCCAGCATTGAAAGATCATCCTTCTGAGCAATGGAAAATAATGGAAATCCTGTCACTTGGAAATTGTAGGTTAGTTTTAGACTAAGTTCAAAACACTGCCCATGATACCCATAAAGTGCAAAAATCATGACAGATTCTGAAAACTAGGGGCTGGGGGACTGAGCCATTCAGCATACCTGAAGCATATATAACAGAGCATTAGGGGAAGAAAAAAACAAAACGAGCACAAAATTCCTCAGAAACTCAAGTTAAAAAGTATTCAGTCTGGACAGGAGAGAACACTAGAGGGTTAATAAACCAAAAAATTATTTACCAGGCCTCTGTGAAGTGATCATACACAAAAAACATACTGAGAAGTTGCCTTCAGAATTCCCACCAAAAAAAAAAAAGAAAAAGGCATTTCTAACCAAATCCTAGCTTTCTCCTTCCATAAAACTGCCATGGGAAAACATTTCTGCATTTTTCCTTACTTGAACTCTCTGATTCTGCCGACTGTCAGAGGTGCTATACTCCCTGCAGGAGAGAAGATTTTACAGCTCATGAACCTCCAGACTGACCTTGTCTCTATTTATGAGTTCAGCAATGCATGATACCCAGATCGTCCCAAAATGTTTATCATCCACTCAGAAACTGACGAAAAAAATCATTGATCTAAAATGAAAAAATTAATAGAGTCTGATATGAACCATCTGCTCCTATTTCTTAATCCACTTCTTTATGCAACAACTGTATCACTTAATCCCTCCCACTGTCTTTATTAGCTATTGTTTTTGTAGTACAAAAATCACAAAGATGGAAAATTATATTTTTATGAGTGTGTGTGTGTATATTATGTATGTCTGTATGTATTTGTGGACATATATCTAGGGATGAAAAAGGAGGGAGAAGAAAAGAAAGAAAAAAAAGAAAATACTAAGAAGAGTGTGAACCTCTGTGTTTATCAATTTGTTTACAGCTGAGCTCTTCTAACTGGCAAAGTTTCAGGTATCACAAGCCCACCGGGTCCTTTGCCAGACTTACGACTCCAGGAATCTGACAAGTCTTCTGCAGAAGCAGCAAACTGCACACTGGCAGTTCTCAACAGCTTTAGTATTCATCAGTAGCACAAAGAGTCCCCTACATAATTAGTATTTCTTTGTGTTAGTTATAAGGATTTTGCATACAATCCCCTGTTAGGTATGCTCTTCAATCTTCACAGCCCCAGATTTTTCCTTTTTTAGCATGCCGGAAATACTGAACTAAGAACTTGACATCGCCAGCATTATCGGAGAGAGAGCTCGGCGTTTTAACGGCCCTGTTACAAAAGAATAATAAAAAATTGTGGCGATTAGGAAGTTGGCAGATTCTAGAAAGGGGCTGCATAACTTCTTTCTCCTCATGCACCCTCTACTTCAAATAGAGCCAGAAAGTTTGGTTTTAAAATAAGGCTTTTTAAAAAGAAGACTCTGTATATCAATAACCAACAACTGTCACTGCATTTGCTAATAATGTATAAGGAGATTAGTTTAATTAGTCAAACAGTTAATACTGCTATTATTTGAACTAGTTTTCAGCACTGACACTCTTGAAATGAGTTTTATTTTCCTCAGGCTATAATTTCAGCCTGTTTACAGACCAGTTACATAGCACTGGTGCACATTAGTTAACCATAATACATTGTATTACACATTTCAAATTAGCTTCACCATCAAAGGTTTTAAAAAGAAAATATAGACTATCAAATTTTAAAACAAGTGATTTAGCTCGCTTTTGCTAAACTTTTGTAATGGCCATATTCATAAAAAGAGGGAAAAAATAATCTGACTTAAAAAAAAGTGTTTCTTCCCCAGAAGAGAAAAAACAATCCTTGAAGTCAGAAATTTCTAGTAACATTAGGAAGCACAGTATCACTAATAGCTATCATATAAAATTTAAGTATTAGCAATGTGTTAAAACTTTATGCAAAATAATTAATCAGTAATTTCAATTAAACATTAAGTCTTTTTCTCATCTCTTAGTATTATAAAAACTGGATACTTCACTGAGCTTTTACAAATAAACCTAGTATGGATTATTTCTTACATACTTCTGAGCAACAGAGAAGAAGATTCATTCACAGCAGTGGTGATACCCGAGTGCCTGAAATCCCACGCAACATTAAGAGGCATTTTTCTTGCTCAGAAAAAAAAAAAAAAATGATAGCACATAATTATCTCACATTTCTATGAAATGTACACTTACAAATGAAGAAGCTGATTCGCCTTTAAAAATGCTCTATTGTCAAGCACTGTACTTCAGGACCTCTAACTCATTAGAAAATTCTACCTTCAGAAAATAAAGAGAGTAATTCTAAACAAAGTAATTATTCCTTGAAAACAGATGGACTGCACACTGTAAGGTTACCACACTAATAGCTCTGATGAAATACACAGAGCAATTAAGCAGAAAAGATACTACTAAATGAAAAGCGGCACCAGAATCTGGTCCAAAATACTTTTAGTACCAACTGTTTACATAATAAATGTAAATACAGAATATTTAGTATCACCTCTACTCTCCAAGATGAAGGTTCATTTACCTAACCATATAAAGTAGTAGCATATATGCACCTTGACCAGGAAATAATTTTTTAAATCCTTTTGTCATTTGATTGTCTGTCAGTAGTTTGACACAAACTACTTGACTAAGGGATGAATGCAAATTTCCACTTTGGTAGTCAGGCATAACAAGGATAACTCTATATATTGTGATCTTCAAGGTATGGAAACCAGACACTGAAATTACCTGAAAGTAAGAGACTGTCTCAAAACAGGAGACTGAAAAGTTATTTCTGAAAGCTGTGCAGGAAAATAGCTTTACTTGCAAAAACTAAATACTCGTCTCATATTTTATAGCTTGAAAAAGCTTACTTTACTTGCTTCTAATTGTCAGTCTTTGCCTCACATGCTTAACACAGTCTCCATACAAACAACATATTTAAGCATCAATAGTGATAGAGAGTTAAACATACATATCCATACCCTATGGATTTGTAATAATAACACTCTACATGTGTTTCATTTGTCAGCAGAGCTTGAAATTCTCAGAAGAGACAAGGTTGATTTTATGTAGAAGACTGTAGCATTCAAAAATAACCGGCTCATGACCTGAGTATGTGTCAACAACCCAGCCACAGGTCTCCAGCAAGTACTTGGCCAGGGAGCAGGGAAGTCATATCAACCTCCTCTGAGCAGTCAGCTGTGAGGAACTGGGAGGTGACATCAAGAGTTCTGAGTACATGTCCTGTACTTCTCCTTGAAAAATGGGAGGGGCAATGGACAGTTGGTCTAGCAGGGCCTACTTGCTGCAATACTATTAAAACTAGTGTAGCTCATTCCTAGGATAAAGGAAATCTTGAAACTTTCCCCCCAAAATTACATCACTGAAAAGGTTTTCTTAGGCAGCAAAAGGTTCTTCTACCTGATTTCTCTTTAAGAAATTGATCTTCCTCAGTACATACACTTATTTTTTCTATCAACATCCTATCTGAATATAAGTATCTATATGCAGTGAACATAGCTACTACAGGATAAATAAGACGACAACATATTCTTGCTGTCCCACTAAATGCTAATCTTAGGGGAAAAAATTTAAAAAACCCAACTGTATTATATACTGTACATATAAATGATGCTGCTATAACACAAATGAAGTCAGCATGTTAAATCAGGTCATCCATGAGTGACATCCTGAAAAGTACTGAGCATCATCAATGCATATGGCAGTCTGAGAAAGCTTAAGAGGCTTCAGCATATCACAGGATGAGGAAATGTTCTCAGAGCCCTCCTGCAACATGATGGTAAAGTTTGCTTCCTATCTAACAAATAATAGTAACAACTAAAAACTACTCTATTCTTCCAGAGTTTTACAGACTTCTGCCTAAATATCTCTTCCTTCTCTCTAGAGCATTTAACATAAATATTCTCCATTCCTTCCTGAGGCTCCTCCTCTGGAAGAAAGTTGATGTGCCTTAGTACAGTGAAATCATTGCTCTAAAAGCCAGCCTGCTCATTAAATTATTCTGCTAGCTGTGTGTTCTCTCATTAAAAATGTATAAAGATCAGATAATTGCAGCACATAATATCAACCTTGTTTTCCTTGTTTTCATGTACAGGTTCTGTTTTGCTGTCTTTGACAAAGACCTGGAAAGGGCAGCTTTCTACAATAAACTACAGTATGAAAAATTCCCCTGGCTTTCATTGAAGAGCACAAGGAATCACAGCGCAGTCAAAAACACCCATACTTTTATAACAGGGTAAAATACTGTAATCTCATATACTCCTACAAATCTAAAACAGGCAGTCTTGGCTTTAATTAAAGCTTCCGATAGGGAATTATTTAGATCAGCCAGTCTAATTCACCTAAATCTTCAAACATAGCTGCTATAAACTTCACAGATTTCCAGGGTGACTCCTTCTCCTTCTTAAAGCTAGGCTGCACTTCCAGACAACAACCCAGCTAAAAATCCAATTAGGGTAGCAGCACTTCTGAAACACACTGACCTATTTCTTTTTTTACTTGTTTTAATATGCATATACTCATGTTCTATTTCTGAAGAGAGCTATTTACACTGGAAATTAATACCCTTTGAAAACAAGTTACCGTAAAATCCACCTATTTTGCCCAAACAGCATCTATTCACAGGGGAAACAGTGTTTCCCTGACTCCCCCAAGCAACACATACAGTATGCAGTATACTGCAGCAAACTCTTGAAACATTCGATAAAAGACAACAATCCTCCTACCTTGTTTAGCCCTGTCTATTCGACACATTCCCAACGTGAACAGGAACATCTGATATAAACAAACAGCCATATCTTTCCCATCGCATCATGGTAACTAATTCTCACACGAAATGATGAGCAGCCTGTAATGTTTTGGCTTTTTGCTCAGAAAGCCTTGTGACTTATCTGGGGATTTTTCCTCAGATGATGAAGCAAAGACACAGCCTAAACTCTGTTGCTGAAAGACTGCAGCCCTTCCTTCTCACAGAGCCCTCCCAGCATAAGGCAGCCAATCACACCCAGCTTCGTCAACCCTACTGCTCTTAAACTGATCCTAACGGGATGATTGACACAGCAACACAGCACTTCTAATGTGTAAAAACAATGCATCCATACTGATGAACCAGGAATTTCCCTCGCACAGGGAAGGAGTTTTACTGCTGAGGTAAAGTGATAGCTCCATGAAATAACATACGCAGCAAAAGCAAACAACTCCTTTTCCCACCACTGCAACAGCAGCTACACCATTTCTTGCACAAGGATTTTCAAAGCTTTTGCTAATTGTAAACGCGTGCACAAACAACATTTCTGAAACTGCAAAACTGCAGTGATGCCATTTGTTTGTAAAGGTGAGACATGCACCATATTAAATCAAACCATCTATCTTTTATTTTAACATGCAGCCAAAACACACTCCGATTCAGGCAGTAATACTCTCATTTTAACACTGCATAATCTTATGAGCAGTGTCTGCATTTAACAGCAATACAACCATAACATCTTTTTGATTATTTCAGACTGGTTGTTAGGGACTGCAGGTATGGGATGCCTCTCAAAGAAAACACAATGGTGTTTTAATTCATATCCATGGCAGACAAATCCCATCAGCAGCATCTAAACTGGAAGTTCATGCAATTAGCTTGCAACTGATGTTCATTTGTATCAAGGCTCTGGCATAAGGACTATGTATGATACCAGTTGCCATTTTCAAGTCAGGCTGTGGCCAGCTCAACATGCTTGGTACATAAGGTCTGCTGTCAACCAGTTTTCCTATTAATTTTTCTGAAGTTTTAAAACATGAGAACAAAGCAGCCGAGGATTATTAAACAAGAGTTGCAATTAAGAAAAATACAAAAAGGAGCTTAAACTGAAAGTCAATCTTTATCCAAAAAGGGATAAAGACTGCAGTGCAACAATACTTTCGGCAGCAGTTTAGGCAATTCAAGCCATTGCACAAAAAATGTGTAAAATGTGTTTAAAATGCCACTAAAAGTTTAGAAATATGAATAGACAAGAGGAAAACAAAGCTCTCATTCACTGGCAGCTCTGTCCCAAGGCCCCATTGTTTCCTGTGGACTATTTTGCATATTATAAACACAGCTTCCCAAAAATCCATTATTCCTCTATCCAGCAAGCAGCAACTCTCCTTTGGGCTCCACCATCTCCCACACAATTTGTGAAAACCCTTCCCTTCCAGGCATGGCTGCAATGTGTTCCTGCCAAAGAAGGCTCCAGAAGGCCAGCCAACCCTTACTTTCTGTTCAGTCACCCCCTCCATTCTTCTCTATTCTGCCCTATATATAAAAAAAAACAAACCCAAAACAACCCTCCTCAAAAAAACCAAATAGTTGATTCTGGTGGGTTCGAGAGACCCCGAGGACATGGGTGGTAACTCCACCCGTTATTAAGATGGCTTGGTGCATCTCGCCAGGATTTTCCACATTCTTTTGACTTTGCCAAACTTGAGCCGCCCTTGTTAAAAATTTTCCATGCTGGACATCTGCTGCAAGATTTATTGACTTTTCTGCCAAAGCAGTCTGCCTAGTTCTGAGATTGCCTAGACAAAAACATGTTGCTTTGCCATCCTTGTAACTCACAGGGGAACTCTCGCTCCTCTGCCCATGTTGGGGCAGCCTTGAAATTTGGTAAAGTGCTGATCCCTTGCTCTTTTGATACTGTTTTTGAGGGTTTCTTTAATAGATCAAGGCTAGGCTTTTTTGCTATGCATATGAAAATATTTTCCTATTTGACAAAGCTTTAAAACCTGCTAATATTCAGCTGATTCACAGCATCTTTTTAATTTTTATTTCTGATCCCTACAGTGCAAATCTCAGAAACTGTTCTGCAGTGAGCATCCACTTCCTTCAGCCATCAGTCCTTATGCGGCTGGAAATGCACCAGCCCCACAGTGCGACTGAGCATGTAATGGGCTCAGGTTACAGGAGATTAGCAGGATTTCCCCTGTAACTGCTGCTCCCATCTGCCAGAGACCAGACATTGGAGCTGACAGCAGGAAGACAACCTCGCCTGTTGCTCTCATGACCCTTGGGCTGGTGCCCCACGGACGTGCGTGAGACAAGCCCTGGAGAGTGCAGTGCAGAGGGGCTGTCAGAAAGGTCAGGTGGGCCAACACGTGGCATGAGGCTGGGCAGAAGAGGGAGAGCGATGAGAGGGAAAGGGAGGAAGAGATGCAAGAGCCAGAGCCTGGCTGGTCTAGTCGAGCAGGTTACAACACAGAAGAAGATGGTGCCCCTGCCAGACAAGGGAGAGTAAGCAGCACAGGCAGCACCAGTCACCAAGAGCCAGCCCCTCTCCACAGAGCACATGCACATTCATACCACAACACCTGCCGAGACCTTCTGTGGCCCATTAGTCTGCTCCGCAACAGGGAGGAAACTTGCAAGTTACCTCAACCCTTCCCTGCCACAAACCCAAGACAAGTCACTAACACAACCCCTGAAAAGGCACCGGCTCAGCACTGCCTGCACAACCCGATTTCAAGTGGCACTGCTCCACAGTGCACGCACCGGCCTTGAACCACTGCAGAGCTTTAACAGCAGTCAAACGGGGCTGGGGGGCTTCCAGATGGCATTCCTAGGACTCTTGAATCACAAACACAAAACTAGTAGCCACACACCCACCCAGATCCTCATGTGGGTTATTATGTTATAGGTCCTCCCCTGCCAAAGGATCAGAACACCCCCAACTCAATTGGGTGTGCTGAAAATATATCACATCCCATTTGTGAACCCTTTAGCTAAGACCCATCAAACAGTTCAAGACAAAATATACACTCTTTCTCAAAAATGGCACCTGAGTAGTACATATAGTAAGGCATGACTTCATGGACTGCAAAAAAAGAGATTTTTAAAATTAATTGCTCTGTACATTGAGGAGTAAGTAGTTCTCAAATAGAAATGTGCCCATATACCCATTGATTTTTCACATCAGTTAAGAAAAAGGCCAGAATTTCAATTTTCAGTCTGATTTATATAACCATATTATATATTTAACTGTAAAACAACATAATCTTAGAGAAGCTGAGAAATTCAGATGTCAAACTCAACAAAGAATAACAAAGGTAAATTCCAACTCAGAAAATGCCATCTGCTCTGATTGATATGCTCCTGTTATTAATGAACCAAGGGAAAAATGCTTCTAACAGTGACTATTACACACAATTTTCTGAATGGTCCTGATATAACTTTTGGAGAAAAGCGGACTACTTTGGAAGTAATAAAGAGGAGAAGAACTGAAAAGTGCAAAACCCACACAGTTGTTTTCCCTTCCTTACTCTCAAATCACAGCAATTAGGTCTAATTCCAGAAACAACAAAACTTCTCAATTTAAAGGGAGTTTTGCAAGAAGGGTGGAACATATGTAACACTAGCACTGAAGTCACCAAGCAATTTGTGACACTCTGCAGCAGAGAGACGATTTTGAGCTGCGCCTAGATGACCTATGGCAACACTGACATTTTGATAAGTTTGGCAATGACAAAAAGAACTGCAAAACTATTTCCTGTGTCAGTAATAGACTCTTCCCTTAGTAACTTCCCACAACTGTTACTACGAGCAAAATTCAGCTTTGGTAGCTATGGTCTGAATGACAGCATAAAGAAAAGTCAAAGCAGCTGCCAAGATTTCAAAACTAGGCACTCATGCATAATACCACTGATGCCAGCTTTTGCAAAATACCTCAATCTCTATATTGGGGCTGAAGTGATGGTGGAAATCATTATTAAGTTAAAAATTTAAAAGAGTAATATCAAAATTCCAAGTTACTAACTGGGAACAGGTTCTGAAAGGACAGGTCTGGTTTTTGTTTTAAAAATAGGCTTATTGCAAGAACTTTAAGTATGGCTTTTCAACTGTTTTAGCTTCCCACCACCCAGACATCCCAACATCTCCCTAACCTAGGAAAACTGGAGATTGTCTGTAGACAGACAGGAAAACAGATTATTCTATTTTCATCATATATGGTGAGAAAAATATAAAATGAAAACACTCCACAGAAGCAAGCACATATTTAAGTTACATGTTAGGAATCAATCTTACCAAAATTAAGGTGGCTTCTGGAGGCCTTCCAAATGCTCCTTCTCCTTCCACTGCTTGCACAAGGAGTTTAAGCCATGTCTAAATTGTGAGATCCAAACACATGGGTTCAGGCACACATCCAGCCTGCATCCTGGCTTTATTTTAGGATGACACCAATTCCCCATCAGGATGAAAACTAAGTACATGTGCACCATTCCTCTAGAGGGTGGTTCCAGTTGGGAAGGATGATGAAGGCATCAGCCAGAAGAGAACTGCAGTTCACTCCAACCAGGCTTTTGTAGCTGAATGCTTGAGACACATGCACCAGGTGCCATGGAGAGCTGAGCTGCCTCTGGATTGTAGCCTTATGCACTTAGCTTGAAATATATTTCACCAAATATAAACAACCACATTTCACTGAGTCACTCTACTCCCCCTCTCTCTTTATAGTCGCTGAAGAGAAATAGGCATTTGTGGGCTATGATTCATCCTATCCCAAAGTAGCTATTCTAAGAGATTTCATCATATCCTAAAAGCATCTGTGCTTCTGTATTGGTTACCTGAGATGGTCACCCTTAGGTTTCTTCTATCATGTCCTTCATTAAACATGTAGGAGATGAACTCTTACTACAGAAGAAGCCTTATTATGAACATAAATATTTAGATATTTTAGTTACATACACTGGAAAGCACCTTTGATTTTCAAATTCATTCAAATAATTAAAGACATTAGCATAGAGCTAAAGGACACCTGTATTTTGACAATGTACAGTTACAGCTTTGGTGTAAATCCTCAGCTTGCCATAAGCATGTTCCAGCTATGTTGCTATATAAGCTACATAAGCTTGTTCTCTAAGCTATGCTGAATATGTTCCAGGTTTTTTTTTTCCCCCTGACTGAACAGCAATCTTTGCACTCACTCACGCTTTCCTCCTCTGAACAACTGATTGACACCAAATTAACCTAAGAAGAGTTGAACTGGGATTCTCCTCTTGATTTTCTTTTTTGGAGGGTGACATTTTTGGGGAGAGGGAAGGTTGGTAAAACAACCATTATCTTGCTGACTCTATAAGGCAGATACTATAAACTGGCAAAATAATAAGCTCAGTAAAATAAATTGGCAAACCACCTACATTGCCTTACTCTTAGAACACTGACTTATGCAAAAGTTTTTTCAGGGAAGTGATTGTGTTTTTCTTCGTGACAGCTGAAAAAAAAGCTGTTTCCAGTTTTCTCATCTGAAATACCAAATCACAGAAGTATTATAACATTAAAATTTAAATTTTAATCATCCAAACCCAGATATCTACTTTCTTCTAGATGCCCTAGGGAATTTCTGTTGGCCTTCAGTAGCCATTGGTGGAAGGACTGGGTTACTGGTATGTCTTATATTTTCCAGCCCCATGCAGACATCCCAGATATAAAATTATCTAGTGCCGTTTATATGCCATATATTTACATACCTGTAGTCATCCAAAAATGCAACCATTTTCTTCGAAATATTCCTATCAGAATAAGTCTTCCCAAATCTTCCAGCAGAATGTAAAAAGGTTACATACAAAACAGAAACCCTTTACCATCAGCTGCTGAACCCTACCAAAATATGTTTTATGAATCACAAGGAATCACAGGGTGAAAGTACAAGCACTATTTAAGCCAGCCACATATATCATAAATTCAAGATAAATCTCTCTCTGCTTACTGACTTCATGTCCCTCTAGTTTGTACAATCTCTACCACAGCCAGGGACTTACCTAATGGAAGCATCACAAGTCTCTGACTTCGGCTGAAATAAACACCAAATGCTTAAGCCTTCATAGAAATGTATTTTGAATCCATGTGGTTAGGAAGAATACTTCCCAAATGTGTCAAATTAAGAAGAAAGCAAGTGCTGTACCTTTATGTCTTTAATACTCAATTGGAAACAATGTGAAGGCGTAATCCAGCACTACCCACTGGTGCATAAATCATCTTTAATGAGACCCCCATGTACTGGGAAGTTCTTCCATTGCTGATAAAAACATGCTCCTTCCTCCTCAGACCCCTCCATGACTAATTTCCTCCATACCCATTGTTCTGGCCTCAGATTTGGAGTAGTTCCTATTCAAACCCACAACAGGAGGAAACCATTTGATAAATCACCTTTTCATAAAGCCTACTAACCTCAGCCACAAAGTCATGTGGGCATAGGAAAACCCTCGTGTTTCAAGGAGCATAGTGGAGGATGCACATACTAAACTTCTGCCCCTTATCTTGGGGATTTCCAAGCTGCTGGGAAGACAGGAGCAAGATTTGTCCTCCAAGAAGTTCCTAAATGACCAAAACTAATACTTCATGTGACTATATGAGAGATGTATTCCAAGTAAGTTTTCTGCATGTAAACCTAGTATTTTTGAAATCTACTAAGACTCAGTTATCAGCCTCAAATATATTTGAAATCCTGCATATATTCAAGCAATGGCTCAAAATAATATATCTTCGAACAAGTGATGTAATGAGAACTCTCTAATTATCCTTTAAATCAAAAGCCCTATTTTATTACTCCATTATAAATCCAAAGGGAAAAAATGCCACTGAAACTAAGCTACATTATGAATTTTCCCATCTTCAATTAGCACAAAAATAATTCAAAATAACTTGCTCTTTCTAATTCATTAAAATTAATATTGTTTTTGCACACTACTGCAATACAGGTGTAAAACAACCCATCGCTATTTAACAGGTGATGCTACCTCCCATTTCCCTACAAGCTGCCTCTTAACAGCCTGAGACTGTAGGGTAGATGCTCAGGGGCATGCAGCAAAATCAGCAAGCAATCTCCACTGTAAGCAGAGAAACTAGGCTCCAGGAAACTTCACAGAAAATGAAAGCCAATTGGATAATTTTTGTTTTTTAAAATCAGTAAGAGCAGCATTCAATCCCTCAGCCTTTTACAGCAATTAATAACCCACACATGTAAGAGCAGAAGACTCTATATAATTAAAAAAGCATTACTTTGGCAAGAAGAGAGGGCCTGGAGTATGTAAGTACAGGGTTTTATTTCTTTCTGTGAAGTATGGATGACAGGTAGGAGAAAGCTATGCCAAGTGAACTGTTGGCAAGCAACTAGTCTTTTGGTTAACAGGCAGCTCTGTTTTGTGAAGTCTATGAGTTTGTGTTCACTTAGGCAAGCTTTTCTTTAAACATCAGATTTAGATGCATTCAGACATGAGTTTTGCACCAAATTTCCATTTGCACCTCAAAAGAGGTTGCTTTGTTTCAGCTTGTTTTCTGATTACTGTGAAGTGTCAGGAACACTTTGTTGTATAATGCTTTTAAACTTTACATGTGGATCTTTGCCTAATTACTCTGCCACATAATACTATATACATGAATATGAACCTTCATTTTTCCCAAATGCCATGCAACAGAAACCAAGAAATAAGTAGCTGTAAACACAAAGAGAAACAAGAATTGTTTTCACACAGAAAAAAGTAAGCAAACAAGTATGAGTAATGCAGGGCAAGAAACAAGGTCCTCTAGCAGAAGCACTGTGTGGGATAAAATGGCATCCAAAAGCACGACCTCTGAAAACAGCATGTTTCAAGTAGCACATGTCAATATTTAATCCCACCACCAGAAAAATGAAGTAAACTACAGAAAGAATGCCTCAAAAATCAAAATGCATACAGGACTTCATTCACCAGAGATCCAAAGATGGAATGGAGAGTTTATTTGTAGGGAAATGTCTGTAAGGGGATAGCATCCAGCTTTCTAACACAGATACTTCACCTATTCTGTATTTTTGTACGACTGTCCTCTTCCTCTCTCTCTCTCAAAAAAAACCTGTTATAAATTGACGAAACCATTCATTTGGCTGTTCCCCCTCATATCAGCTCTAAGAAGGATAAAATACGACCACTAATACATATTAGTGGACCCAAAATAAGATTAGAAGATATCCTGTCTGCTACCTTTGGCTTACTTAAAGGTAGTACTACTAAGCAAAGGGGTCTGTAGAGAAAAAGTACAAGATGAAGATTACACAGATCTTTTGCTGTGGGGTGTATAGTCTTATGAACTTAAGATTTTAAGCTAAATTTCACTGCAGACCACCTGTCCTTTTGGCAACTACAATGCCGCTTCATTCCCTGAAGCTATCTTCAGCAGACCCACGAGGAGAGGTTTGCCTGTTTGGGCAGGATTGTATTCACCATCAAAGAGTTCTGTCCCTTCCTTCAGGGACAGGTGAGAGCAAAAGAAACCTGTTGACAAAAATACTCTTCTGATCCTCAGGTCATAAATACTTAGGTTAACAAAACTAATCTCAGTATAGTACTGAAACATTACTGTATGAACTACAAAAGCTGTACTGAGGTCATTAAAGTAAGTTTACCACCACGCATCCCTCAGTAGCTGGTCAGCTCAGTCCAAAGTTGTCTAAAAATTCCTTCACTTGAGAAGCGGGGGAGGAATTCTCCTAGAAAACTTGATTGTAAGAAACCTCAGGGGGTTTCTTACCTAGTGCAGCTTCTGACTCAAAAGAAAACTATCATCAAAAGCAGACTGGGTCAGCATGGCTTTGCCTTGGTGAGTCCTGAGAAGCTCAGAGGGCAGATACTTGCTCCTCTGAATGACCTGCCAGTGTGCTGCACTACTCTCCTAGTAACAAGATTTTCCCAACATCCAACCTGAATCTCCAAAGAAACAATTGGTTGTCACTGTCCCTTGAGTCACCTGGCACTACCAAGTAGAGTTTGGTCCTATTATTTTCATAATCATCCTCCAGTAGCCGTAACAGCTACTGGACTGTCCCTTGCCTACTTTTCATCCAAGCAAATAAGCCCAGCTCCCTCAACCTAGACCCCTACTCATAAAAGTAACTTTTCACTGGAACTAGACATGGCAATAGGACTTCATCTGAGCAGAAGTACCACCTTGACAAAAGCCGTGACCACATGCTCAATTCACACTGGATGAACTAGAGAGGCTTCTAGTTTTCGCTTCCCTTTACTACTGGCAGCATATACAAGGGACTATCACTCAGATGTTTTGCATTTGCTTCTTTTGATTCCTCTTTGTACTGCTGACAGAAGGGATATGTTAAAAGCTCTGCATCCTGCACAGAAATGTCCACGGAATTTCAGACCTTTCTACTTCAGCACTCTCAGATATTTTGCGTATTGAATGCACTTCTATTTTATAAAGGTTTCTATGATCAAGCCACCTAACAATAAAAAATGAAGTTACCAGTGCTTATTTTCTATAGGAGTTCCTTATAGGTCCTTTACCTAACAATAAAAAATGAAGTTACCAGTGCTTATTTTCTATAGGAGTTCCTTATAGGTCCTTTAAAAACCCCCAGATTTTATACAGCTTTTTCCAATTATGGCCATCTCCAAAGACTTCTTTTTGAGACAATGTAACTTCAAGAGTGCTGGCAGCTAAAAAAAAAAAAAAAAAAAAAAAAGCCAAAAAATCTAACCTTTATGGATATCCCATTCATTCTGCTCCTTTTTTCAGTCTATTATGCAGAAATCAACAAATAACTAAGAACCCACTGACAAAATCTTGCTGGAGTAAGCAAAGTGGAACTACAGCAGTTTCAATTATTCCTCCTGTTTAGAAAATTCATTATCTCAATCCTAAAAGCCTCTGCACAGTTCTGTACTAATGACACTTTCCCCCATCCCAGTTTGTTTCCAGCAGCAGACTCCACCAGGGACTCAGCAGCAGCAGGGATCAGCTCTAGCAGGTTTGGAAGTGCTCATACCACGTAAGAAAAAACACGTCAACTATCTCTGAAATTTGTAAAGAAGAATGAGGTAAGCTTTCTAGAAAGCAAGAACAGTGCTGTAGTAATCCTCCTGTCAGCCCCAGGGCCATTGCCACAATTCAGATGACCAAACTCCTCTGCTGCTTCGTGAGGGAGGAGTATTGAGATCCACCCAGCTCTGGCCTCCAGTTATTGCCACACCATTACTCAAGTGGCCTCTTTACAGCTCAGGAAGTGGACAGATTTTTTTCTCCCTTCCTCTAATTCACAACAGCAAGGACAGGTTATTTAAAAAAAAAATAAAAAAAGACTGCCTGAAACCACCAACACCATCTTCTTATTGAATGTGCCTCAACATTACCCTGCCCTCATCCTTCCGGTCCACACTCACCACGGCTCCCACAGGAGGCATATCCAGGTCTAACCATTCCCAGATTCAACAGCTTGTGCCTCCAAGACGAATCACGTGCCTCTCCTGTGGGACCCAGCAGTCCGAATGACGCGGCACACTTCATCTGCCATAGTATAAACTGGACCAGGTTTTCCAAGGAATTAGAGGGAAAGAACCAGACAAATCAGATACTTTCTGGTAGCTGCAAGTAGCAGGAGACGTACACTCCACCACAAACAGGAAGCAAAGAGCACAAAGCATTATGAAATTAAGTGAATGAACTGAGTAATGTAAGACCTACCTCTAACTGCCAACAGGCAATGCACAATCCCGAGAGTGAAATACATGATATACATTGCATCACCCAAAGCTCTCTAGATGAGATATAAAACCCACATCTTTTTTCCCTGCTCCTCATGATCCAAGACAAGCAGACAGAAGCACTGTGCTCACCTGTTCTGCAAATGTGAAATCTAAGGTGCTTATATTAAAGCACCTTTATTAGATTTCATTAACCTGAAAAGCCAAAGCTAACATTTATTTACTCAAAGACTACAATAAACAAACAGCTTTAGGAAGGCTACCATTAATGTCTTGCAATGGAAGGTAGCAAAATGCCCTAGAATTATGAATCTTGAGAATTTCAGCAGACACTTTGACAAGGTTGAACGTGATAAAATCCCCAAACCTTATCACCTTGTGTTTTTTAAGAAAAGCCAGTTTCCTCATAGTCCTCTTGGCACCTTCACAGATCACGCCTGGTCCAGCCTGCAAAGCTGACCATATTTTTGACCTAACACTTGACAGAGAAGTTGAACATTATGGATATCACAACACTACTGCAGTTACCACTTGCCTCATTCAGGCAAGTAAAAGCATGGCCAGCTTCCCAGGAACCAGAGAAAGCCTCAGCAGAGTAAGGACTGAGAAACTCCAAAATCTTGCAGAGCTCATCAACAGCAGCAGGGCAAGGGCCTGAGGGCTCAGGGACCCACACATCAACAATGATCAAAACCACAGTCAACTCCTGACAAACATTGCTCCAGTAACATACCCAAAAATCACCCTGACGTTATCAGTATCTCACCATACAAACAGGACAGAAATTCCCAAATGGAGAATAGCAAATAAATGCTGAAATAACTAATGCATCAAAGCCTATGCTAAGGCTTTCCATTCTCAAGGCCTATGACAACCATACAGACATGCTGCACAGCAAGGAAATACTCCACTTTGTGAAAACCTTGCGCACACTTGGAAAGCGCTCTCAGTAAACAAAACTGCACCTCACACATATCCAACAGCCAGCTTACACAGCTGAAGCCAAGCCCATTTAGACATTACTTAATCTTAAAACAGGGTCTGAGACCTGTGAATTCAACCATACTCCTTCCAGCCTGAAATCATTAACAAAATACTTGGAAGTCTTCTTCCTCCTTGAAAAAGTAGCAGTCCTACCGTTGCTGAAGAAACTCATTGTGGATATATTGTCCTGAGCAACCACTGGTTAGTACCAAACCTTCCATTCCAGAAAAAGATAAGCAACAAAGCCAACTATTGGCTCACTTCAATAACCCTAACGCTACAGACCAGAGACATCAAATGAAAGGACATCCTAAAGAAAGGACACAGATCTTCCCAAACTTCAAATTTTCTCTTTTTAGAGGAAGTATGGGCTGATATATACTCAACCTCACAGACCTCCTTTTTGATACCATCAGGAATGAAATATTTGTCTCACCAGGGAGGATACCTCAAAAGGGCCCACAAAAATATTATGAATAGTCTGGGTCCTTCCAGGATAAACTAGGGGCAATGGAGAAAGGCAGCAGTGGAAAGCTGCTTCCACATTACTTGTTCCTTCCTCTACAGAGACCTACAAAACTCAATTGCCTATACACTACTTTCTAACTTCAGTGTCAAACCACTAGGTCAATTAGCCAGCAACAGTCTCAAATTCTCCCATTGTGAAGACACAACAGACCTGTTTAATCTTCAGCAAAAACAACTGCAGCACCATCCAAAGAAGGAGGAATAGCTGAAATTAAAAGTAAACCTGGAATTCAGTGGAGAGCAGAGGAAAGCACTGTCAAGAGTTTGCAGCCACAGACAGACCCTAGGTTTGTTGCTTTAAGATACATGATCCCAGCTCATCATAGGTCAGAAGTATTTCTGGCCTTTACACTGACATTATACTTTCATACTGAAATGCTACTCAATAACAGCATGGCTGCCTCAGCTCTCTCTAGGCAAAGAGTCATCTGTGTCCCCAGTGCACTCTGGGCAGCCCATGAAGCCTTCCAATCTATGAAATTTGATTACTCCAGAATGTGTTATGTCCTTCCCCAATAACACAGTATCATACCATCATCCTCCCATCTTCCAGGCTGCATCCTCACGGTGCTCAAACATCTACCCACTATCTTACAGCTCCCTGTATCTTACGGCCCCGGCCCTGGGCAGCAACAGGGCTACTTTGGCCTCTGCAGAGGAATAGCCCCTGATAGTCTTCACTGCCATCAGTCACCCAATGTGAGCTCAACACGTTGGCACGCAGCTGCAAGGCAAGATAAACTGTTGAGTTCTTCAGCACTTTAAGATTTTTGAAGAGGTCTACTCTTTCTTCATACCTGTAGTTGATTGAGCCATATATTTTTATTCCAAAGTTAGTTGAGTGTTTTGATACTGTGTTCCTCTAAAGCCTTAAGCCAGTAGATTGTGTCAAATACATTTACCACAAATAATCCAACCACAGTGATCAAGACAGCAAAATGCACAGGGAAAGAAAGTATCAGCAGTAGAAAAGAAAGAGATTGTTTTTGTTTTTAAAGGTTTATTCACGAGAAACAAGCAACTTGAAACTGAAAAGCATTTTTTATTAACACTCTGTCTTGACTTTCACTTCAATGACATTTTAATGAACACTTTCTAAGTAGCTCTACTTGCAAATGAACGTGGGAGAATATTGAAGAAAGGTAATGGGAGGGGAAAAAAATAATCCATCAGTCATTTTATTTCTTAGATGCCTCTGAGAAAATAAATAATAATTCATCAGGGGAAAAGTGATCCAGCAAAGATTCGACTGTTAAAAGACATCTGGAAAGGAATAATAAGTAGACTGGAAGAGTCTGAGTTATGATAGAGGGCTATGAAGAAAGATACAGTGTGATTGGGAAGCCAATTAGGTGACTTTGTAATTCTTCAAAGATGAAGGGAGCGTGTTCCCATCTGTCCTGAGTACTTCAGCCACAGACAGCTAACAATAAACTGTCAGAAAAAAATTTATAGAAGAGCAGTAAATGTGATTGTAGGACTGGCTGGAGCCATGAGAGGCGAGATTTCTACCCTGGTAACTGACAGCATGAAAATACCTTCTTTGATAACAAGTTTAATGTGGTTCATAGTTCTTTATTTCTATTTTTATTGCCAAATTCAACCAAATTCAGAAACCTTTGAGTAGAACTACAGTAAGACCTGTGAGGGCCTATTAAAAGGGGAGGGAGGAGTGAAGGCAATATAAACAAACAAACTGTTCATTCACCTAGCATGGGATGAGTTTCAGCGAGAACATGCCAAATCTAAATAAATTAGGCTACATAATTCTACTTGGCAGCATAAGGAGTAAAATAATCATGTAGTGTTGCTGAGATTCCAAGAGCTACCCAGAGGATGCAAAAAATCTAACACCATGAGGCAGCAATGGGAATACCAATTTAATACACTTTTTCTTTCTTCCTGCCATAAATCAGGACAAAAAGTTAACAGAACTTTTTCCAGTGTCCTGTAACCAAGCTTTTAACCCAAGGAAAAGCAAGACTAAGAAGGTTTCCCAAACGGCAGTCACATGCCATTGGTGGCAGAATTCATGTACTACTTTTGCTATGGTCGGTATACCACAGTTTAAGAATCCCTAGGTTAGGAGAAAAAGCAGTCTGTTTAGTACTGCACAGTACAATTCTAGAGACTCTGCAACCAGCAGAGAAACTGCAGAGCATCTGGAGTATCAGAGATGAAAATTTCACCCACCAAGTGTTAGCAGCAAGTAGACTTTATTTTTAATCTTCTTATGACAACTGTTATTCTATAAAAGCCAAATTTAAGAAAATGATGCTCAGATGAAGATTTCAGCATCACAATCCCAAACATACCAATTCCAAAGACGAGAGATTTTCGCAGGTTTGCTGTTGACTAAACCCAGGCCATTTCTTCAGAGGCCCATAAATAATAGAGGAGATAAGTTTCAGAGGGGAAAGTATGTTGAAGTGACATGTGCTATGTCATCCACCCACCTATCTGCACAATGCAGATAGGTACCACTCCTGTGGTGACAGCAGGGATACCACAACAAAACAGCCCATTTCTTCAGCTGCAGGAAAACAGGCACCATCCTGCAGGCTACCTTGCATGGACAGACAGACAGACCCTTACGCTGTACAAATCACCAGGGTGGCCCACTGCTGTTCCAAATTTTACTGATATGTAGATGAGCCATAGCATGTGCCTGCAACTATGGCAAGCGCCAAAGACTGGCGTGCCCCAACTGGGAGCCCCAGCCTGTGGCAGAACTTCTGTGCCTATGATCTCAAATGAGCAGCACTGGAGCTGGCACCCCACCACCACCTTACCACTGGAGAGAGAAACCACAGGGCTGGCTCTACCCAGGGGTTCACAGATCCTCCAAAAGCATGAGGTTGACACTGCACAAAAGGGCCTTGTCCACAGTGGGAAAAATTACATCCCTTCCAGCAGCAGTATCAACTGTACTCGATGAATGCAAATAGTATTAGTGCCAAATACAAGCTACAAATTGACATAATTGATGCTGGAGCAACTTTTTTTTTTTTTTTTTTACTTTAAACATACTCAGAAACTGTATGAAAGACGCTTTCCACTAGTCCTTGAAAGTAACTTTAGAGCATTTCCCAGAAGAGTTGAAACATGTATTTAGCCCTAAAGCTTACCGCAGGTACCTTTTTCATTTGCACAGTGTGGTATGTACACACACGAAGGGAAAATAGAGGACAGATGGCTAAATCTATGTATACTTACCAAGGTACGAATACCACGTTAAAATCATAAGCACTAGGCCAAGTCACATGTTTAAAATTAATTACACTTCCGCTACTACCTACAAGTCCACACTGCTTTAAAAATCTACAAGTCTGAACAAGATACGTCAGTGTGACACGATCACTTAAGTACATTAATCCCACATGGATATCCTCTGCAGCTGAATTAAAGGCACACAAGTTGTTCCCTGCTACTGTTCAAATACATATTCAGCCACATTACTGCTGTCTGTTTCGCTCCCAGCAGAAATGTAAATATGCCCAAAAGAAACAGAAAACAAAACATCTGGAAACAGAAGCCTATAGGCAATGTTCTCACAGTTCAAAAAATACGTGTGCATATTCTGTGTATATGTAGACAAATACATATGTACGTACATGGAATAAATATATAGGGTTTCCACGCAAAACCAGCAGTAAGAAAAACATTTAATTTCAGACAGTTTTTCCCCCTCTGTCACGCTCACCTTCACGGGTGGCAGTCCCGTATCGTGTCCCCCCCACGAACCTGCCCAGCGCTATTCCCCGCTGGCTGCAGCGAGCCCCCGGCGCAGGGATGAAGCAGGCGGGCATGGAGCGGGGAGGGAGGATTTGGAGGAAGCCGCTGGGGCGGCCACGGCCCCACGGGGCCCTTTCCCTTTCCCTTCCAGAAGTAACACAAAGTTATGACTCCCGCTCGCCGCTCTCCCCGCTCGCACGCCGTGCCAAATGCTGAGTTAACAAAACCATAAATCACCGCTGAACCAGACGCGACGGCCCGGCAGCAGCGCCCGCCGCCTCCCGCCCCGTCCCACGCCGCGGCGGCTCCCCCAGGGAAGCGAAGGGGAGGCGAGCAGCGGGGGCAGCGGGCACCCGAACCGGCGCGGGGCTCGGGGCGCCTTCCCGCGCCCTTGGCGGCGGCAGCGAGAGGGAGCGGGGGTCCAGGTGCGGCGGGACGGGCAGCAGCGGCAGCTCCCCGCGCAGGGAAGCGCCGCGGGCCGCCGCGGCCGCCAGGCTCCCCCGGGGCCGGCGGCACCGCTGCCGCGACTCCTCCCCGGGGCGCCGGGCAAGCCGAAGTCCCGCCGCCACCGCGCACCGGCCGCGTCCCCGCGCGGCCCGGCCCCGCGGCGAGAGGACACGGGCTGTCCCCGCGCTGTGGCCCCGCAACCACTCCGGAGCGGGGGTGGGCTGGCGGCGGCGCGGGGGGAACTGGCGGCGGCGCGGGCGGCTGCCTTACCTCGGAGCGGAGCGCGGAGCGGGGGGACACCCGCTTCTCCCAGCCGGGCGGAGGTGGCTCCGCGCAGCAGCGGCTTGTCACCTCTCCCGCCGCGACCGCGACGGCGGCGGCTCCTCGCGTAGGGGCGGTCCGGCCCCTCCCTGCCGGGGCCGAGCGCCGCTCGCACCGCCCCGGGGCCGGGCCCGCCCGCCGCAGCCCGCGCCGTCCGGCCGCCGCCGGGGCCGGGGAAGGGGCAGCGGCAGCGCGGGGGCCGGGGCTCCCGCGGGGTGCGGGCCGGCCCGCAGTGTTTTGCCCCGAGCCCGGCCCGCCTCGAGGACGGGCCCGAGCGTTTCCTCCGCAAAACAACGGGGGCAGCGGCGGGCGGGCGGTGCTGCAGAGCGGCCAAAATCCTGGGTTTGCGTCGTGTTGTTCGGCTTCCTTTTGGCTGCTGGAGCTATGGCGTGTTACCGGTACCGTGGACGATTTTCTGGAGGAAACAAACGCGTGGCTTGGCTCCCAGGGTTCATTCTTCCCGCATTTTGACCCGAATTCTGAGCAGTTTCTGTTCGTTTGAAGTGTCGTTCACAGGCAAAATGGGCTCTCTTCCCCTCGCCAGCAGCTGCCAGCGCAGGTCCCCGGTACCCCTCTGCCCCCGTTCTCCCACAGGCCGCTGTCCCTGGAACAAGGCTTGGCACGTTTCCCTAAAAAACATGGAATGTTCCCCATCCAGAAAGAGGGGCAGCTGCCATGTTTCCGGTTTTGCCTCCAGCCCATCAAACTGTGCTTATGCTCTTTTGCCAGGTGAAGCTGAAAGTGCGATTCGGCGGAGCTGTTGGAGCACTGCCGACTCCGGCCGTGCGTCCCCAGCGACACCTGGCCCCCCACGATCCCAGCGAACCCCTGCTCTGTGGGCTGAGAGAGCTGAAGCCTCATCTGACAAACCCCACAATTCATTTCCAAGCAGCTCAGGTCCCTGAACAGGCTCTCCAGAAAGCCAGGCAACATCCAGGAGTGAGGCCACAACTGCCCCATCCTCAATGGATCTTAACCGCTGCAGCATCCCCATGTAAAAGTGGCGGAGCAGGAAATAAATCAGAAAGCAGTTGCACTTCAATTTCAACTACATTCCTTTAGACTGTCCCTGAGGTCTTTCACAAGGATCAGTAACTGAACTGCTACTGAGAAATGTGTTACATTTTGAGAAAGAAAGTGACCCCTTCCACTTAGCCACTTCCTTTTGATGTTAGGAGGCTGAAAAAAGAGACAAGAAGAAAAATCCCTTTTTTTTTTTTTTTTTTTTTAGTAGTGAGCAGAGTGACAAATTAATATTTTAAGGCTAATTGGAAACCAGTTCTAACCAGTCCATTCAAGGCGACCTCGTGTTTAAATGTGTTTGAGTATACCCAATGAACAAAACTATGGTAATATTGTTATATTGTTCTACTTGAAAGGGAAATAGAATAAATGGAGTAAACACAAAGCCCAGCCAGAGCCTAGCTGAGGATGCCACCAGGTACGGTAAGCACCCTCACCCAGTTTGTAAGAGACAATGGCTTTGAAAAGGGTGGAAAATAAAATATAAAAATCTGCTGCTCCAGCATAAACCTATGCTGATTATGGTAGCCCCTAGGTGACCAGAAGCAGCAACAGCAACATCTCTGTCCATTCCTTTCCTCTTTTTGTATGATTTTGATCTTGGTGAATGGCAGTTTTGTGAAGAAAAAATAAATGAGATTGTAACATTTCTTTTTCTCTGGCACTTTTAAAAAAATCTTCATTAAATGAGAGAAAGCAGAACTAAAGAAGTTGTTAAATATGCAAAAAGCCTCAACAGGGTGTTCCATCAATAAGAGTTTAGTGCACAGCTGATACCATAAAATGCAGGATCTCCTGAGGCCTTCTATTAAGCATCTACTCCCAGAAGCAGGATTAAATATATTCCGGGCCAAATCCAGCACGGGTTTTTACCTTGCTTTTAAAAACCACCCATGAGGTACCTATTCAGGCAATTTGCTGTGCCCTTTGACTGGCTTTGAGCAGTCTTTCTGCAAAGTAACCTGATTAAATTTTGTCTTCCTCTTTTGACTGTGGAGGATGACTGATGTTATCCTATTTATGACAATCTTTTACATATACATCTAAAGCTGTAATGAGTTATATTTTCCCTTCAGACTGTACTTTTTGATTCAAATTGCCACATTTTCTCAAACTTGTATCATTCTTGTTGCTCTCCTCCAGTCATTTGAATATAACATCCACAACAGCACACTGTAGACCAGCCAAGCCTCCGCAGTAATGAAGAAAGTAGAATAATTAATGGTGGCTTACATATAGAATTTTTGCCAATAAATCCCTCATTGTGATTTGTTTTTGTTGCAATGGCAATTTCCTGCTGACTCATTGAGTAGTGGGTCAGTGCCAAGAGCACCCTTTCTTCACCAGCTATTCCCTGTATGAATTTCATGCCTTCCTAAGTGCCTAGCCAGCACTTGCCCTCATCGTGGTCATTTTGCATACCAAATTGAGAGTATTTTTTAGTAGCAATAGTTTATCAATGTACATTCTGAAGTGGCTTATTGATCTTAGAGCATGGATCATTAATTTTGCATTTTTCTTTAAAAATAATTTCTCAATCAGTTTAATGAGGCTTACTCAATATTATCCTACTTGGGAAGGTGCAGCCTAGAAAACTTATGAGAAGGCAAGACAAAGTTAAATACCATTAACTCTTTAATATTTGCAGGGATTTTTTTTTGTCTTATTTGTATTATTAGTTTTTACTACAAAAGTACCACAAGGACTAAAGGGGGTTTTACTATTTAAACACGATGTTTGAATAGAACTATTCGTATTTTATAAAATTATATTCAGAAATGTTGCTCAATTTTGCTGAAACTCAACAGCTGATCTGTCAAATCCTTTAACAGAACACGAGCTCTATGTTTCTAGTCTCCATTTTCGCCTTCCCTGCTGCACCACCTGTATGTCAGGCGCTTGCTCTGAAGCCACCCACTAGCCATGTCCCCGCCTGGAGTCTTACGAGCTAGTCCGCAGAAAGGGCCAGCACAGTCCATTTTCCACCAGCAGCCATCCCCGCCCAGTGGTGCCCTCATGTGTCTCCACACGTGAATTTCAAACACTGGGATTCCAGGAATTCGTTAGACTTTTGTGTGGCACTAGAAACCCGGCATACCCAATCTCTATGCCGTGCAGCGCCTTTCTCTCTCGCCTAAAATCGGTTTAGGGAACTTCCTGCAAGGGAAGGATGCATGGAGCAAAATAACTTGAGCCCATAGCGGCATAAACTGTGCTTATATTTGGATAATAATGGCTACCAAGAAAATCCAAGAGTCTGTTTCAGATCACCGCAAACTCCTAAATTCAGATATGAATTCTCTTTGCCCCTTTATTTTCAAGGCTACCACTAAAAAGAAACTTTACAAATTACCCTTTTTTGTATCTATATATTCGTGTACTGCAGGGAGGTAAAGCTGGCACAGTCTCACTGACATTATGCCTATCTTCACAAGTTAAGATTAATTTGCTGTTTCAAAGGCCGTCAAGCCAGTTAAAGCTTATCTCATTTTTTTAAAGAATAGAAAAATTCACCTGTGTATCAAGTTTTCCTGTGTGTGGGCACCTATATATGTACATACAGAGCCCATTAGGATTCATAGCCAGGGCCATAACTCTTTCTTTTCTCTAATTTTTTTTAATAGTAAGGAGAAATGATGAAGTCATGCAAGTTAATTGCACAAATATTTTATTATTAAATGCTGGAGCATAAGATTTCCATAAACAATTCACCCAAAGTTTGTGCAATGCCATCATCCAAGGAAACAAAGTCTGCAAGCTGCTGCTTCTGCACAAGTTTTGCAATGTCTTTTTTTCATGTATGCAACATTAAATTTGTTCATATGACAATTGCAGCATTTGCCCCATCTGTTCAGAATGCTCTTGGGAAATAACACTTCAAATACATTCACAATACATTTATTAGGAAGCTTTGCAGACTTTCATTATTTCAGTACTCAAGGCCATATTGAATCAATAGATTACAGATACCATGCGCCATGTGCTATTAAATTTTCTCAAGGCACAGCCACAGAGAGCCAGCCCAATGACATTGTTCTCATCTTCAGCAATCACAGCAGAAGCTGTCTTATCCCACAGAAGACTGAGCTGTGCATGCTATGCTCAAAGAAACGGAGAAACTGAAGTTGACCAAAGGCCTGGTAGGGGCTGACTTCTTCTTTAGTCTGTAGTGGTGCCTTATTGCCAGATGATCCTAAGAGAAAACTGATGCCCTGTGCTTCAAAGGAAGACAGGATACCCCTGACTTGGAAACAAATTATTTCCCATTTATAGATTTGTTGAATTCTCTGGCACTTCATTCACTGTGTGAAAAAGCTGTAGCAGACAAGCATCTGAGAAGAAAGATTCTCCATATGATTTCAGAAAATGAGTGCTTCCCACCAATATTCCAGCTCATTTCTAGTGTGTCAGAGTAACCCTCTACCCACAAAGTACAATTGGGCTATTGTGCATCAGAAAGAAGTCTTTCCATACTGTGATAGCCAACCAGCTGAAGCCCAGACATAAAAGATTTTAATACATTCATTGTCTTAATGAAGAGCTGTAAATGTAATGAACATGCTCAGGGCAATAAAGTGCTCATGTCCTCCAGCAGGACCGTAGAGGGATATCTCCATACTACCTACATATGACCCTTCTCTGACCCTGACTCTTCTCACTTGACCCTGTGGTCAAGTGACACTTTGTGTTGCATATACATGGCTTTCTTCTACACCCCTTAAAGCTGGCCACATTTGTTCTGTCTAGTGCACACAGTTATTCCCTGATCTTTGAACATGGTGCTGTGAGGTTTGCATGCTCAGTATTGTCTGAGAGTGTGTCATGCAATGATCCCATGTGGTAGGTGGTCCTTAAACAGTATGGACCAAAGCAAACTGCCAGAGCTGAGCCTGTACTCTTGCCCTGTGCAGCTTACTTCTATATACATAATGTCGTGGAATTTTCTGATCCCGAGTTTCCTACTCTATACATACAGCAAATGTTGCCAGATGCCATGCATAATTCATTGTATTTGGCCTTTTTAATTTGAGTTTTTTGTTGGATTGTGGCTCTCAATGAGATGATTCAGACCCACTGGCAAAAGCAGTACATGCTCTGCAGTATCAATACCATCTGCAAACTTTGCCATAATATTTTATGTTTAGATCATTGATAAAAGTATTAAGCACAAAAATAAGTTTCTGGGGGAAAAAAAATCATTAAAATAACTTCTTTTGTTTATGTCTTTTCATTAACAATAACATCTAGAGATCAAACAGCGATTCAGTTTTTAATCCATGTAATATTAATTTCATATAATGGAAGCTCTTTTAAATCAAAGCATTATTGCTGTATTGGCTGGGAAGCTTTGAAAGAATCAATGGCTGTCTTGTGAACACAGTTGTCCGTTGCACTTGGAGTCACGCAGTTTTCAAAGTAAAGGAGGAAACCCAGACACACACTCCCCAGCAAAAGAGCTATAGTAACTACCTTCTTGGATGCTGTGTTGACAGATCTTAATTACATTTTAACCTCTAATTTTGCTAATAAAATCCAAAATTAGCAATCTCTTTGCTATGGTTAAGAATAATATCATTAGTTATTCAACAGGTCCTTTCAAGCTTTTCAAAACTGATGCAACTTTAACAATAGTCTTCTGGAATTACCCACAACCTAGGAAAATGCCTTATTAGGAGCTGAAGACAGGTACTTGTCTACCTCTGTTAGCCCTGAAGTTTGATTTGAGCAGAACCTGGCCTGCTTGCTTTCTTGAAGGTGATTTTTTTTCTCCATCTTTTTCACATGGATGCATAATCCCTTTGTTCCAAACACCAGAAATCTGTTGTACTGTTTACCTACCATATTTCATGTATACTTGGGGTAAGATTCTTCCTTGCATTTCTCCTAATATTTATGCAAAGTGCCCTTTTACTGCGTATAATCCGGTTGCCTGCTACTACTCCAGCAAGTAACTTTTTCTTTTCTTGCTACTTTTAATCCCTGTCATTAATTACTTTGTTTCCCCACCTGAGTCTTTACAAATTGATTTTGTATTTTCTCATTTCCTCATTTAATTTTTTTAACCAGGGTGGCTTTCTGCCCAGTAAAAGCTTTACATGCTAATGAAATCATGTCGATCTACATATCCAACTGGCTATCTTTGAACGACTAGCAGTTTCTCTTAATGCTTTCTACTTCAAAGCTGTGTTCTCTGTCCTTTATGCTGACAATTAGTCTAAGCTTTGGGTAATTAGCTCTTTTAGAGTTTCACAGATGAATATTGGCGCTACCATTGCCTGTTTAGGCAAATGGAGTGTAATCAGATTCTAATGAGAAATACATAAACAACAGGGTAATTTTTAGAGTGACAATTAACTATTCTTTGTCAAGAGAAGGTCTTATAATGAGTCATTCCCTTTGGGAGGAGGCATACTGCATTAAGAAGCTTTAAAAAGAAAATAATCCTTCTCCTTGAAGTTCATCACTTTTTTTTTTTTCCTCATGTCAACTATCCAGCAAATATTCCCTGGTTTGAATTAGCCAATGGTATTTATTTTCCATCTTGATGCTTTATAGGTAGATCATGAGCTTTAGCATAAAACATTGTCATTTGGTAAGATCCAAATGTTTTGACAACTCATATACAGGAGAACATATTCAGGTGTGTTTTACCCTATAGCTTTTTAAGGCCAGCAGAGAAAACAGCAATAATCCAACCAGGTGTGCATTAAAATAGGACTTACACCCAGGCCACATTCACCTAAACTCATAGCATCAAGAGATCAGACTTAGTCCTACAGCCATGATATTATATAAAACAGGGCAGAAGTTAATGCTGCAGGTTCTCTGCTGAAGAAGTTGTATTTTTAGAATAACATTCTTTTTATTTTTATACAAAACTTGATTGTATCTATTTCAATACAAGCCTTTTTAAAAAACCATTTTTATACCTAAATGTAACCAAACCATGTAACTGTAAAATGACAGCTCACATATTTTTAAATATTGTTAGTCCTTGCCAGAGAAGTTTTCTTAGACACATTAGAAAGGTTGCTAAAGTTCATACTTTACTGTTTCACCTACATCTATTTAATAATTTACAGGGTGGGAATTGTAACACTGAATTCTATTTCAACAAAGCACTTAACTTTAAGGATTTGTTTAAGTTTATCGCTGTTTCTCAGACCACTTAAGTATGTCTTGAAGTTCCAGTGGAGCCTTGGTATGTTTAAATTATTTGCTGCATAGAGATTAATTTAAGAACACACATTTGTTTTCTGGGTTTTTTTGTAGGTTTGGTTTCTTTTTTTATGGAATAGACATTTATTCTGCAATTTAGTATACATTTTCAGCATTTCTCCTATTAAATGTCTAAGAGTGATAGCTGTTTAAGAACTTTGATTTTAAAATTATCCAGGAAAAATATGCAAATATTGTTATAGTTTATCATTTGAACTAGAGAATGAATCCAGATATCCAGTGCCTTATAAACTATAGAAATTTTTTAAAATGTGCAAATGACTCTTAAAGGGATATGCTCATGAATACTTAACAGATCCCTAGAGCTACTGGCACAACTTCACAGGAGTTATGTCAGAATTTTATACCTATACATTACTGCTGCAGATGAATAAAGTTTAAATAATTAATTTCCTTCTACATGCAATGCATTGACAAGCATAGGTGGCCTCCTAGCTACCTGAGCCTCAGTTATGATGTGAAAAAACAGGTGAGAGTTTCTGGAAGCAAAAAGGTACAAAACCAACATAATCATAGAATCATTTAGGTTTCAAAGAGACCTTTAAGATCCTCAAGTCCACCTGTTAACCCAACACTTCTGAGTCCACCACTAAAAACATGTACCTAAGCGTCACATCCACAGTCTTTTAAATACCTTCAGGGATGGTGACTCAACCATTCCCATGGGCAGACAGTGCTTGACAACACTTTCCATGAAGAGATTTTTCTTAATATCCAATCTAAACCTTGCCTGGCATGCCTTGAGGCCATTTTGTCTTGTCCTGTCTCTGGCTGCCTGGGAGAAGAGACTGATCCCCACCTGGCTACACCCTCTTTTCAGGTGGTTGTAGAGAGTGATAAGGTCTCCCCTGAGCCTCCTTTTCTCCACCTAAACAACCCCAGCCCCCTCAGCTGCTCCTCATAGGACTTGTGCTCCAGACCCTTCTGCAGCTTCATCGCCCTTCTCTGGACAAACTCCAGCTCCTCAGTGTCTTTCTTGTAGTGAGAAGCCCAGAACTAAACACAGAATTGGAGGTGTGGCCTCACCAGTGCCGAGTACAGAGAGACAATCACTGCACCTGTCCAAGCCATGAGCAGCTGCTTTTTCCAGGAGAATGCTATGGGAAGCAGTGTCAAATCTTTACTAGAGTACAGCAAACAACATCCACAGCCTTTCCCTCATCCACTAGATGGATCACATTGTCATAGAAATGAGATCAGGTTGGTCAAGGAGAAACTGACCATTTTCCCTTGGATTATGGGGGCTTCATTATGTTCCACATCTTCCAGCTCAGAGGGCTAGGTGCCCAGAGAACAACTGGTTTTACTACTAAAGACTGAGGCAAAGAAGGCATTAAATACCTCAGGCTTTTCCTCATCCTTAGTCACTGTGTTTCCCTTTGCATCCAAAAAAGAATGGAGATTCTCCTTAGCCCTCCTTTTGTTGCTAATGCATTTATAGAAACATTTTTTATTATCTTTTATGGCAGTAACCAGATTAAGTTCTAGTTGGGCTCTAGGTCTTCTAATTTTCTGCCCTGCATAACCTCATGACCTGACTTAATGAAGTAAGTAATGTAAATTCTGACATGAAAAATGACTGTTGAAAACAAGAGGCAGCTAACCCATTTAAATGTTTTAATTTACTAAAATAAAATAAAATAAAGCAGAGTTTTCTCAACTGCAATGAAGCAGACTCACAGCCAGGTGATTCTGAGTGCCCCAGTTCCAATTACCATCTGAATTGGGTATTAGAAATCTATCTGCAATCAGAGAGAAAAGGCTTGTAGCAAACAGTTAGGAGCTGCAGATGAGACAATCATGTTGGGTGACCCTGGCAGAACAAGGAACTGGAACTAAGCAACCTATTTGAGCAATACCAGAAGAGTTTTTATTTCCAAATCAATAGAGCAATACAAAGTGAAGCAGCAGACAGGAAAGTGATACATGCTTTCACATCTACATAATTCACCACTAATGTACAATTCATATAAATGCTTTCATGTGGATGAATTCAACACTGCACTGTGAAGAAGCAATGCATCTGTGGGTTAACTTAGAGAGTATCTGTCAAGAAACAAGGAAATCTTGTACTTGATTTCGCACCTTGTACTGATGTTACATATGGAATAAAAATCTGATTTGGCAGCATCCTATTTCTAATTGTGATTTGGCTAGTCTGGACCAAATTTACAGCATGTAGGGTACAAAGAGTGGCTTAAGTATGTTGAATGTGTACCTTTACACTTAATTGTCCTTTTCTACTTCGTTTTACAAAGATGAAGAGCATTTTGTCTTTGGCTTTTCCATCATACAATTTGTTGAGTGTCCTTTTTTTTTTTTAGCCAACATAATGCAAAAGAATTTAACAGTGGAAGTCCTCTGCTTACCCAGGTTAGAATCTTGTTTATGCTAAAAACTTAAATTGAGCCTTATTGGAAAAAAACCCAACAAAACCAACAAACCCAACGTTAAAAAGTACAGCTGTGAAACTTGTTTCTCCTGGAAGCATTATGGAAGCATGGTACTTCACCAGGGAAAGTTCAGTTGTCGTTTGTGATGCTAGACTAAGTTATCTTAGATACTATATAAATATACAATATAAATTCATTTGACTTAATCTTATGGATAAATCACCCATCTTTAAAGGAATGTTTATTTTTTAGAACAACATATTTTAAGGGAGCTAGGTAGGGTTGAAATTATATAAGACTATTTCTGTAAGTTCTCATTGGATTTAAAACTGGATTGAAAATCCAGCTGCAGCTAAAACATTGCAACCACGTGAATTCCTGGGTAATAACAAAGGTCATCAGAACTTAGCCCTTCTTATTGTGTTGTTTTACCTGCCATTAGTAAATGTGCTGTTGTTGTGGCACTTGAGTTCTCCGCAAAGCAAATTCAATCCAGTGGAAAAATAATACAAAGTAAGAGTAGCACCACAGGAAAAATGAGTCAGACAAAATGGATAATGAAATCACTGGATAATAAAAGAATGCACTGTGTGTAAATTGAGTGGGTTGTTGCAGAACTATTTCCAATTACCAATCTTTCTAATAAATTTGGAAAACTGAGGATTACACAGAATTACTAACTTGGAAATCTTGAGTTTTGGGCTTCATTTTCTCATTGCCAATAACAAGAGCTGGGAGACTTATATTTTTTTACTCCCAGAGAAAACTACCACAGTCTTTTTAAATACTCAGTGCCATCTTTTGCTGCATGATCAATATTTCACAGCATTTTGTCTTCTTGAACTGCAAAGCAAGTGCTATGAATTCAATATAATGTTAGGCTAAAGTTTAGTAGCCTAAGGATTATATTCATTTAAGAGAATGCTATCAAGTCAGAAATTACATTAAAGTAAATCTTCTTGTTTGTGTTATTGATTAGAACGATGTGTGTTCTCTTCTAAGAATTTTATGCCCACTTACATGGGTCTTGTCTATTTTTAATAAGGACTAACATCAATCCTATACCATCTGATTTCTTTTACACTTTCCCTGCCTGAACCATCATAGAGTTTGTACACACTTCCTAGCAATACTGCAACACAAACACTCATGCCTTAATAATCTGCACATAAGTTTATTCTTTGTATTGAATATATATGAAAATATTGTCTGTCACACCATCCTTTTTCCCTGTCTTTTAATATGGATGCATATCTCTATACTAAAGGATTTTTGTATTTGCTCCCATTGAGCCTGCAATAAATACAGCAAATATTAGTCGTGAATGTTACTGGCTTACTATCTTAGGTATAGGTTTCCTGAGATGGTGCCTCACATGTCAGGAAGAAAAGTCATCAATGGCACATTTTCTCTTAGGACAAGACATAAAAACTGCCTGGATCATGGCCAAACAGCCTTGGCACACACACCACAGGTATATATTCTCAGTGCATCAGGCTGCCTGGGCTCAAGAGAAGTCTAAACAAAAGGAAGTCTTTATTTCTAGGCCCTGCAAAGAGGCAATATCCTAAGCCAGAGCCAGAGAGCATGGCTACAGTGATGGGTTTGAGAAAACATGTATTCTCCAGGGAGAAGATGAATGTGAGTGACAGAGGCTCTGTAAAGAAAAGAGTTTTGTCCAGATCCCCATACATGCTGGGTTGTCTTAAGGATATGTACTGGATTTGTCCCTTTCATGTAACTGAAGAGGACAACCCCTGTAGTTAGATGAGACAAAAATATCTATACGTTGTTTGCTAAAAAAATAATTTCTAAGCATCATTTTACTCAATTTGCTAATAATTTTCAGCTTGCTTTCAGAAGGCATTTTTCTCATTCCTATCATGATTACTGTGACAATGAGAAGTTGACCCAGGAAATACAGAACCCTCTGATTGCAGTCAAAGGGAGTCAAAAGTATCTACTTTCTACATCAGAAAAGAGGCTATCTTTGTAGTTCTTCAGGAATTTCTTGGCCTGCTATATTTTTCATCCCAGCTCTCAAGATCAGAATTTTATGTCCCTTTTTTCTTACAGCACTCTGTACAAGATCATCAGTGCCATTTCATCTGTGTATTTAAATCCCCACCTGAAATATTTCCTCTGGTAATAGTTTTAATACTACTGAAAGGAGCACCCATGTAGCTGTGTGTTCCCACTCTTGCAGATAATTCAGGAGACCCTTACATGCAGTTTGCAGCTGTGTACTAGCACTGTAATGCTTCCAAAAGATCCTTCAATATTCAGTACACACACCCATTGAGAGAGAGTCCGATTCATATTCTCAATCCTTTAGGATGATGTTTTTTTGGACAAACAGAGAAGTGGATGTCTACAACCATTTCAGGTTCCCAAAGAGACATGTAAATGAAGCCTGTTGTACATATTCTCATTTCTCATCAGATAGATCCAGAAGAAAAACAACAGAGAAAGGGAGAGATCTGGACACAATTTTATTATGCTGGAATTCCTTACAAGAGGAACTGTGGTACCACAGTCTTCTTCTAATTGTCTTCTGAAGCATGTGAAGTGGCAATGAGAAGCGACTGATATTACACTTGCATTATTTACAACCCTTTAAAAGGCAGATTTAAATTATTCTTTTAGTTACTATGGTAATCTAGGAGACCTTTGCAGCCTCCAGCTTTCTGAGTAAGGAATGAACTGTTGCTTCAAAACACTTTCAATATTGCTACAGAAGATTATTTATGGTGCTTTTTCTTTTTCAATCTTTCCCATTTATATTTGGTTGGTTGATAACACATTAGATTGCTGTCATCTGGAGTGATGACTTCAACATAATAATTCTGCCAGCAGACCCGTAGACAGCATGGGTTAAAGACTTTTATCCTCATGTATTAGGATGTAAACCTAGAATTGCCAAATGTCAGATCATATAGGTACTCCTGGTTAACAAAATATGAGGCAAAAAATTGGAATTTGTTTTATTGTAATGTTACATAGATTTTTCTCCCTTTTTTCCTATTCTTTTTAAAGTCTTTGTTAGAGGATTTGCATAGGAGGCAAGATCTAAGTTACTCTTACAGATAAACTTTTTATGTTGAAACTTATGAAAAATGTTTACAAGTACTACCTTTGAACTTCACTGGATGGTACTAAAAATTGGTAAACTGCTTTAAAATATTACTCTATTAGTCAATTTTTATGCAACCAGTATGCAAATAAATTAATTATTTTTAAAAATGAATGGCATAGCTATGAAAGGTGAGAGATTGGGAGAGCTGTGAGATCTTAATTCAGAGAGAAGGTGCAATGCCGAGTATTTCAGTACTGCAGGCTTGTGAATGTTGTCTCACCATTCTGCCCTCACCTCAAATGAAAGCATCAGCAGGATAAGAAGGAATTTCCTGTGTCTATGCCCCTCCACCTGCTTACTGTCAAGATACCTGAATTAGTTGTTAGGTCTGGTGAAAGTGGGTTGGAGTTTTGTGATACATGTATCAGTCTTCAGGGAAATCAGCCTGACATCACCTATATCAGGCAATGGTCATCACAGTGATAAAAGCTTTCAGATGTTACTGACTTGGATTTTATTTGAAGCACAGATAAAAGGATTAGCTTGAAACTTGTTTTCTAGTTGATTCTTTCTTGTTTCAATATCAGTGGATATAATTTGCATTCCTTTCATACTAGGCATAACTCTCAGTGTTGATTAGAAATTATGGTTTCAATTAAAACGTATACTTTAAAATTTTCTGCTGTTGCATTTTCCCCAAGTTTGTAAAGGTAGAGGCTGCTAAGCATTCAAGAAGCTTGAGTAGGTTTTGCATTCAAATCATTTTCTTTGTCCAAACTCCTCTGTATGCCACATGGAAAAATCCACAAAAATATAACATAACTTATAAGTTTGTGTAAACAATCATGTTGCAGTGGTAGCCACAATTTCAGTACTTCTGATAGCTTGAGTTCCTTCCCTGGAATTTAAATGCATTACCTATGCAGCATCACAAGGTAAGCAAAATTCATATTGATACAGCTCACGTTACTTTCCAGAGGAAGACATTGTAAAAAAATTTGGATTTTTCAGCCTCATTATGGCCCATTCTTCAATTTCAAACTACTCTTATATTCTCTTTCAAGAGAAAGCATATGGAATGACACCAGATTTTGAGTTGTATGTAAACTGTACACATCTTGGTGATCTGAAGGAAATGTTGAACAAGTGAGTGAATATAATGAGAAAATTAATTAGGCTGTGTCTACACTGAGATTTTGGCTTGAACCCTTAAAGCAGTTTTGAATCAAATTCCCCGGTCGGACACACTTGCTGCACACTGTTGCATAAAAAGAATGGGACTTGTATACACAAACTGTATTTCCTTTGGAGAAACTAAATCTCAAGCCCCACACCAGGTGCTCCCCAAATGTGTTCCATCCCCATGCGGGGATCCAAACCACAACGCCCAAACCTAACATCAGACAGTTTCTAACCACATGTGCGCCAGAGACATTTGGTCCAGGGCACCCATTAGACCTACTCTGAGTCAAAACTTCAGACCACGCTTACTGAAGATGTAGGAGGCTCAGCACCTAACAGTAGATCTATTGATCCGCTCCTAATGCATCACAGCGCTGCCTGACATGCACATGGTCTCTGTTCTCTCTGCATGTGTAGGCCTGGTGCAGCCGAAGAGGGGATGTCTCTGCATGCCTTTGCAAACCATTGTGCAACCCATGGGCTCAGATAGTTGCTATGGTTGACTGAACCACAGCTATTAAACCTTGCCCTGGGACATGCTGATCATTGCTCTAGAACCGCTACAGGGCTCCTGCATGCTCAGCACGCAGGCCAGCTCATGCCTGCCCACCAGAGCCTGCATGCCCATCCTCAGGGCCCTGTTCCACATGTGCTGGATGTGATTCTGCATGGAGCTTCCTTAAGGGCAGGAAGATCACCCAAAGATGCCGCTCCCAGGCTTGGGGCCTTTTCCTTTGCCCCTCAGAGGAATGTTCTAATGATGGCATGTGAAATTATACAACACTATCAGATTTCAGCCAAATCGGACCATAGGTCACGTACGACACAGAGATGTCTGGAAAACAGATGCTCCTTGTAGCTTTGGTTATCTAAATGTATGTGGTTAATTGCCTTTTTCACATTAATGAATAGAAATCATGGGAAACCTTCACACAAGAGATCAAAATAAACACGACTGCAGTGGGTCCAAGAGGTCCGAAGATGTTTTGCAAACACACTTAAAAATGCAACAACTCTGAAACTACAGTGAATACTTGATACAAAGGTTTGTCTCTGTCAATATGCATAATGTTCTCCTTATTGTTGTTGATGAGATATTCAGAACGAAATTCTGAGGCTTATTTTTAAGCCTATTTGTGGATTACTGCCAGCAAGTTGGTTTTACAAAACAATCCTAACAAAAAGCACACAGTGTAGCTCTTTATAGCAATATATTTCCTATTCTTCTTTTTTTATAGCTGCTTTATAGTCCGCCCATCTTATCACATAAAAGGAAAAACACTTTCATTACTGAGAACTGACTTTCATATGAAATAGCATAACTCAATACTTCTCCACTAGGTAGAAAAATTAATCCTTCCTTATTAAAAAGAAAAAATGTTTTCATTTTACTCTTTTCTCTTTATCAGCCAAAGAAAAGATGAACAAAATTCAAACATATGTTCAGTATGTCGGCTAAAAATCTACAAGTGTATTTGAAAATATCAAACTTCAAACAGGCCAGAAGATAGTTTCTCTCTTGTGACACAAGTTTGAAGGACACTTGTCAGACATTTACACACCCACTTCCTTGGCCAGAAAATCTTTTAGTAACCAGAAATTACAGTTCAAGCATACATTTAAGTGCTAAGTACTACTGCCCAACATTAAATGCTCAGCCATCTCTACAGCCGCAATGCAAAAGAGTTTTGCTTTCTCTTTTTCTGTCTTCCAGTTAGTTCAGCTGCTTGCCTGCACTAATCTTTCCCTTTCTTGTCAGACATAGAGACATTGTGAGACTAATATCTATAACAGCTTGTTCAAAAAATAGCTTTTTTCATGCAGGGTACAGAGGACTGGATGGCCAAGCAGTAAAATTTGCTGCTGTGAGATCTGTTCCTACGAACTAAATGAGGGAGAAGGCAAGACATTATTAATCTCCTTTAAAAGATAAATTCTGAACACAACCTTGAAATACTTTCTAGCATTTCACAGAATTCCATTTTCATAAAATTGATCTTACTGCTTAACACATCAAGCAAAAAAAAGGGAAAAAAACTGAAGTTAGTAACTTCTGACTTTCCCAGCCCAAGACAAGTCATCTTCAGTGTGCTAGAGATCTTGCTGATTTTCAGAATGTCTTAAATCAGCCAAAATAGTCCCATTGGAGTCAAGCAAAAATTAACACCACCTAGTCCTAAATGTGACCTCAACTGGAGCCCAGTGTGCAGCTCTGCCCATCCATGCTTAAGAGAGAAGGGCTGAAATTCCAACAGTTGCAAATGATATTCAGATAATCCAAGGAAAGGAGAGCTTGTTTTACAAGAGTAAACTAAAAGTCCTTGGATTGCTTAGTCTAGCAAAAGGGTGACTGTTGGGGAATGTGATTCCTATCATGTGCTTGGACTTGTTCCAAGCTGTGTGAATTCTGACCAGCAGGCCAGAACACACGTGCTCATCGGTTAACAGGAAAGCTGAACAGATCAAAGTCATGCTGGAGCCTCTCCAGCAGTGGCCTGCTGATATGCTTGCCTACCTAGAAGAGCTTTTAGTTCCTTAAAACTCACAAAAACATCAACTTTCAATCCCTTTGACAAATTCAGCTGAACTGGAGCCATGGCTTCAAAAGAGTTTAGAGAAGACTGAAACAGACCGACTGACAGGCACAGACAGAATCAATAGATTCTTAGAAAAGCAGCTATGGACACCTCATTAAAAATGTATAGCAACAGTAAACATATCTAAAGCAAGGAAACAATAGGGAGACAGAGAGGTGAGGGAAAAACGAGAGATATTTGCATACATTGAATAAGCCAAGAGAGAAAACAGCTAATTTAGGACTTTGATCACCAGGAGCAGTGTATTACCTTTTTGGCTTCTCCATTAAACAAATGTAGATTGCAAGTAGGCACCATTACATAAAAGATAAAATAAACAGCATACTGCATTATTGTTTCAGATTACAGCAATCACAGTTTAAGGAATTGCACTGATTGAAAAAATATCAGCAGTGTGGTTAGTGAATTTGCAACAGTTTGCCTACAGTTAGTGTAACATTTTAGCATTTAAACACTTATTTCATGGAGGCTGGTTCGCCAGGGTACCTAAAAAGAAAAAGAGATGGGCGTCTCTGAAGACCTCTATGCCTTAACTTCTTAAAGAACCTTGGTCCTTACTTTGGGAATGGTTTTTCAGCAGGCATCTAAAATTGAGTTACAAGTAAGTTATCCAAAATACATGAATTGAACATGATACTTACAGTGAAGTATCTTCTTAAATCCTCTATTTTTTTAATCAATACCTTACCGACTGTTAGGAAGCATTTAGAAAGAAACTGTAAAAGTAAGCACTGTAAGAAAGCACTTCCTTACTTTTTACACATGCACTGTGAACAACACAATTTCCTGGTCCCCGGCATTGTAAAGTGTGGATCCCTCCCACATACATTCAACATTTTAACATCCCTCTGAAACTTTTCTGTCTAGTTAAGGAGATGACTTGAAAGGCTGAATGATCAAATAGATTTAACTTTCTGCTGCTGTCATTTGTGAGTTTACATAAGAAAATGTTGAGGTTTTCTCCCTTACATGTCATGTGGGAATTAAACTATTTTTGCAGTCAGATTTATTTACAGGAGGCAAGAAAAATATTTAAGGCTCTATAGAGTGCCAGACTCGAAGGACTTGTAGTCAAGAATTAGAATTTATTTGAAATACTGAAACATTATTGTTTTGTGCTTATGGGTTTTAATCAGCAAGTGGTGACACTTTCTGTGAGTGTCCAACTTTTACTTAGCACTAGGTGTTGATTGCAACAGATGTCAGTAACTTACAGGAAGATTTTCTCAGGGGGATGAAGGCAATGAGAAATGGTAAAAGAAGACTTAGTGAGAGGTGGAGGGGGTCCTGTACCACCTGCAAGAGGGGGATTGCCGAGTGGCTTCTACATGATTTCTGTGGAGCATGGCTTCTGAGACATACGCACAGCAGAGAACTGGAAAAAAAAAGAGCGCAGGGGCTCCCATGTCACTCATGGTCGAGTACAAGAAGAATTGTTGAAACACTTCACTCAGCAGGGTGATGTATGCAGCACTCCAGGTGGCTTGGAGACATCTTCCTCCAAACTGCTGAAAATGGCAGCTTCTCTGCCTTCCTGTTGCCAAAGCCAGTACATGCCAAACAAACCGAAATCCAGATGCTGGAACTCTCTAGTGGTCCTTGTCTTCTGGATTTTTACCAGTGAACATGAGCATAACAGTGAACATACCATGTTCATCTGATAAAACATGACCCTGCGAAGAAACCATATGGAGATGCAGAACTGCAGTTTGACAGTTTCTGCAAAGGTGGGGACTTCTTGTCAACAAAAACCTAACTGCTTACCAAGAAACAAAACAAAACAAAAAAGTAAAGGAAAAAAAAATTAAAACCCCGACAGTATATTCTAGGCTGTTTTGCAGTCTAGTTCTCCACAGAAAGCCTGTCTAATCTAGCAACTGCTTCACAGTGACCCCAGGCCACTAACTGGAAACCAGCAGGAAGACCAGCACGCTGCCATAAAGCACCACTGAACTGGACTACTGTTCAAGATCAGGTCTACCTAGCACCATAATTATGGAAAAGTTTTTCGGGTCAACACAGTGTATTTCAAAGAGAATGATCTATTTAATACTTACAGCATTCTAGCATTTATGTGAGACATTAGAGTCTGTGCAGCAAAGCACAGTCTTGGCAGATGGACTGAATGATTCAATATAACTAAATCCTTTCATTTCTAACATCTGTAACAATGTCTCCATTTCAGGCATGTGTGACAATGATCTTTACTTGCTGTATTTTGGATTAGTTGTCCAACTGATATCCTTTCCAAGTATTAGCAGACAGAATAATAATAGTTCATCGTTGTAGATAGCAGCAGGAGTAAACAGTAGGAGACACTAATTATCACCCTTTTGGTTTACAGCACCAGAGACCACCATTAGAAGAAAAAATCCCAAGTAAAAGATAACTCTTCACTATCCAAGCTTCTTTTCCTACCAAATGGTGACCCAAAAAAAGAAAAAAAAAGTTGAGATTATGCCAAATTTGGTTTGTTGTTTTTTTTTTTTTCAATGAAGTACAGAGGCAGTCTGGAAAAAATTTTTTTGATCTGCCTATTGGCAGATTACATTTGAAATTATGATGTGAAATATGTGGAGAACAAAAGGAATGGTGGTCTGAGATGTACCAGTAGAAGGCAAGCACAGGAAGAAGGAGAAGATGTATTCAGATTAAGTGTCTGCCTGTATGTTGGTAGCGACAAGTCTAGAGTAAACTAGGGCAAAGGACACATGGCACAAAGCCTAAAATACTGCTTATGCCATAATTTATATATAGTTATAATTTATATTTTAAAAAACCCATAATTTTTTGATGTAGCCATGTTATCTTTTGCTTGTGTGACAGTAGACTAATAACAACTCTTCTTTGCCTCAATTGCAGTTTCTTATTTTCATTATTGCATTTATAAATCTGCTTTTTATGCTACAAATATTTGGGGCATTATTGCAGGGAGGACTTTCAAAACTGTAGCCATTTGTGGTATCAAATCACTTCATAGCAGTTGAAGAAGTGTTACATTCATCACAAGCATAAGGTTCTCTGTGTCATGCTTCCCAACTTTATTACTCTTTCTGTGATTAGGCAATTTTTATCAAGGTTTTAGAAAAGATAATAAAGAGATCATGTCAGCCCTGAAGTCTCCCTTAGAAAGATGTGGTTTAGGGAATCTTCTCTCAAAAGGAGGTGTGATTGAAACTGAGGTTATAAGAATATACTAGAAACACTTTAAATAATTTGGATAGAATTGAACTTAAATCATGTAATGCTGCTTTACTCTGGAGATGCTTCAATGTCAAATCTGCATCTTGAGGTAATCCTGCAATAATTCTGTTTTAGCAGTTTCATCCATTTTAAATTTTCTATTTGTAATCCTGAAATTGACCAGAGGTAGGATATAAAGGCTGCGTAGAAGCCATTTGGGAAAGAGTGTGCATTAAACCAAAGTCTTTTATCCCAAAGAAGATTCGACACTGATCCAACTGACCCGTCACAGCATAAACGAATTGCTGCTATACCACATCAGCTTTTGCAAAACCAACCTGTGTGATTTATTGGTTTGTGTGTCTGCAATCTCATCCTCTGGGTTTTCAAGGCTAATGATTTTTCATCTGCCTATTGTTGGAAGTTCCTAATAGCCTCGGCTATGTATCTGATGTTTGATATATACCAAACCAATTCAATTTGATTTTTAATGCAGCACCCTAGCTCTGCTTTTTGACAGTATCTCATACCAAAATTTGGATGAAAGCTCTTGAAATCTCCCTTCTGATGAGATTCCAGGAAGGGGAATTCTGGGGCACAAAGAGGCACACACAGCAAAGCCCCCTGTGGCAGGGGTTCAGCTGAGGTGCTCAGCCTAGGTATCCTCAGACTGCCTGCTGATTACAGATACTTCGGCATAAAGCTTGTTCTAATACCATTTACCATTCTTGAAAAAGGCTGTAAGTGACAGATTGCTTGACAGTTTAAGAAAGCACTGCCACTGAAAGAAGGGATCCCCTATCTCCTCCACTCTCCATGGCTCATTCTCACCTCTCTGCACTGCTGCCACCCTTCTGTGGACACAGCTGCTTCCACAGCTCTGTGCTCGGTGGGACAGGCCACTGGCTCAGGCCCTGTGTCAGCTTTCAGCCGGGTCTGTTACCCAGCCTGGCTCATGGCGTAACCACGCAAACATGTACGGCTCTATAAAGCAGCGAGCGAGCAGCTGGGGACTAGTGAAAGCTTATTTTGGCTTAAAGAGTTCCTCAAATTACAGACTTGGCTATGAGCCACACGCAGTGATGGCTATGAAGGCTGATCAAATCCTGAAAAGACCCCATGGAACATCAGAGGGACTTACCCCAGTGAGGTAAACAAATAGCACAATGTCAGATAAGGCTCAATGTCACTAGATAACACACATGTGAAGGGAAACTTGGAATTATTTAGAACTCTTATTCAGGAAGGATACCTGTTTACCACTAGGGACAGCTCAAGTGAAAGCCTTTCTTCAGTATACAACTATATTCTGAATCAAAGCCTGTCCATATATTGCCTGTGCATTGAGAAAAAACACAGACAAAAAAATGCTATGTACCTTTTATAATAAAAGAAAACAGGTTGCAACAGTACTTTCACCACCTGCCAACAGAACACAATACAAAACAGAGGTTGTGGGTATTGAGAGGAGGGCAACAGGAATGATTAGGAGTGCAGGAAACCCATGCATGAATGGATTGAAATGGTTGGGCGAGTTTGTTTCACAGAGCAGACTTTTAAAAGAGAACATGATAATAGTAGCTAAAGTAAGGAATGGTACAGCAAGACAGATAAAAACCTTTGTTGAGACAGCTCTATTCCCTGGATCAACACAATACTATGGAGACATTCAGTGAAATTGTAAGGTAGCAAATTAAAAAACGCTAAAAACTAACACTTTTTAGCACAATATGTAATTAGACCATGTGGTGCTGATGCTGCTGTGGGGTGCATGAGGTAATTTGAGCTTTCTTACCCCTCAGTGAAAGAATAAACTACTTAGCATGCAGAGTAAGGTAAAAACCCATGAAGTTATGCAGTTACTGCGGAACAGCACTGATTGCCACCAGCTGCCATCAGATGCAAGCTTGCTGTCTGTCCCAGCTTGTAACCACCTAACTCTTGTCTGGTGGAGGAGCTTGCAATTTGACAAAGAACAAGGCTTGCCTCTTCTGAATTCTGTGAGAGATGTCTATTCAAAGTCAAGTACATTCACCTCATGGGATTCAAGGCATGCAGGCATGAAATCATGTAGAAGGGGATTTCCTAAGAAAGAATTGTCTACAAAGGGACATTTTCTGCACACAGAGGAGATGCATCATCACAGAACGTGTCTGTTCTGCTTCAGGGCAGATAAAATATCATGTCTAAAGATTTAGGCCAATTTAATGCACCCAGCCCTGGATATGGAGCTGAAGTGGTAGCTCCCATTTTCCCACCATTGGGCAAGCAGCGAAGACCAATACATGAAGTCATCAAAACAAATCACCTTGGAAAAAAAGATCTAAGGCTGTATTTGTGATAATTAAATAAAAAAAATCAGTGCATAAATCACTTCATGGCACGGACACACACACACACACATTTCAGAGCAGACTGCTGACAAGTGACATTAACCTGTAGACAAATGATTCACTGCACACAACAACGCTGGGTGCAGCTGCACTTCACCTGTGGGTTTGGGATAGAGACCCCCCAGACTCATCACAGTGTGTGTCTGTCCATGAGCCAGGCTTTCCAGATCCCACAGAACACTCCTCCAGGGATGGTGAGTGGGGTGGCGGGATGGGGCAATCCGTGTGCTGCTCGTCCACCACTCCTGCCCCATGGCACCTTCCCCCTTTGAGAGAAAGGAAAACAGCAATCTCTATAATTTTAGTCACGAATTTACTACTCTTTTTGGGAGGAGGAAGTGAGACCCAGAGAAGCAGTAAGAGAAGCACTGAAAACTATATTGGTTTCTCCTGCTTTAAAGTTCTTTTCTGTCCCATCAGCACCTGCCTGAAAGGCTGCAGATGACTGTGGAAGAGTGCATTCTTGGGATTTTATGACGACAAAGCTTTACCAAGCTACTTACCTATATTGTCATTATAGGCCTTGGTGAATGGCAAATCCTTCTAAATTATCCTTTCCCCTGAGTGTTGAAACTTAATTTTGGGATGATGTTTTGATAAAGCAATCTTGTGTTCACAGACTATGAAGGGGAAGAGTTACACCCAGACTGCCAGTATGTTTGGTACACAAGCTGATAGAAGAACTGTAGAATTGGCACCCTGAAGTTGTCAGACCTCACACTTGTGAGAGAAGATACAGCTTGCTTGGTACTAATGGTGTCTGTGCCAGGGACTGTTAAAGTGTCTTCAGTTCGTGGAAATGCTGGCAGTAGCACTGAACAGTATCTTTATGTTTACAGCAGTACTAAATCCAAATTACCTATTCGGACATGTAGAGGTCATCACATTCATTTTGTAACAGCTTTTGTTAAGTGTTATTAGCTATAAAAAAGTGCTCAAAATTGATGTTATTTTAGGCATGTTTCTCTCTGAGGAAGGCTGAAGACCGTTTTGGCTCCTAATCTCAATGTATGTCCTGTTATTTTTTTGAAGGAGAGCTACAATAAGCCAGTGAAGTCAAGCAGAAAATACTGGACATAAGTGAGAAATATAAAAAGAAATCCACTATTTCTCCTCATGGCTCAAATAAACTGAAACTGTTAGGTAGTTGAAAAAAAAGGCTGAGTGTTTTGTCAGCAGAAGCACAAGGTTCAGGGTTTACCAAGAGAACCAAGGCAGAGACAAACTGCCTAACTTTGCAATGTCAACACAACTTACATTCAATAATTAAGTGTGAGACTGACCTAATGAGACAGGCAATAACCATATTTCAGGTTCAGTGGTTCTCAATAACCACACTGGAAGAATACAGCCGGGACTGGAGACAAGAAGGTTATTTTTAGAAGCACTGATACTAGGGCAGTGATTAGAAATAAGAACCTTTTCTCAGTAATAAATGTTTTAACCAAGAAGTGCAATTCCCAGTGTTTTGAGTCATGACTGTGTGACAGAAGTCAGGACCAAAATCTTATATAGGGGCATATCTCTGTTAAGCAGAAAGCAAAGATTAACTGCTTTCCTGCTTGAGGGAAGAGAAAAAGGATATTTACTATGAGATTTTCCATATTTTCTACAGTGTAGTTAAGAACCCTCTGTGTGCTCCTTCAGACAGGGAAAAAAGAAAAAAAGAGAAAGACGTTTTGGTCTCACTGAAGACTTTGTTAAAAAATAAAAGCCAATGCAATGATCAGTATTTTTGATGAGATATTAAAACTGTCTTGATGTGTCTGTATCCTTGGTATATTGAACTTAAGACGAGGTTCAAACTATTCCATTGAAGTTTTGTGAACTGCTGCCGTTTGTATGCATTCATCAGTAGAAACATAATGGCAACTAGTACTGCTAAAAATTGGGTATTGGAATGGGACTACATGTAACAAATAAATTGTGTTGACCCCAATGACTGTAAAATATCTCTGGGTTCTTAGCAGTATACAGTGGGATACAGAAAAGCATTCCTGCTGGTATGCTAAACTGCTCTATGATCAATAAAAACTGTATGAGAACATGAGACTGGATAAATAAAACTGTCCCTATAATTAATGTATTCTTTTCTCCCAGAGTATTGCACTGCTGTTCTGTACCTCTGAATTTCTGTGCTTCAACTGTACCACTGTACCCATCTCACATTTTTATCATCTGCTATTTTGTTCTGCCTTCTCCCTTGTCGTTGTTTTGTAGTGTCAGGGACAGAGGAGAGAAAGAATGCTGTGGTTTTATCAAATAGTTACAACTGGGGGGAAAAACCCAAACCCACTAACCAAAACAAACATCCTAGCTCTTATCAGTGACCCATTGGGAGAGCAATAGAAGAGGAAGGAGACCTTGAGCTATCAACAGCATGATTATGCTCTACATCTACTTGTTCCGGCTGTGCAGCTCATCAAGATCCAAAACACTTATGATACAAAATCCTAGGTCTGACAAGAACTCATACTGTGCAAAATGACACTTGCCAGCCAAAATATTCTTGTGGCTTCCCTTCCCTCTTGCTCTTCCACCGACACTCCTTTGCTAGTCATGTTTTCTCACCTGTGGGTGTGAGTGAGTGAGTGAGTGCATGAGTGTGTCCTGATACTCGGCACATCCACTCCTGACAACGATGCCCTTTAATGACATTTTTCTTCTGGACTTTTGAACAACAGAATCCAGTGAAAATTCACAGATTATCACAGCAGTGTCATCTTCAAAGCAGCTGATTTCCTGTGCCCATTTAACTATGTGAAATGGCCATACTTTAACAGAGATCATTGGTGCTCACGGACGGAATAGCCCTACTCAGCAGTTATCTCAACATTTCTAGTAAATCTTACTGCATATGAATTCCCCTAATTCTCAGTGTAAATTGTGCTGTGATACCGATTTTCATTGTTTTGACGTGTTGTGGAGCAATGATAGCTGATGACTGCACACAGCATGCAGTAGCCTTGCAGAAAGGAGTATGTTGAGGGAAATCCTCAGATGTCCTTACAAATAAACTTTGTTTTGGTTTTATGTTCTCAAGACAACCAGGGTGCATTTTCAGCCCCTCCCATGCAGAGATAATGCCCCTCTGCAGAAGGGAAGGACTGGCTGCTCCCTTGGGCGGGGATGGTGGGGGCAGAGGTGGCTCCCTGAGCTGGGTGAGTGGCAGGGCAGGGCCTTGTCAGCCAGGGCTGTTCCACAACCCCACCCAGGAGCAGGGCAGCCCGAGCCCTGAGCATCAGGATTCATCCATTCCTGAGGATGGATTGAGGCTGGGACAGGACTTCAGCCCTGGCTTGGTGTGCCCCAAGCAGCATCTGGCAGCGTAGAAATCTTAGTAGAAGGGTATTGAACCAAAGCTAAAGTACAGAGGCAGCACCAGGTTTTCCAAACTTCACAACTGAGAATTCTTATGATTTCAGAAACATCCTAGAATAAATACATTAAACTCCATTCAGTGCAGTTACTTTGGAAATTCTCTTACATATATCTCAATAAGTGTATATCCTGCATATGACATGAAAGTGTTTACTGACTTCTGAACCAAAAGCCAGTAAAGAGTTGAAAATACAGTTAATTTGCTGCTGAAAGTAGTTTGTCAATTCCAAGTAGGAGGTCTTCAAAGGTTAAATAGATAGATTTAAAGCAATTTAAACAGATTCATGATTGCTGGGACTGTTCATAAAACCCTGGACATGGTGAAAACTAACACGTTGCTTACTTAGTTTTACAGAGTGAAAGACATCTGAATTCAGTTCTTCCTTATCCATACATTAATTTTTATAATTATGGTATCATAGAAAGTGATTTTGTGAGGATTGGAGGTGGAAAGAGATGCTGTTTTGAAAAGATTTATATCTGGCAAACTGGGAGCAGGGTACAGGAACAGGGAAGTTTCTGTCAGAGAGATTTCAGACAGTTAGGACTCACTGAATGGATGAAAAAAGCATAACTTGACAAGATAGAAAATATTAAAGTATTGTACGTTAGAAAGTAAATTACATAGTTCCTTTAGCCAATGGAATGAAAAAAAATAAAGCAAACAAAAACTTTGGGTTTTTCTTCTGAACCCCTGTTTTGCTGAGCACAAATGGTGATTCTCTTTTCCTACAGGAGCGACAGTCAGTGGTGATGTATGTAACTGTGCATTCAGTGTGTACTCAAGTGCATAAACAATCCCTGTCTCCTCTCCACAGGCACATTCTCTCCATGTTTTTCTATTCTGCTGAATGTGCAGTGTGACAGTTGTTGTACAATTTCTAAAGAGAATAAGATTTGAACCAAACAGTGCGAGACCAGTTATTGATTTGCTTCAGTGTAGAGGAAAAATATGTTTCTTCATCACTTACTACAGGGAATGGGTGAAGGAAGCCTCCTTCTTCCCTCTGTTTGAAGATGCATCTTTGGTTTGCTGAAAGAGAGCAGAAGTTTTCCTAGGTCTCCTGCAAATTATCAAGTTCAACATCTAAGTAATTTCCTCCATATACCAAAGTCAAAGTAGTTTAGTATCTGGTTGAAGGCACCTAAATGAAGCACCTCCACTGAAAGCCTAGCTCCCCATGGTCCCTGTAGGGAAAGTGGAGGGAGACAGCCCTCTAGAGGTGTTTGTTTTGCCCTATTGGGATATGAATTCCTTTATGGAGACACCATTATGGGAAACATAGAGAATCTGCATTGTCATTCAAGTATTTCAGTAAAGTAGCTAAAATGAGATAGCATTAATTTCTTCCCAAACAGAAATTCCCTCCCTGAGATTTCTGTTATCCAAGTCTTTGAACTGTTGTTCCAAGACATCTTCAGTCCCTGCCCAGGCTCCTTATAGGACTTACTGCAGATGGGGGACTTACACGCTCCTTCCCTAACATCCCATCATCACCTGCACCTCAAGGACTCCTGAAGTGAGCACAATGAAGATGCCTTCGTGCCCAGGTCAGGCTGATATGTGAACAAAACAACCAAGGCTCTTTGCAAGGTTTTCTGGGGCAAAGGGAGGGGAACAATGATATTAAAAGATGTATTGTTCTGGAATGCTTTTGTGTATTCCATACTCTCTGTGAGCAGATCCTCAAAGGCTCCCAGTTGATGCTGAAGTACCAGAATTTCTACCAAAACCCAGCTTAGAGTTAGGAGCTTGATTGCCTCTGTACATCATGGCCTAATGACACTATGTTCAGGGACATGAAAAGCTTATTATCTATTTATGAAAGGCCATGTTTACAGGCTTGTAAATAATGCAGATAAATTTTATTTAATAAAGACAGTAAATTTTAGTTCTGCTTCCTCTATTAACAGTAAGTGGCTGATGTTTGGTATTGCTTGTGCAAATGGTGTTTCCCACAGAACAAGACAGATCCTAAAAGGCCAAATTAAATTAATTCGAGGTTCATCTTGCCCTAAGGGAGTTGTACAAGATGGCAATACTGTGACTTAGAACCACAGAGACACTGAAAAGAAAAAGAGAAATAATACTACTTGTAAATCATACCTCAAAACTCTGTAAGTTCTCCCCTTCTGTGTCAACCTGACTTGAAAGTCCAAATGATTTTTACTGAGAGTTAGGCTGCATGGTGCACATGGCACCCCAAAAATATAACCTCTAGTCTTAAAGCTTTGGTAAAGTAATGAAAGCCTTAAAGAATCATACAAGCACAAAACTTTGCCAGAGAGTTGCTTGATCTGGGAAGAAAACAGTGATTTGGGGTATTGCCATGGGCTGACTGTACATGAGTGCTTGCTTCAATGCCGAGTACTGTGGAAGAGTGCTGGACACTGGTGCAGCTCTGAGCCGAGTTCAGGGAAAACGTTCCACTGTCTTCAGTAAACTGGACTGAGGCCTTGATTCCGTGAGGAGGTCTTTCTCACCCACAGTAAAAAGGCAGGCTGAGTTGTAGTCAGCTTGATTCTGTTTTTCCCTTTTGTGGTTTTTCACTTTTTAGATGCCCTTGCAAGCTTTTATCTATTCTAGGAGTCCCATGAGACAAGAACATTCATGCTGATTTCATGGAATGGACTGAGAAGTTTCAAGAGGCTTTCTGAGAAGTACTTTATGCCGCTGGCTAAAAATCTGAAGTAGAAATCTACAAGAGAATAGGGAATTAGGCTAAGAAAAACAAACAAAAAGAAAAGAAAAGAATTATACAAGAGATGAAAACATGGCAACAGCAACAAAAACACATTTATCTCTGAAGCCATGAGCTATTACATTTTATTCTCTGTAGAGCGAAGAAAGAATTAGAATTCTACTTAGGTGACTACAATTGAACGGCATGGAAGCAAGGGACTGAAAACAGATACTGATGGATCTAAATATTCACTTTCCAAGACAGGGATTAGAAAATTCATCCTGTAATGCTCTCAGAAATCTTCTTACCTAAAGTCACCATCATTTTAAGAGGAACCTCATTGCATGTTTGTTACTTGAGATAAAAACCCCATATCGACAAAGCTTAAACTAGGGGGGGAAAAAAAAAGCAAAGGATAGACCCTGATTTTTTATCTAACTACTCATTTCTGAAGGTCTCCATCACAGCAACATCTGAGCATTCACGTATGGCAGCCATGAAAATACCCACAGAAGATGCTAGAGTTTCCCTTATTTACTCTTAGAGGATATTATTACTTCCTATCACAAGTTGTTTTGGACTGGAATTTAACCTCTTCTGCACGTGTTCTTTTTCTCACTTTCCACTGGTATAATGGACTGTATTAGTATTTGGAGAGCACACTGGAAGGAAAAGTAGCAGGATAAAGATGAATGGTGTTTATTTTTCTTTGATTAGATAGAACAGCAAACAGTGTGAATTTGGGTAGACAACCTGTAGTTCCATTTTTTGGTGAGATTAACTGCTACATAACGTGAAAGCTTGCACAGTGGTCTAGAAAACTACTATCAGGCTAAAAAGATAATAAAATGTTTTGGACAGAAATACAAACAATGGTGAATAATGAATATCTAGTGATCTATAATTCTGACAAAGGTTTTTCTTTGAGGCTATGGGTTCGAATTACATGCACATACACATGCTCAAAATACTGCAGTACTCAGCATGATTTATGTAGTTGATAAAATGCCTCATAGTAGCCCAAAAATAGAATTGCACCAGGTGCACAACAAACAGGCATGCTACTTTCAAAAAACCCAAGTAAGCCAACTGGAGCGGGAGCCAATGAGAGCAGATGATCGACATATTTATTTTGAAAGCAGCCAGAATGCCTCAACCTTCTTCAGTCACAACTATCTAAACTAAGTCATGGCAGTCCCCGATTCAGCTAATCCCTGTTATGACTGTTATCAGGTGAGAGAAAGAGTAATTCTTTTACTCAGGCCAACTTTCTTATTTCTCATGACTCTTACTATTGTTTGCTTTTACTGTCCATGGTCAGATAAATCTGAGGCTTCTTGAAGTAATGACCTAAGTTCATATAATTTGATGTCCAAATAAAACCACAGAGAAGTAGACAAATACAGCTCCAATAGCCCCAGGCTCCAGGAATACAGGGAAATAAACCAGTGACACAAAGAAGAGAGTTGATACAAAGTCCAAGGGAAGGGGACATGATTTCTCTGGTAGGGCTGAAAGACAGGAATTACTCCTCCTGTCAATGTGGTGTTGTCTTTGAATGAGGTAGACTGTGAATTAAAACTGGACGTTCCTTCTCACTAACTTTTCCTAAGCAAGTGAAAATATCTTTGACTGTTTGTATTAAATTTTAGATTTTAATATAAATGTTTGAGAAGTAGAAAGATAGAGTAATTTTAACTAATCAGAGGGATATGAATATTTTTTTAAGAAATAATCTGGGTAGTAAAATTAAAAAAAAAAAAATAGAATTATAGAATCCTAGAACCGTAGAATCATAGAATGGTTTGAGTGGGAAGGAGCCTTAAGGACCATCTAGTGCCAACCCCACTGCCATGGGCAGGGGTATCTTTCATAAGACCAGGTTATTCAGAGCACCATCCAGCCTGGCCTTGAACACTGCCAGGGATGAGGGGTCCACAACCTCTCTGGGCAACCTGTTCCAGTGTCTCACTGCCCTTATATAAAGAATTTCTTCCTAATATCTAATCTAAACCTACTCTGCTTCATCTTAAGGCCATCATCCATATAATGTCTAAGTATGGGCAATGGTAGAAAAGAGGGGAACAGAATAAGCACAGATCTGGTGATAAATAGCAGTTTTTCAGAATGTAATTCTAGTATCAGACTAACTAAGATTCAGACAAGTAGAAATTTTGCTGATGTAAAGTTATCATTACTAGAAGTTCGAAGGGAGAAAGTAAATGTCCTGTCTGATAGCTGTAAGGACAATGTACTATTTGGTCAAATTGATATCTTGACTTTCGGAATTTATGGATGGTGAAAGCAATTCTTGAAAAACAAGAGGTGTGGAGAGTCTTCATTTGTAGTGAAGACAAAGTAATAAGGGATCAGAGAGAAAAGTCAGATAGGAAGAGAAAATACCAGAACAAGAAAAACAAATCTGGAATTGACAGAGGAAAAGCGGAAATCAAAGGTTTTACGTGAGCAGAGAAAAAAGTTGGGGGAGTGTGACAGGTAGGTGAAGTACAGGAATCAGACAGCAGAGGAGGCAGCTTCATGAAAACACCTAACCCTGACACAGTGATTTTACCTTGAGAACAGGTTGATGGGTGTAGGGAGAGAAGGTTAGAAAACCAGAAAGAAATCAGAAGCACAAAACAGGAACAGGGAGACCAGCAGCACACAAAGGGAACATCGCAGACTTCAAAAGCAAGCTGTTGGTGTGGATTTCAGTGGATGTGTTGTGTTTGCTATGAGAAAGGTATCAAAATGGAGACCCATTGAACAATGTAGATCTCTCCTGAAACTGTGGTAGTGTACTTTTGTTGATTAGCATTTTAATGACTCATAATAAAATACAATATGCGGATGTAATCTGTGCACAAATGCTTGAGGAAATGAAAGACTGACTAACAACCATTGCATAATTTCAACATGGAGAAGTTATTGCCCAATTCAGATGTCAAAACCATGCAAATAGAGATGCCTTGGTCCTACTAGGTTAATGTTCAATTTGTTTTATTACCATTTCAAACATAAAGGAACACAGGCAATAATATTTCTGATTTGGATATTTAACCTTTATTCCAGTAATTTCACTTCTGGATGAAATGAAGCCTAGAGCTAAAGCAATCTAATTGAGAATAAGGTTCATCACCTAAGTTCCATGATTATGCAAGCATCTTCACATAATAAATCTGGCAATACTTTCTCTTAAATCAATATTTCCCAGACAAAAAGGTCTGTGGTCTGTGGTAGACCTTCAATTCCTCATTTATTGAACATAGCCATTCTCAAGCCCTGAGTTCCCTTAGAACAACAGAAAACAAAGCTGAGAACCACCTTTTTTCAGTAAAAAAAATGCAATTTTATTGAAACCTAAGCTATATCTGATCACAGCACCAGGGCCCCCAGCTGGAAGTACGTCATGTCAGCTCCGAGGAAGAACAAAGGTATCCTGATTTTAAAAAAAGGAACTTTTAAAAGAATCCTTTTCCTGCCCCTCAAAATATTTGATTTGCATGCTTCATCAGAGTAGAAATTGATTTTGAAATCAGTTTTCCATACAAAGATTGTTTCTTAAATGACTTTCCTTGCAGAATGGTATTTAATGTTCCCACAAATAGCATGAAGAGAGGGGATACGAAGTACCAAATCAGGGAAGACATAGTTGAGTAAATTGGGAATTTAAGACAAAGAACCATTAAGCACACTCCTATTAGCTCAGGAGTGAGTCCTTTTCAAGGACAAGGGAAAAACAAAATGTACAATGCAGGTCCATGGCAGTAGGCTTAACATTTTAATATCTGGCACGCTGCCTGTATCTGATGCACTCGTTCAAATAGGCAGATGCTGGATTGGATAAGTGGAAGGGCATGTAAGGACATGGAGTCTAGCTCCTTGCTGCATTTATTATCACAATAACTCACCAACTACAGAACGTGGGAAGAAAGTTCCCTGGATGTTAAGAGAGGCTTTACACTGACAGCCTGAGGTGGAGGCTGGTGCTGTGATTAATGGACACTAGAGTCACAGAACAATTGAAACTATTCCAAGTCCAACTCAGACACTGCTTGTAACATTTACTGGTGGAAAAGACACTTTCCCCCTACTATCAATTCAAATGTAACTCATGTGATTTGTTTTCTCACCTGGCTAATTCTATACCACCAAACTCTTTATTAGCAGGTATTTTAATCCTGAACACTTTTGTTATTATAGAAAAGCAAAATATCTTTTTTTAAAAAAAATGTTTTTGACTGGTTATGATGGATAGCATGGCTCACTAGAGACCCCAGATCACCATCTTGCCCTACAGCGTCCGGCTGGTAAAGCCTGGTAATCAGTAAACTGATGACAAGGCAGCTCACAATTTTAGAGCAGAAAGATGTCAGGTTTTCCATCTTGTTTATTATGTTTTAGCACCGGCATTAACTTTTGTCTTACCCAAGCCACTAGGGATATGATTTTACTTAAAAAATGGAAGAGTCTCTATTTCCTTGGATATGATCCTTCACAGGAATTTGAGTGGATTTGAAAAGAGAAGCTAATTTTTAACCACTGTGCATTCTCCTAGTCTTTGATGGTATCCCACCACATATTTTATGTACGTATGATGTTCTTGTTACTAAAAAATGTCACAAGATAAGAGCTCTACCCGTATCACCTGGTTCCTAAGGAACAGCACTGTGATTCACAGAGCTGCAGAGCGCCTGCTTGCGCTGCGGTGAATTATAGCCACGGAGGGGGCGACACCAGTCGCACAGGTACTCAAAACAGCTTCTTGGGGAGTACATCCTCCAGTATCTGTTGCTGCCACGACCAACGTCACAGGTGTCCGTGAGTCAGCACTGCAGTCCGTCCTGTTTAACGCAGAGACTGAATCAGGAACTTCCGCAAGAAAATAACGCAGTGGCCAACCGCGGCTGTGATGCGCACAGGGATGCTCCCGCCGGCTGGCGACACGAATCAAAAAGGAAAGAAAATGTTGATTGGCCCGTGCAAAATCCCTGGATTTTGGTGGGGTTGGTTTTTTTTCCCGTTGAGTAATGACTGCTCTCTGCTACTTGATAGCCAAGGCTGGCAGCGCTATGGCAACCGGGCTGCGGGAAGGGCGGAGGGGAAAAGTCGCTTAGCAACTGGAAGCTTTAGGCAGGCAAGGCTGGTTTAAAGCACAGCAGTTAAAAAAAAAAAAAAAAAAAAAAAAAAAAAAAAAAAAAAAAAAAAAGGGAGCAACAAAAATCCCCTCCTCAAAACAAATCCGCAGTTGCTACTAGAGATGACTAAAAGATAGATCTGAGGAGTTAAGAATTTAGAAGAAAATAAACGAAAAAAATGCATGACAAAGCCAATAAAAAAGGAGATAACAGCTTGGGGGAGGAGTGGGGGGGAAGTAGAGCTATTTCACACTGATCATCCTAGTTACAAGCTTCATCAATGCAAACAACAGCCCTAAACCAGCACAGGCTATTCCCTGTCAGATCTTTATACTGTTCCGAAAAGCAGAACTCCACAGGCATCTCCTCCCTGGCCACCCAAGCTTTGGCCGAGCATGCAGACGGGCTGTGTGCATCCCTGAGCCAATGCACAGCCCCTGGGCATGGCTTCCATGGACTCCTGGCACCCCGAGCCCACTGCCAGTGGGGCCACTGCTACTTGGGGGGGTGGAGGGAGCAGCAGCCTGTGTAGTCTTGCCCTCTCTGGTTATTATTTATAGGCTTCCTCTGGCATGATAAGGGCTCTACGGTCAAGAAAAAAAAAGTAATATGAAAGGTTATCCAATGCACCAATTCAGATTTTTAGTAATAATTTTTCTGAGATGTTTTTCCAGTGGTCCAGGCACCCTGGCACTTCATTAATAATGCAGTAAAATCCCAGCAACATTACATTAATCACTCTGGTGGGAACCCAGCCAGCCAGGCACCTCTTTTTCAGCCCTCCATCCTCAGCCTTCTCTAAGCACTGTCTCAAACAGAAGTCTTTCACTGCATGCTTGGAAAGTTGCCCAATTTGAGCTATTTTGGACTAACAAAGGGACAATTTCATCCAAAGACACAGAAACCCCACAGAGCTACTGCCCTCCCCCTCTCTAGTGCAATGGGGGTTGGGTGTTTCTGCTGACCATCGCCCAGGCAGGAAAACATGAAAGGAGAGACTGCTTTGGTCTAACCTTCCCCTTTAAAGTGTACCTGGAGGCCAATGGAAAGCTAACTCGCATCTGCAGGTATGCAGAGCCACAGACTCCTCGTGGAGTGCAGGGCCTAGCGGCTGAGCTGCAACATTTGGTGATGTTTTGTTAATGCAGAGAAATCAGTTTACTACTGGAAAAGCCTGATCAGGCAAAAACCAAAATAGACGCTGGGAATGTGTCAGTCCGGTCAAATATCAGCATAGTCAAGCCACAGGCAGGTTGGCAGGCAGATCTGGATGGCAGAGGGTTTTTTCCAGCCAAGCAACCCAACCAGCAGCCAGCACGAAGACTGCCCCCACTCCCGGCTGCTCCTGTGCCCTGGCTTCTCCCTGCAGCCCGTCCACTCCTGGCTGTCTGCCTGCTCCCTCGGACCCTGCAGCGGCCAGCTGCTGATGGCCAGCAGCTCTCCGGCTGCAGCCTCGCCACCTCCCGGGCTCCAGGCCTCCTGAACCAGTGTTTTTAGGGCTTATAATGCTACAGCATTTTTGTGTTCACATTTACCGGCTGCATTGTCTCCCCAGCAGATAATGCTGACTAAATTGATACTTTACAAAGGCACAAAGGAGTCAGCTTGTGACTGATACACAATACTGGTTAACAAGACACATACAATGGTGGTATTAGTGGGAGGAAAGAAAAGCTCAACTTTCTGTCAGTCATAGGTTCATTAGAAAGTAAAGGGTTGTTAGCATGCAGAAAAGCTCTTTACGCGCATGAAAATGGTACCAGTTTTGAAAAAGAGAAGTAAAGGAAAAATTAATCTTGCTTTAATGCTGGTGGTGGAACTAACTCAAACTGTCTTCCCTCAAGTAACCTTTCTTAACAGAACTCTGAAATGTGTACACTAAAAGATTAAGATCAATCAAAATCCCATTTTTTTTTCTTACATACACTTTGGCCAGAGATGGATACCTGAAGCTTCCTGAGGAATGTCATAGATTATTGTAACACTAATAACCAACAAAAGCTTCTAGATTTACAAGAAATAAATAATGTGAAAAATACATTATCTTTTCCTTTTGCTTCTTCTAATGTTTTTTTTAGACATCTGGGAGATCTTGCATCCAGAAGATATGAGAAGAAAGTATGGAAAATGCCTTAAATCCTGCAGTCACACACAGAGAAAAGAGGCAGCAAATTTTTCCTTTAAAAAAAACCAAAACCAGTGTTCTTGGGTTTAAAAGTCCAAGACCAGCCTGCCATAGCAGCTAGGTGTTGATTTCACTTTTTTCTTTCCAACAGCTTTGTGCTCATCAGATGAGCTTCCAGAGTCTTCAGCATGGCCTTGGAGTCCTGCTCCTTTATTGCTGCATGAGTTGTACAAACCTTATTGCAATTCTGTTTTTCTTGGAGCAGAAATGGCAAAATGTAACCCACCTCCTCTCATGATCTTACAAATCAAACAGACATTGATTTTAACCATTGCCTATGGAATAATATGCCATGGTCAGCTTAGGACAGAAAAATCCTGATGCAATGGTGAATATGCAGATTCACTCATCTTTTTTGCACTCTCACTCAGCTTTCCAGTTAATAAAAGTCCCCAAAGTAGAAAAGTCCTGATATTAAAAACATCAGTGTAAGACACATGAATATTGTGAAGTGCACAGGTGCTGTCATTTACTGGGCTGCTGGCTGCCAGTGACACCAGTGAGATACTGGATTCAGCTACACAAGCTGTAGGTCTTTGGTTTGCCTTGCTTCACCCTAAACAGCAGCAAATAATGTATGTGTTGGTAAGGCAAAATAATTTTTTTTTTTTGTTAAACGGCAACTTTTGGCCCAAGATAGCGGTGTGATCTAATTTAAAATAATGCTTACAATTTGTTTGCTGTATCAATATTCTCAACTATATAAGCTCTTAGAGGACAAATAAAAACAAAAGCATGAAAAAGTGAGCATGATATCTGCAACTGAAGATTGCTGTAATAGATGCAAAACAAGCTATACTTGCTCAGGCCATTTGTTTTCTTTGTTAAATTTTGATCATGTCATCTCTAAAGTTTAATGGTCTTCAACAGAAGCTTCTTGCACTCCAAAAAGTCTGACCCTTTTCTCCTTCTATATGAAGGGACACTGTTGTTATGATTATCATGGCTGGGAAAGCCTGTGAAGAAATGCGTGTGCCTAGTACCATCTAGTGGAGGGAATGCTGGAGAGACATTTAAACGAAGGGAGGAGAAATAATGCCAATTATTTGAGGTGGGAGCTGAGCTCATCAGGGCTGCGATAGCTCTTTGGGGAAAGAAGATGAGAAATAGTTGTCTTCAAGATGTGCAGAGACTTTTTCAAGGCTCTCTCTTCCCAACTCCCCTAGAGAGTAGTAAACTACCTAGGACTGAAATGCCTTTTAATAATACTGACCATCAAGCTTAAGAACATTTTGAAATTATACTCTGTTTTTCTGAAGAAATTTATAGGCAAACCACATGCCAGCAATGCCACCTGCTTCTTATTTGACAGGAACCATCTGGACAGCAAAAAGTCTAAAGCCAAGAAAGTCATTGCAGTCTGCAAGGCAGGATAAGAGAGCTGTAATTTAAATGCCCGAATGTCACCTGCAATGTGAAGGATTGTATGTGACCAAAGGCCATAAAATGGAAAGCGTGCCTGTAGCTGTAAGCCTTGCATTAGAGGAAATAATTGTTAAATATGTAATGTAAGGACTTGAATGGCCTCCTACTCAACCTCTTTCTGTTTGCAATGACCCCTAGACAACAGAGAAAGCCCTTCCAGAAATTAAACTAATTTAGAGGTGGCACAAGCAAAGCAAAAGTAGTGAAGAGCCCAGAAGATGCCCCTCATGACCTCATTCTTTCGCACAACCTGGACAGCAGTGAAGTAAACAGCCTATGCATGCATCAGCTGACTTCTGGCTGCTGGCTGCTAATCTGACTCTCTGCTTTCCCTAATCTTCCTTCTCAGTATGCCATCAGCCCTACGTTTACCTTCTCCTCCTTATTTCCTTCTACTCATCTATTTGGTTCCTAAAGATTAAATTAAAGTTTTTAAAAAGCAAGCAAACAAGCAAACAAACAAAACTAAACAGAGAGAACACTAGAAGAGTTAAGTCCTGCATCTCATTGGAGCAGGGCAGTGCTCTGCACAAGTAGGAATACAATTCAATGGAAAGTACAGGTCAATAAGACAAGAATAGGGAAAGCATTGGAAATGAAAGTGTATAATTTGCTCCTGGAAGGTGGAGTACTGAGCCAGGCAGAATGAAAAAAGGATGACTTCAGTGCTGCTTGACTAGCTGGCAACCCTCCCACCTTCAGACTGAGTGTTAATTTTTAAACCGTGCAAAATATCTCCTGGGGCCAGAGAGCATATCTGGAAATGAGACCCAGGGGGTGGAGAGCAGGCTTCAGTGAAGGGCACTGAGCACAAGAGAAGTGCCTTAAGGTAGTACTGAGGCAAACAAACACCCCTTTATTTGCATTCCCTAAATTCCTTGCAGCAGCCTCATGGAAGTGATCAAAAAAAGAATTATCAGTGACAAAAAGAGGAGGGAATTACTATTAGAAAGCAAAGTAACAGAGTTCACTTTAGTCTTGGTCCATAGCTGTAGCATAGTTATGGTTAGCATGATAGGTCCAAGATATTTTGGAATCAAACTTGAGTACCTCATGCTTTCATCAGGAGATGGAGTAGAAGGTCTTTCCCATGTAATTCTCCCAAAGATATCATAATCTCCATCGCAGTAGCCCACACTCCATGGCACTGAAACAGGCAGCCCTACCTGCCAGCTACAGCAATCCCTCAGAAAACTGTAACTTGGCCTCCTCCTCCTTCAGCACCGAGGAGAAGCCTTTGGCATCCAGCTCTACGCTGGAAAACACTGAGGGACAAGCCCAAGTCACCATCCCCAGTACTCTTGGTTGTGAATGGAAATGCTAAAACCCCAGTGCAGTTATCTAAAATTCTTGTTGCACATCTCAGACCTAAAATGTGGGACTTTGTGTGAGAAGATCCTACTGGGTCCCCTCCAACTGAGAATATTCTATGATTCTATGATTATGGGTTTCAGCTAGACTGGTTTCTCTGCAAAATTTTAGCCTAGAGGAGCTGGCATGGCCATGGTGTCAACATCCCTGAGGCTTAGTCTGCCACAGAAAGAGAGGAGGGCGTTCAAGTCAGCACAGGCAAAGGGAAGGGAGGTAAAAAGCAGGAAGAGCCCATCTGTCTCTGCCATGTGATGAGTCCCATGGTACTTCCCTGCTGTGTCTGTAGGCTGCACTGCCAAGTGAAAGGGAAGCCTTCTGCTATTTCCAGTGTCTTGCTGGGAAAAGGAGAGGACATTCAAGATCAATAATAGAGCTTTGGCTAGGTTTGCTGAGGAACTTGCTGGCAATGTGCTGTGCTGTTCATTGGAAATATCTGGGAATGCTACCAAAACCCCTTTGCTCCCTGGGAATTGCCTTTACTGGTCTGGAAATGGCTGCAGTGTCCTGCACGAGTATTTTACTTCCTTCTCCTAACACAAGTAACTGCATTTGGCAGGAAGGAATCATAATGCTCCTGCAGGATTCTGAAGTCCCAGGTAGCTCTGCCCATTGTTTGGTATAAAAGGTTTCTCCCCAGTCTTGATGTTGTGCCTGCCTCAAGAAGGGAGCAGTGCCTCTTTTGTCCCAGACAGCATGCAAGAGTCTCCTCAGTCAAACCAGTTTCTTCAGAATCCTCTCCTACAAGTGCCAACCTCTAACTAGAACAGCACCTTCAAGGCCAATGTTTGGCCATTTCTTTAGCTTTCTGGACACCAAAATAGACACTGAGTCTGAGGGTGAGCTTTGGAGAGTTGTACACCTCTGGAAGCTGTGTTGTACTCCCAGCTGAAGTCAATGGGAGAGCGACTTCTCTGCTGAGTTCCTGGCTCTCACCAGGCCTGGGCTCACTTGTGCAAACTACACACTCAGGACAGCATGGGCAGACTGCACAGAGTGTAACTTCTTCCCTCCTATGCAATCTTCCAACGCTATCCCAGCAGGTTTTGCACCCTCACACATGCCACACACATATGCAGCTTCATGTTACAGAGCCACCACCCTGGCACGCTGCAACATGGGTTATAAACTACTTCAGACATCTTGAACTGGTCAAAAACACATTAAAAAAAGCATTTTCAATTGGACCATATAGGCACCACATGGGATGAGATAAGTCACAGGGACGAGAGCTGTGCAGCATGGATCAGTCCATGCTTACTGCTCAGCCTCAGCACTGAGGATTAGCTCCTGGCTCTCTTCTATTTAGCAGCGTAGCCACAGGGTCTAAGTAACCTTCTCGAGCCCTATCACAGCTAGAGTTGTAATAACATAATCCTATTATTCTAAATATAGCTCAAGCTCCAAGCATCTCTGTGAAATTCAGTCATCTTCCATAGGTATACTTCCCGACCCTCTGAAGGAAGAGTTGGCTGGGTTCAGCCTTTCTGAAGAATAATTTCAGGTTGGTTTAGATCCATATCCTGCATCAATAAATACAGTCTAGGCCAAAGAACACATCTGTAGAGGTGTGGTTCTTATTTCTTCCAATATCTTTTTTGTTTGAAGAGATTGAAGGTTGCTTTTTTTTTCTTTTTTCTCTCAGAAGTACATTGTGGCACATATATGGCTGGGGTGCTGCATTTGGAATTAAAAAAATTATAAAATTGACTTGTCTTTTCAAGAGCTCTTAATCTGAAATAATAAATGAAACATCATAGATCCAACAGTATTTTCTTTATATATCAGCAGTTAGAGTGAAGTTAGAGTGAATACTTAATTCATAAAAGTAAAGGGAGAAGGATTTGGCCAAACACCTGTTTACCTTAAGAAAGAGCTTAAAATATAGATTAATGCTGCTTCAAGAAGATGTCAGATTAATATCATGAAATGTCCATAATCAATAGCAAAAACGTACTCAGTTAAATGGATGCCATCTGTGTATTCTGGCATTTGGTAACATAAACAGCTTTTGATACATTTGGACTCAGAAGCAAAACCCGATCTGATGAAACTTCCAGAAATCATAAAAAACTATGAATTCACAGGTTTCAGCAACTCACATTTCGCTCTTGTAACTCAAACTTTGTTCCATGACTTTATGACAGGAACAAGAAGTAAGACTATCTTTGCAGCAGCCAGCAAATGTCTTTGTCATTGACAAGGATTAAGGAAAGAAACAGGAGAAGGTGGCTACAAGAGGCTCAGTGCCAGAATACAGCCCAAGAAGCAGCTGTGATATGGATCCAGCCTGCTATGAGCTGGCCAGAGGCTGGGTCATCTCTGTTGCTTGGGACTGGACAGTAGCATTGGGAAATAAAAACCATTTCTTTCAACACAGTTGTTTACATCTGAAATGTCAACTTCTAGTGACTTGATTCACCCATGAACCATATGTTGGTCTGATCTATGTTATGGGAACACTAGTTTAATTTATGGGCCAGCTTAAATCTCTGTGCTTAGCTCTCTGAAGTATGTTAAATTGACTTTTCTTAATTCTTCTATAGCTTCTTTTGCCAAATAGAGACACGGAAAAGCTTTCTTGAGGCATATTTGTTTAGAAAAAAATAATGGTGGTGTATAATTTCTGGAAGGTAGATTGTATTGGAAGATCGTACTATTTACAACTTTAGTTAATGAAAAATCATAGAATCATAAAAATGCTATCCCAAACACTGCTGGAGTGCTATTGCTTTTCAGAGGAAGGCTGGTGATTATTTATACAAATCTAGCAACAATACGTAATAGTTTTGTACTTGGCAGAGAGCCAAGGAAATATCACCAATGTTTGAATTTACCTATTACCTGTCTCAACCCAATGTGATCCAGAATGCTGAAGTTAATAAAGATACTCTGTAGGGGAAAAAAAAAAAAAAAGGGATTTTAAATAAAGATAACTCAGGAATCTGGGTTTCCTTGCTCTCCAGCTGTCTGCTTTTCAGGAGCACTGTAACTTTCTTCAAATGAACATGGAAGATCCAAGAACTGGCAGTACCTAGAACCTACCAGCATCTTGGTGTGCTGTCTGAATCAGGAGGCACTTCTTCCCTTCAGGCTGATAGGGGTTTGGTGGTGGTGGATGGTGGCAGACCCTGCCATAACCAAGCATGAGCTGCAGAGCAGTGGAAGTCACATTGCAAGTGGTGAAAGCAGAAGTGGGTCTGTCTCAGATAGGCACTGAGTCATGAATGGGATGTATTACATTCACAGGTGCTTTTTGTAAACCACAAGCTAGTTGATTTTATTCAAAACACCAGAGAAAACATTTTAAAAATGTACAATGTTAATTTTCAGTGTTTTCAGAATAAAAAAGAAATTACTAGCTCCACAGAGGAAGTTAGGCACTGGAGTGCTCTGTTTTCCCCTGAATAACGAACATAAAATGCTTTAATGTTCATTGCAGATGAAGTGGGATCCAGGCTGCTATTATACCATGGAATTGCCAAGGAAGAAACTGGCTTCAGCCTCTGAGAAATGAGTGCAAGTTGTAGCATCATGAATGACGCATCAAAAGAGCCCGCAATAAAGCCTGATTTATGGCAACTCAGTGTTAACAGCAGAAATTACCTTCCTGCTTCGCATTCATGTAGGCCGGAAAACCCTAAGCAATATGGGCAATCTGTCCAAAAGTCTGTAATCATCAGACATTTTAGTAAGTAAATTATAAAAAGGATTCTGCAAGGTATTTTGTGACAATATTGGCTGCCCTAAAACTTTATGAAATCCCATGTTGTGTATCTGTGCTGAATAAGCCATGTAGTAATTTACAAACTTAGCACTGAAGTTGTAAATGTAAATATTGACACAGTAGCTGTGCTTTACTTTATACATGAAAACAAAACATGAATCTTGGGAAGAACTGTCCTTCAAAGCAGTAAGCCTTGGCCCTGGATGCTTTTTATTGGTTTGTTTTGGTTTTTTCCATTGAATTTGCTAAGAAGTCAGTTGGACACTGCAAAGGCAAAGGGACAGACATCATAATTTCTCTTCTGTCAGTTGAAAGGATTTTATGGGGACATTGAAAATACAAAATGCATTGTTGAATAGCTGGAACTAATGCCTTTTTTTAGGTGCATAGAGAGAGTGTGTCAGTTCCTTTTCATTGTTTGTGGAGAATTTTAGTCAAAGAGGGACTTCATAAACAACTGCCTTGCACAGGATTTAGTATGTGCAATGCTATTTAAATAGCTAATTTAAATGTAGGGGAGATCCCTACACACTCAAAAGGGTTGTTTGCCTTCTTACCTTCTGGTTTCCAAAGACAATCTTTGTCAAAATATACATACAACATATTTTAATAGAATAGCTGAACTGGGTTGCTCTTCGTCTAAAAATTAAAGGGCCCCACCATCATCATCATAAATGATTCATTACCTTTGAGGTTTGGCAGGCTTTTAAGGTCACCTCTCTTTAAATTTGAAAATGCTTGCTCACATTCAAGTCTTCCTGCCAGGAGGACTCAATTCATTAACTTGCACTTATATGGATGGCTATTTTACTCTTACTTTAACTGAACTTTTATGCTGGCTGCCTGCTGTGTCCTGAGTGCTGTGAGCATTTCAGAAAGTAGGTGCATGCTGTGAAGGCAGCCCTCTCTGTAAATAATGTTCCAATTAATAAGACAATTATACAGCACTGCAGTACTTTATTGGTGTTCTCTGTTACTGCAGTGTTGGTCAGAGCACAATAGTTAAGAGACCATCAACATTTTCTTATAAGCCCTTCTCTCCAGAAGCTTAGACTTAGAAATTCATACCACTCTGGAAATTCAACATAGCCAAGAAGCAGAAAGGCATGCACTTTACAGTGTTCTGACATAAAATTGTTTATAGCTTATATGAGTGAAATTAAAATGAGAAGAGGGCATTTGGTTTAGTGATTTTATATATGAAATGCTTTCTGCTTTATGGGTTGTAAGAATAGAAGCAGACTGGAAATGTATATTCAGTTACATTTTTACATGTTTACTATAACTCTCCAAAGGCATTTTAAACTGAAATTTTACAGGTCGTTAGTCTGTTGTATGAGTGGGTCCTGGAACAAATGTAGATTGAAATTTCTAAGGTCCAGGCACAACCTGTAAAGACCTGGGTAGAATTTAGTTGCCCAGCACAAAAGATCCTGCATTCCCCTGCTGAGCTGTCAGTGCTCCTCTGGGGAATGCCTGTGGTCTACAACTGCTCTGCTCTTTTCATTTAAAGTTCCCCAAATACCTCAGTTTATGTTTCTGGTCACAAAAAACATTTCTCTCTAAACCATTTGGTACCTATGTCATGGCTCAGCCCAAAAGAGATGCAAGAAGTAGCATCTCTTTTCCTATCTGGGCCCCAACACTGTAAGGGAGCCTCAGACTTTCCCCTCCCAAATAATGACACCTAAAAGTGCCAGTACTGAATTATTTTAAAATGTGTGAGAAGGAGATTTTGTCATTTTCCCATATGACAGCTTTCTCATCAAACAGTTGGAGAAGCAATGGAAGGAGGAGTATGTCCAGGGTGAGACTGAGAAATAAATGAGAAAGAAAGCAGAAAGAGCAAACCTTACAAGCCCTGTGACAAAAACATGCAGAGTAGGTGACAGTTTTGGCTCTCTGTATCAAATATAGATATGGTCTTCCATTCACCTATAAAGCAGTATGTTGATGTAGACACATATACAATCTGGGAAAATGTTAAGAGAATTCTCTACAGCGCATTTCATATGTGATCAACACTAGAAATACCACTTTAAATAACACCCAGTATCATTTTTCCATGCCTCTGTTGCAGTTCATTCAGCCATTATGAACATCTGAATTCAGTAAGATGTAGAATTTTTCTTTTGTATATTTGTGGAAAGTCTAGAGCATTGGAGGTCTAATACTCCCTTTGGATCCTTCAAATCTGTGATAATATTTAATAAGTATCAGGTTTGCCCATCTTGTGCACACATGTGCATTTTTCAGATTATCAGGAAATCATGCCCCTTTTCTGTCCTTATCAGCTCTCACTGTGTTACTGCAGGTTATTTACTGTGGCTTAGATTTCACAGTATTAAATATAGAACACAAACTTCAGAGGCTTTTCTAATCTATTTGATCTAAAATCCACTGGAGAAATACGTATTCTCAGCACCATTTATCTGACAGGTTGAAGCTGCTCTTGAAGCTGACCATCAGCCAAACCACATGAATTTGTACTATAGTTGTCAAAGGATGAGAAAAAAAATAGTTGTTCATGTGCCTGCGCTCACTTTTCTGGAGCCCTCTAAGGTAAGCTCCTAAAACCCCTTCCAAATTCCTTTGGCCTCAGTTTGGGTGGCAGTGGTGAGGGGATCCACACCTGAGCTGGTAGCTTGTCTCCAATTGTACCCCAAACTGGCTTCATCAGTTGCTAAAGTTACTGGTGTTTTAAGATCAAGTGAAAAACCTTATATCAGTTTTATATTGTGGTGCCCAAAACTGCTCACAGTACTCAAGGTGAGGCTGCACCAGTGCTGAGTAGAAAGAAATAGAGGTTTTCTTTAGGCTTCCTTGGAGTTGCAGGTGTTCCCTTCGTTGGGTGCCCAACACAGCACAAAGACGGTGCACTGGTTTCCGTAGGGCCTGACCCGGAGGAAAGGCGATTGCAGAGAGGAGAAAGAGGCAGCATGATGCAGCAGGAGACATAAATAGACCTCGGTAAAGTGATCTTCCTCCAGTGGAAACATTCCTCTTTCTAACGTATTGCCTCTTCTCATTGCTGTTGGTGCAAAGGTAGGAAATGAAAGTTTCTGGAGGAACCCAGGTTTCCCTGTGGGAAAGCGTAGATGCAGCTGTTGTGGGAGAATTTCCATGTGTGTATGGCTGTGGGGAAGATGGCAAAGAGGAGGAGGGTGTACCCAAGAGCCAGGCTATCCTGCAGGTCTGTGTGAGAGAGGAATGTTCTTGCTCTAGAATTTAGGTGAAAAAAGTCGTGACAGCTAAAGAAGGTTGGGCAAGGAGGCATGAGTGAGCTAACTTCCACCACTAACCCCTTTTCCACCAGGAACCAGTGGAGAGCTGTCACACCAAAAACCCTGCTGTCCTGCAGACAGGGAACTAATGACTAACAGGATTTATGCCTGGCAGTCAGGGCTCAGACACTACAGTGGGTGCCAAACATCACATCATGCAGCAATTTAAAAGAGGGGTGTCATGCACAGACCCCAATGCCTGTTATGGAGGTGGATGTGGCTGGAAGTGCTGAGTGGAATGGCTATTTTTGTGCTGCCACTGTTACACAGCTGAACAGCTGGTTCTATGCTCTGACAGCCACCCAGGGAAGTCCAGCATGGATTATGAGCAAGAGAGCAGTGCACAACGAAATCTGCATGGGACGTTGTAATGCCCAGACCAGGCCATCAAGTTCCTTTAATTTCTTTTGGTAGTTTATAAGAGAAGCACTAGAAGCAGGAGAAACAGTGGGATAAACAAGAGTTATATGTCTACTTTATAAAAATATATGTCTGTATTTTAAATATCTTATTGTTAGGTTTCTCCAGGCACATTGCTTTGTCTGTGACATCACTTTTTCATTTCAGTGTTGTAATATTTTTCTGGAAGCACTTACTATAAAATCTGTAAGTTCTTACAGGCTTTTTAAAGGAAATCCCAGTCTTCTGACGAATTTTGTGGAGACAGTCCGTTATAATTGGTCACGTGTGTGATTACTCTGCAGATTTTTCTTTGCTGTACAAGCCAAGGACTTTGCCAAGAAATCAGGCCAAAATGAGGGTGAAGACTGATTACAAAAAAGTTATTTATAACAACCAGAAAAATTAAGTCTTATCAAATGACAGCATTATCTTGTGGTAATAGACAAACGCTTCTTTGTTTGAAAAAGCTCATTTGTGTATAAAAAACTTCAGGCTGACAACTGAATGATATATGGGAGTTGATATACGGAAGATGATTTTCTTTCCAAGGTTTAGCACATTTATTGCAGCTCTGAAAGCTCAGACAGACCATTTGCTTGCCTAACCAGTGGCCCAACGTGTAAGATGCTTGCAAGCCTCATAATGTTTCCAGCAGCTCCATTTCAGGCTGTTGAAAACCTTTAGTAACGCACCACAATATCTGGTTAAAAGGAAAACACACTGTTCAAACAAATCTCCATTAAACTGTCATCTTTATTTTTATACTTTTTTAATTGCCATTATGGGGATTTGTGTGATTTTTTTCTCCTTTTTTGTTTTTTTGTCTCTCCACTAGGAAGAGGTAGCAAGTGACTCCCAAAACAGAGTTTTTCATGGTTTGAAGTGTACACAAATGGAGCAAGCATTGTGCACAGAACATGGAAACAACACATAGCAGTGCTGCTTTTGTTTGCAATTAAGCAATGTGGAGATTTAAAGCAAATTCAGCTACAGCACCTCACATATATATGTTATGATAACTTACATCATACGATAACTTATGTCTGCTTCCTGCTCACAAGCAAATAACCTTCATCTGGGCCAGATACACTGCAAAGATTCTGGCCCATGCATTAATAGCATATAAATGTCAAGTGGAAGGGTAATAATTTTATTAGATTGAGATATGAATAATGAATGGCATCATAATGAGGCTTTTCTTCTTGAAACCATGAATGAAAATAAAATGACAGAAAAATGCTGAGCAGCCCATCAGAGGAGTGTTTTTTTAAAGGCCAGGGGAAGAGTCCTTCTCTGCCTTCCCTGGGGTAACAGCCTTCCTGGGGTCCCCATTGCCAGCTCCCCACAGGGCAAGGAGTGAAGCATTAGGCTGGCCCCTGTTAGAGGTCATTCAGGCTCCACAGAAGGGATGCTCAGGGTTGATGTGGGGGCATCCAGGCAGTGCTGAGAAGAGGCAGAGTTTGGCTGGTGAGAGAGGGATGAAACCCAACCCTTCTCCCAGATGTCTGTCAAAGGGCAAGTGGTGACACAGTCACTGAGAGCAGCAAGGGAAATGTCAGTGGTACCTAATGAAACAAAATCTTCCCATGAAGGTGGCTAAGCACTGAAGATGTTTGCACAGAAAAATGGGGGATCCCTGGAGATTTCCCAGATTAGACCGGTGTTCATTAGTCCTGTCCTCTGTACAAAGTGGGGGACACCGGCAGCACCCCGGACCTTTGCTGTGCGCTGTCATCGATGCGCGGTAGTTCAGAGATGTTCAGCCTTGGTATAGATACATTGTTTAGAAATCCTGGCCCTGCAGCAGCACATCCCTGGGAAATACTGCGAGCCGGCCTTACTGCCCATGCCTCCCAGGGCCCACTGAGTGTGAAGTCCGACTGTGAAGGTCAGAATATCCCATAAACTGCACAGTATCCGCCAAACCTTTCCCTCCTGCCAAGTCACTTGCTCGTGACTGCAGGGGGAAACAAATGCGTGCCCTTGGCAGCCGGGTGGCTTTTGCTAAGCCACGATACTTAATCACATGCAGAGCATCGGATGCAACAAGCTTTTCTTCTCACCCTCTGGTTTTTCGGTAGCTCTTTTGCAATTCTCTTCGCAGTCTTAGCACCCATTTCACTCCTTGTCTCACTTTGGGAAATCTTTTAGTGTAGCACTAAATCCACCTTTTCATTTTCTTGTGTGAAACTTCAGACTAAGTTTTTAACAGATGAATTTTTGGTGTCATACTAGCAACTTCAAGTTGTGTTTAATTGTTTCTTTTTACAGAAACGCAAGTCTAGGTTGCACCAGGGCAGTTTTCCACCATAAGCCTCTGGTGAAAAAGTTTTCAGTGCTTTTCATGTACGCTCGGTGGATGAGGTTGGAGATTAAAACCAGATGAAAATCTCATTTTGGTAAACACTTTTTAACTTGAAAATACTGCAGTATCAGCAGCTCACTGAAAAGTATTTTAAACCATGACACATAAAGTTGTCACAGTGTAAGAAAGGCATTAAACCCTAATGTTGGGAATATCAGTTGCCATTGAAGAGCATGGTCAACAATTCAACAAGATTTGAAAGCACTGTCTGAAAATACCCAGTTGTCAGAATTAAAAGGTCATATACCCTTAAAAGACAGCAAATGACCAAAGGGTTAATTCCATCTAGCGGCACCTCCGTAACAGTTTCTCAACTTTTGCAACCTTTTACTGACTTTCATTGAAAATGCCAGTCTTGGTCCCTGTTGAAAGGCAACCCATTTCTGAATTTTATTTAGAAATCTTACTCGATCCTTGAACAGGGAAAATACTGGAAAAAAAGAATACCTTCTGACAGAAATATACACATACATTGTATATCCATATCTTACTGATTTTCTAAACAATTATTTAGGCAAACTCATAAGGGAAAGATACTGAAATTTGACCAGAATATAGCCAATAGGCCTTTTGACATTTTGGTATATTTTTTTTTTTTACTTCATGGTGATGAATCTTTGAAAAAAAGGGGTTTTTTTTCCAACACCATACATATTTTTCTTTGCATAGCCTAGCCATGCATTGGCCCTAAGGCTGCAGTGCATACCTGCATGAGGCTCACTGTATAAATTATTTTTCCTTCAACTGTCACACACTCAGCAAGAGATGGAGCAGACTTTGGTAGATGACAGCAGGTAAGGCAAGGCTGTTTGCAAACATAAGAATAAGTTCTTGCATTCATATAACTAGGAGCACAAACAGCTGCAAAGAGAGAGGAAAAAGCCCTTTCCAGCAATTATTTTATTGTCCATATGTACTGTAGGGGGAGTTTTCCTTTTGAGCTACTAGCAATGGATGATATTGTGGGAACTATTATTGTTAGATATGGGTCACATTTTTTAGAGAAAACAGTTGACATGGCAAAAATGGTGGGTTTGTTTTTCCCAAGCCAATACCACTTTTCCTAGGTTTTTTATCTGGCATCAGAATCAGGCTGGAATGGGTAGCTATGGACATAAGCATTGCAGACAAGTTTCTACCACCCCCTGACTGAGCAGCCAGCAAACTGCAGTTCTCACTTGGGGAATGGGGTAACTGGGTTCAACTTCTGGTACAGCCACCAGGGTTTTAAACCTGAATATCCTGCTTCCCAGGAGCATACTGTACCCTTCTTGTTATAAGAAACAGAAGATGAAGTAGGGGAAATACTCTCAAACCCTCTTGCTGGTGGCACGAGACCTTGAGTAATTGAGCATCCAGTGGAGCAAGGAGGACAGACACTCACCCCATCCCCAGATGAGCAGCCAGCTCTCCCAAGCAAGGAATTAAGCTCCTTCCTTCCTGTTCCAAAGACTTCCTGTGCTGTCCTTGAACATTGGGTAAAATATAGTGTTTTGTTTGTTTTGCTTGATTCGATGATAAAAATAATTAATGTTTTATATTGCAACATTCTTTAGCTTTTTCTTTTACTTGATGAGTGTACACTCTATCTGTGAAAAGTGAAAGAGTGTTAAGGTATGTTTTGGGATCTCCATTTTTAAACATTTTTTAAATAAAAACCACAGTGTGAGACTGGAAGGAAATACCCCACAGTTATTGCCAAGAATATATTCCATTATGTCCGTTTTAGCACCACAGACACCACTGTGGTGCCAGAACACTGCCCAAAGGGCCAGAACTGGCCTAGGGACCATTTCCTACATACAAATTTGTTTATTTTTTCTCTCCGAGGGAATTATCCTGGTAGGAAGTCTCTAAAATGCATTTTATTAGGGTTTTTTGGTGATATTTGAGCAGTATTCAGTGCTGAAGTCAAAGTGAGGAGCAGAGTAGCTGTACTGGGATGGAGCTGGTACTACCAGCATTGCTCATATCTAGGGCAAAGGGTCAGCCAGCCAGTCCTAGGGCCTCTTTGCAGCCTGTAGGAACAACGCTCCAGGAGTGAAGCTTGTTTTCACCATGGAGGTCTCACAGTGTCCCATCTCCTAACAGGACACATCATGATCCTTACCTTAGTACTTCAGCTGCCCAGCACTTGAGGATAAACCTCACTGACACTCTTGCTGTGAGCTGCTGTTGAGTGGAAAATTACTGTAATTGGGACACAGCACAGCCCAGCTGTTTTCATTAGTCTTCACTGCTATGTCCTAAAAGAGAGACACAAAGCCCAGGAATGTTGCCCTTCAGCATGGTAAATATGTGTATAGCCACTGTCTGGCACTTACAGAGGCATTACAGTCCTGAATAACAGTTCAATTTCAAGAGATATAGAAAAAGAAATGCTTGCATGATGTTTTATAATCACATATTTCATTCAAAATATGTTTATAAAGCCCAATTTTCCTGTCCTATCAAACTTCTTCTCACAGTAAGGAAAAGCATGAGGCCAGCATAAGTCTCCTATACCTTTTGTTTGCCTGACAGGTATGTGGCTGTGCAGTGAGCTGATAATCAAAGGCTTTACATCAGAACAGCCATAATTTTTCTGATCCCTTCATAAACCATGTAAGCCTTACAGAAATAATTCAAGTTTGAGTCTATGCCTCCAAAGGAGGTTTGTGGGTGTTTTGGTTTTTTGTTTGGCTGGGTTTTTTTAAGGATGAAAACATTACCACCTAGTGGCAAGGCTTCAGAACATAGCAAGCCTAATGTGAAATCTTGGATCAAAAAATAGGTATCTTGAGTTTCTGTGCTTGACAGAAAAAGAACAAGGTGAAAAATAATTATGAATTCAAACAGGCAGCAGAAAACTGGGTGTAGAAATGTCAGCAGGGAGGTAAATTTCTGAAATTCTGAAGCCAAAGCCTGTGGCTTGTCAGCTGCAACCGGTATGTGCTGGTTCTTAAGGTTCATCCCACCTGAACTGAACAAACATGGCACATCCTCCAATTTACAAATAAATGTGAGATGAGCCCCACAGTTAGGAAGCCGATCACATGTTGTGCTTTTGCACATGGACTATTCAGACCAGAAAAATTAGGCTCCAGGTGATGCAAAGAAGAGCTGGTGCTGATAAGAGGAGCTCCCAAAGTGAAGTAGCAGTCTCAGAATGAAGGAGTGAGTCTGGAAAACAACAGCATGTATCTGGCCTGAAGGCATAACCCAGCAGAGGGGAAGATGGAGGAGACCAGATAGCTTGCAGCCCATGATGCCTGAGACTGTTAATGAAGAGCAGCAGCACAGCACGAACCAACCTGACTTTGCTTGATCGTCCTCAGTCAGCACCTCGTCCCTGCTGAGATGGATGGTGACACTTTGTGACCACAGTGCTGGGGTCAGCCAGGGAGCGGGTGGCTTGGAAAGCAGAGTAAATCTCTTGTTTCTTAAATAAGCCCCAGTTAATCCAGAGCCACCGCAGGCTGCTGTTCACTGTGTCTCAGCCACGAGAGCAACCTGTTTCCAAATGATCCTTTTCAGCTAGCTACTATTCCCAATGAATGTGTATGGTTGAAGCCATGAGGTTTCCCTTTATGTTATCTAAACCCCTGAGTTTAATTAGACTTATGCACTTGCCAACAATTTTACTTTATTTTTTCCTGCTGACACACTACCATAATTTTGCATAATACATTAGGTGGATGCAACTCACTGAAAGAAGGTGTACATTGACTTCCTCTGGAGAAATTCAAGAACTGCCAGGCTGACATACAACCCTGTCAGGGTTATTAATAACACTGCTAATTTGATAAAGCTGACATTTTTCAAAGATTCTTCTTTAAACAGGCATTTAATGCTTGACTGATATCTCTGTTGGAGTGGGTATAGAGTGGGATTCAGAAGGAATGAAATCTGTGGCAGATGTGTATTCATAAAATATCTCGCCTTCAGCATCTCTCTCAAATGATGTCCCAGTTGTGCAATTCTTCCATTCTGCCTTGCTCTTGAAATTGCATATCCACAGCAGACATTAATGATAAAGAAAATTGGTGTCTCTTTTTGTAAACACCTTCTGGTCCTGTGCAGTGAAACTCTAGGGATCCAGACACAAATGGAAGCATTTATGTAATTATTATATCAAAACAATGGATTTTATTTCTGGCAGGATAATTATCTTATGTGAAAAACCTTTTAAATGCCACTATTTCAGGGAGAAACTGATTTTGATAGGAGACCACCAGCCAGATCTCTAGAGGAAGTCAGAAACTACTGTGATTTCCCCACATGGTTAAAAAATGAAGTTTACTGTGACATTCAGTGAGATTTGCCATCCCTGTGAGAGCAACTAATATTTCTTTTCAGGGAACCTGGTTCTTAACTTACTGAGAAAAAAAAGGCAAACAGTACAATTGCAATTTTGCAATCATTTTAGCTGTGCCTGGGCACGGGTCTGATCTCCCAACGGACTGATCTCAAATGGACTCTGAATATGTTATTAAAAAAATAAATGTGACATACCGACACACTTGACTGTAGGAACTTCAAAGGACTGCAGCCCTTTGAAAGCTCCAGCCCTCGGTGATTGGGGGACAACTGTGATGAAGTGGTTGCACAGCTGCCAGAGAGCTGCTGAGCAGAAAGGAAAGCAGGCTTTGCCTGCATGGCCCGGGCTGGCAGCCTTCCACTGTCAGACACTGCCACAGAGTCTGTTCCTCACCCATAAGATGTACAGCCAAGAAATTCTCCTTTAGCCCCTCAGTACTCAAATTTACTATTAAGTTTCCAATGATTAATGCATCAAAATGGTGAGGTTTTGACCAGATGGGTAGTTCTGCATAATTTAGCGGGCTCCCAACACACATTTCAAAGACTAAGCTAAAACAAACAAATGAAACAAAAAAACCCTGTACCAAAACCACACCAGAAATATACACTTCATTAGGGATTCCATATACCTTTCTTTAGGGACTAAGAACAAGGCATAGGTAAAATATCTTGTCTAGGAAGAAGAAGGCTCTGAGTTTACTTTATTGCAGCCTTTGAATACTTAAAGGGGGCTTATAAGAAGGCTGGAGAGGGTCTTTTTACAAGGGCATGCAGTGATAAGACAAGAGGCAATGGCTTTAAACTGAAGGAGGGTAGTTTAGATTAGATATTGGGAAGAAATTCTTTACTGTGAGGGTGGTGAGGCAGTGGAACAGGCTACCCAGAGAAACTGTGGATGTCCCATCCCTCAAGTATTCAAGGCCAGGTTGGACGGGGCTCTGAGCAACCTGATCTGGTGAAAAGTGTCCCTGCCCACAGCAGGGGTAGGGGCGGAACTAACTGACCTTTGAGAGACCTTTCCAATCCAATCCATTCTGTGACTCTATAAAAGCTATGATTTTCTTTGTAGACCTCTTCTTATCTCAAAACACAGTTTTCACTCAGTAGCAATTATGATCAGCAGTCACTCTTCCCTCACACCCATACACACTTGAGTAAGGATACAACATTTCAGTAGAGGAACCAAGAGGTAGCCCAGGGAAGCTGTGGGTGCCCCATCCCTGGAAACATTCAATGACAGTTTGAATGGGGCTTTAAGTAGCCCGATCAAGTTGAAGATGTCCCTGCTCATTGCAGGGGGGTTGGACTAGATGACCTTTAAAGGGCCCTTCCAATCCAAACTGATCCATGATTCTATATGTTAGGCAAGAGTGACATCTACTGTCCATCAGCATCAGCAGCCCAGAGCGGATGCAATTCTGTCCCACTGGCCAAAGTCCTCACTTACAGGGACAGCAGGACACTGATGGAAGAAGTCTCTGCTCATTTCCATCCTCAGGTTTTCAGTCTGCATTCTCAGTTAAAATGAACGAGAGACAGTATTTTAGGAAATATTATTCAATCACCCAGACTTCTGGTTGATGAACAAAAATGGAATTTGGAGCTGTAATTCCCAAGGCTAGGGTACACATGACCAAAGCAGTATGACTAGCAACTCAAAACTGACCAATCAAGAAGGTAGAAGTTCTCAATAATTTGGGGTGTGTAACCAGAGAGCCAAATCCTCTTTCATTTTGAAGAGGAATCTGCAGGGAATGAGAATCTGTGAAATCACACTTAAAGCAAATACACTAAAGTGTTTTGATACTGAAAATGAATACACCCTAATCTGCGAACAGATCCTGAGGCTGCCCCATATGGACATGTGAGTGCCCTTCGCCCTGTTCTACACTGAGATACCACAGTGCAGGCCTGAAAGAAAAGCACTGCTGTTAAAAACAAACCTGACAATTTGCTTATCAGAAATTAGATTAAACAATAGAAATATTTTTCAGACCACAAGTCAAGTCAAATGAGTAATTTCAGAATATAAATTTCTATCTAAATACAGATTACTTTCTGCATGTAAATGCTTAGGGTAACGAAGCACACAGATCTGCACACAGCCATACATATACAAATCCCGGGTTGGAAAAATTAATAAAAAGGACTGAATAATATTGAGGCCTAATAAAATAGAAAAATTAAGGTATTTCAGCTAAAAATTTTGGTTTTGCAGACTCATGAGAAACAGTGTGTAAACAGACAAGCCTGGCTGGTAAACAGAACCTTCTAGCTGTGGAAAGGACTGGATGCAACACAAGCTAGCTTTGTTATATATCAAGGTCTGTCTTTCCCGAAGCAATAGGTCACTTAGATACTTCTCACTCTTGAAACGATGGCTTAATCTTACCCTTGACTTCTACAGCTTGCAGACTTCAGAGGATCAAAAGATCCTGGAATCAAGCAGGTTGGCAGGGGCATCAGGAGGCCTCCAGTGCATTTGCCTGCTCAAAATGGGGTTGGTACTAATTTCAGAGCAGGTTTCTCAGGATCCAGCTGGACTTGTAAATCTCCAGGGATGGCACCTGCACAGCCTCTCTGGGTGCTCTGTTCTACCTCTCAGCTGTCTTGGGGGAGAAAAGGTTTCTCTTACTGTGATCTCCAAATGCTTCCAACAAAATTTGACTGGATAACATTTTTGGGTTTTGGCCTCAAAAAGGCAGTGATAGAGGGAACAAAGGAAGACACAGGCATTTGAAACACCATCAGGCCTGTGGGCCAGCTGAGCATGCAAGGGAAAAATACATAGTCACCAAGAATGTGCAGGCACCAGCACACTGGCTCAGGCACTGCTTAGGACTAAGCAATGTTTCACAAGAGGTGACCATCATGCCTAGATCCATACTTTCATCTACTCTTCCACTGAACATGCTCGGTGTTGGGTTACTGTGCTGGACAAGGATACCATATGCAAGACTTTTATGCTTGTCTTCCAGTGAAAGGACATAAGAGCAAAGGTTGTCCATGGAAATCTTAGCTTTTTCCCTGAGTTAATCTTCACACAGCATGAGATCTTAAAGAAAGAAAAAGTGCTGCAAATAAAACATACCGAAGACTAACATCTCCTATCTTGTTGTACAAGGCCTCATGGGTATTTTTGGAATTCTTCAATTACTCTATTGTTTCACTTCAAGAAACAATTACAAATCACGTGGGAAAATAAACCGGGAACAAACTTATGTCTTTGGAATATACACATCTGACTTGCAGAGCTGCCACGTACAAGAAGGGTGTGGATTCATCCAGCATGCACCCATCTACCCTGTTAGGTCCTGCAGTCATGGGAGTGATACTCCCATGGGGGCAAAGATGTTACACCAAGAGAAAGAAATAGAGGTGTTTGCATCCATCACATTTTAGCAGTCTGAGTTTCCCACTGAGTGCAGGAAGGAAGTGTTCAGTGCAGGAAGGGGAATGAATAGCCGGAAGAACGCATGGTGTAGGTGCTTCAGTGACAAAAATTGCTAAGCTGCCAATGCTCACAGGACAGCTGCACCCTGGGAATTTTATGCAGAATCAAAGGAAAATGAAAGCTTTTGCCAAAGGAAAAACTGTGGGTGTGAATGAAAATACTTGCATGTGTTTTGTCCATGTTTTAAACCACCTTGATGACTACTGGTGAATGCATTTCAATGGTAGGTCCTTAAAATCTCTCAACTGCAAGTATAAAACCCCTCTGTTGGAAAAAGAGGGGAGCAACATAGCAGGAAGGAAGCATGTGGCCAGTAAAGTCAGATGATATTTATGGAGGGAATCAAGGGCAATTAGTATCCAATCCCCACTGATGTCCACTACACTTCTGAAAACCTCATATCAGTCAACGTGAAATTTGGCAATCTGACAGATAACATCTTTGAAGTCTTCAGTTATAAGGGACCCAAAACATAATGACGGAGTAATTTCAAAGTCATTCTTCACACAGCATGAAAATTGTTCAAAACTGTTTATAGGGAGATTACACAATGGTTCACATGGAACTTGTGTAAAAATACATGCTAAGGAACATCTAAATTGGAGCAAAGAATTTGAAATAACCTCTTTCTGAGAAAACCTCATTCTGAGGAGAAAAAAGCAACTAGGTTTTGCTGGGAATGACAGCAGGAGGATCCCATTTATTTTCTGACAGAAGGAGGCAATCTCTCACAACTGAATCACATTAAGGTATTTATATTTTGGAAGCAAGCTGGAGACTACATAGCACAGCACAGTCACACCTGAAAAGCAGGAGGGGCACTCGGAAAAGGGCTATGCTATGGAGGCTTTCCTTGCTGACACCGTCTGAGAGCAGTTTCTTTGCTGCATAACTTCACTGCTCTATATGAAAAAGTGGGCAGCACAATACACTCTTTGTTCTGTTGTTGCTGGTACAGAATCAACATGGGGTTTTTTGTTGGGTTTTTTTTTTTGTGATTCTTAGATCCTATTAATTGCAATTCTTCTTTCTGTTTCTCCTACTCGGGGTGATGGTTTCCTAGCCCAGTAACATCTCTTTGTATTCCTGTCTCTCCACCAGTAAAAGGCAGAGGGGAAGACTTTTCTCCATTTTCAGATTTTTTAAGGGAACAGGGGTACAATGATCTCTCCTCTCATCTCTCCCCCATGGCTGGGCAGAAAAGTGTCCAGTGTCATCACCTGATGCTCCACTCACAGTAAGAAGAATACCTATGTGATCAGTGAGTGAGAAGACAGAGAAGCAGGAAATATTTGCTGATTGCTGCAGGAGAATGTTAGGGCTTGGAAGGGTGGAGTGTGCAGAACAGTCCACCCTTGACACCCTCAGCAGAATCCTGAGGTAGCTTGGGCAGAGCTGACTGGTGCATGCACCCTGGGGATGCCTGGGGTTTCTGTGAGTGTGGTACTGCAGGCAAAGACATGGTTCCAGCCACATTGCCAGAGATGCAGAAACCCAGCATGGAGGCTGGAGGACCTAATGTTCCCCCTCACAAAGCCAGTGGCAGGAAGAAGAATAGGTAGAGAAACCCAGATGCTATCACAGGAGACCTAAGAGACAAAACAATCAGGAAGAAGTACGAAAGGGGATTGGATTATTACATTTAAGTACTTCCACAAATCAAAACAGTCATTGCTTAATGGTATTCTCTCTCCTTATAGCAGAGACACATATGAAGAACTTGAAAGGCTGGAAGTACAAACTGGAGAGTCATACTAAAGTCTAAGAGTGATTTCAACTGTGTGCATGATTTGCCATTAGAACAAACTATCAAAGGAATAAGAGGATTTTCTCTCTCTCTCTTCAAATAAGATTGTCCTCCTAGTAATAATTAATAAAAAACCCCCATGCTAAATGCAAGTTATGGGAATTCAGAGCTAAAATCCTATGGCCTTCGGTGTACAAAGCCTTGGGGATACAACCTTTTAGATTGTGTTTTCTAGAGGCTGTTCTAGCCTTTACAGCCTATGAATCTGTCCTGCAAATTTGTCTGACAGTATCATCTCATGTTTCTCTGGGACTCTACCAATACTAATTCAATGTTGGTTCAAAAATTCCAAAGGTGAAGAATCTACTTTATTACCACGGGCAATTGTTTCAGTAGCTACCCACCCTCACAAAGAATTACTTGTTCTTCACTGCCACCCTGGACTGGCATCTCTTAAGCTATGCTGATGCCAGGAATCTCTTCTAATGAATGGGATCATGGCTATCACTTGCTTTTGTTTAAATACGCTCTCAAATAAACTAGTCAGAGAGAATCTCTAAAGCCTCAAAGCCTTGCAAGGCATGTCACAATGTCTCCCAGTACTCCATTTATTCCTGAAGCTCTTTTCCAGCTACTCACAATTTTTCAAAATCTTTTCCTGAACTACAAACACTAAACCTGAGATGAAGCATTCAAGTAAGATGCCATTTTAATATAATTTGAATTGTAATGCCAGAACAATATCCACTCTTATTCCAAAATACCATACCAGAGCAGAAAACTGTTTCTCAAACAATGAATTTAAAAAATAATAAGAAAACTCTATCTCTTATACATTAACAAGAACTCATCAATAACACGCAGGAAGTCCTTTATCTGGGTGTATAGGGATAAACTGGGACTCTTGACTTCACACCCTTGGTCTCTCCACGACTCCCCATATGCCCTTTGTAGCATGTACAGTTTCCATGATGCAGAGTTCTGAAATTAGTACTATCTGGTACCCAGTCACACAGTAAACAGTGATTTCAACCCTTTCTGTAGACAATGGTGGCTCATATCAGCTGTCACTCAGGCGTTTACAAGTCCAAAAGTAATGCTCACACTCAAGGCTGATATTACAATATTTATATAAGAAAGAGTTCAGGAGATTAGATTGTTTATGACAAATAAGCTGAAAGTCGTTCATGTGAAGATGAAAGAATCAGGTAGAGAAACAGGACAGTTATGCAATCATTTTAAAAGTTATATTTACTAAACAGTTTGAGCCTGATTCACCATTACATTATTCAGTACTTTATACAAATAATTGCTCATATCTCCAGGTTCACATCTCTTATCATCATGAAAAAGTAAATAATAGCTTCAAATGAGATCTGAGATGAAGTTCAGTGTTGGAAAACATTCAGGTTTTTTTCAGCCTCATCTAAACATTTCCCTCTCAAGATAATAACTTTCCTACCTATTCACAGAAGTTTGCAAATATTTAATTCAAAATCAAATCTGGAATGCTTATGCTTTTGAAAGTGCTTTCTTTCAGAAAAAGAGAAGCCTGGAACCAGTGTAAAGATCACATCTCTGAAACAAGGTGAAAGTCCACACAGGACAGTCAGCACAAGAGTCAAAACATTTTGAAGAGAAGATCAAATAAAACATGCAAATACTGGCACTACTCTGCAATCATAAAATCATAAAATTATAGAATTATTTGGATTGGAAGGAACCTTTAGAGATCATCTAGTTCCAAACCTCTTGTCATGAGGGTGCCTCCCACTAGACCAGATCCCCATTTAACCTGGTTTTGCCCCAAGGAAGGGGCACCCACAGCTTCTCTAGGCAACCTGTTCCAGTGTCTCACAACTCTCACAGTAAAGGATTTCTTCCTTAAATTTAATCTAAACCCTCCCCCTTTCTGTTAAAAGGCATTCTCCCTTGTGCTATCGCTATCTGTCATAACAGGGTCACAGCAGGGTCATTGCAGCAAGCACTACACACCAGAAAACTGAGTCATCCCATAAAATCTTCAATGTCCACACCATGGTTACACCAGCACCTCTAGGTGCACAGGCAGTGAAATCCCTGTTTTAAGACACACAAGAATAAGCCATTCTTCCATCTCCAAAGGAAGAGGAGATTTGTGCCAGCCCCTTCTTGAGAGCTGGCCATCAAGAAGTGCAGGAAGTGCTTTATTGCCTGGTTATCTGGGGACTATAAAATGCTCCAGATCACACACCAGGTTGGGTATTTTTATAAACCATAATCAAAAGGAGCACATAGTTGGACATAGGCTTCTTCATGTATAGCATCACAGAATCATTAAGGTTGGAAAAGACCTCCAAGATCCCCAAGTCCAACCTCTGACTGAACACTACCATGTTGTCTAAACCATAGCACTAAGTGCCATGTCCAGTTTTTCCTTGAACACCTCCAGGGACGGTGACTCCTGCACCTCCCTGGGCAGTCCATTCCAATGTCTAATCACCCCTTAAGTGAAGAAATTCTTCCTAATGTCCAAGCTGAACCTCCCCTGGCACAGCTTGAAGCCATTTCCACCTGTCCTATCACTGGTTGCCTGGGAGAAGAGGCCAATCCCCACCTTGCTACAGGCAGCTGTAGAGCACAAGTTGTAGAGGTCCTTTCAGGTGGTTGTAGACAGTGATAAGGTTGCCCCCTGAGCCTCCTTTTCTCCAGATTAAACACCCCCAGCTCCCTCAACTGCTCCTCACATGACTTAATCTCTAGACCCCTGTGAGTAAGTTCATGTTCCCTCTCTGGACACACCCCAGCACCTCAATGTCTTCCTTGCAGTGAGGGACCCAGAACTGAACACAGCACCTGACATGTGGCCTCAACAGCGCTGAGTACAGGGGGACAATCACTGCCCTGGTCCTGCTGGCCACACTAGTGCTGATACAGGCCAGAACGCCATTTGCCTTCTTGGCCAACAGCACACTCTGGATCATGGTTAGCTGGCTCTTGAACAGCACCCCCAGATCCTTTTCTGCCAAGCAGGTTCCCAGCCACTCTTCCCCAGACCTGGAGTGCTGTGTGGGGTTGTTACCCAAATGCAAGACCTGGCACTTGGCCTCATTGAGCCTTCTGAAGTTGACTTCAGCCCATCAATCCAGCCTCTCCAGATCTCTCTACAAAGCCTTTCCTCTGATTTCCGGACTAGCCATGTCAGCAGAAAAGTGTATCAGTCATGTAATATGGCCAGGGTTGTCTGTCAGTCATGCAATCCTTTTCTCCAGCAAAAACCTCCTCCAGCTGGGTTGCCCTCACAAGCGCATGGTCTTAAATATCTCTCCCAGCCACAAGACTCATTTGAGCCCCAGTGGCACAGTCCTTGCTCTTCTCAGAGCCAGGTCCATCCATGCAGAAGGGACAACAGGTCCCACCAACCTCCCAGTTTGGAGAACATGGGTACATTTGCATTCCTTGAGAGGCAAGGGTTTGGTCTCAGCTCCCAGCATCCACCAAGCTCTCTACAGAGAAGCTCCTGCCAGTTCAAAACCCTGCTCTTTCCCCATCCTGCTCCCCATCTCCCACCTCTCCTGTGCTGTGCTGTGGGACTTGGAGGATGGGAAATCCTTCAGACAGGCACTGAGCTGCCTCTCCCTGCCTGAGCACTGCTGGCCTGCCTCCCTCACTGAGGGCTGGAAGCAACCACAGCAATCCACTCCAGCCAAACTGGGCAGGTTACAGGCAGTCCCAGTTGATTTTGTGAGTGAGACAGAGTAGGTGCCTGTGTCCCAAGTAGGTGTTGGAAGCCAGATGGGAGGACAGGTGACGCTGGGACAGCCCCGCTACTGGGGACATGGCAGCTAGTCTGCAGGTAGGTGAGAGGGGGCAGAGCTGCTCTCATTTAGCATCGTGGAGCCCATGCTGTCTTCACCTGGCAGAAACCTGGGAACAGAGTGAGAACATTCCCACAACCTGCCTGATAGCCCATGTGGGCTTTCCCAGCCCGTGTCACTGCACAAGCCTGTGGAATTTAAAAGCAAACTCTGCCAGCTGGAGTAAGGTATTTAAAAAAACAGCTGTGAAGAGGAAAGAAGGAAACACTAAAGGTTTAAAGGTAAAATGCATATTTTGATTTAAAGGTAGGAACTTGGAGGCAGGGCAAAGTGGAGAGAGATGAGCAAAGGGTTATACAAGATGATGAAGTATGGAACAAATTAAACTTATCTGGGATGCATCCAACACTTGAATTAAATCCACACGCTCTTTCTGCATGAAAATATCTCCTGAATTACAAAGGGTAAGGGAAGGAGGGCTCACATCTTGATCCTTGAGTATATCATTTGTGTCTTTTAAATCTAAGTCAGTTGAAGAGTTGAACACTGTGAGCCAAATTCTATTTAATTTATTCAGCAACACATCTGTGTGAAATATAGTCCAATTACTGGCACTAGGTTACTTTGCCATGGCTGCAGCCATTTGGCTTTTATTTCCAGCAGGCTGTAATTAAATTATCACAATGCAGAAGGAGACAAGTTTCCCTTATACGTGACTGCAATTAAAGACATGCAATCACAACATTTTTTAAAGTGACTCCAATCAATTGGTTACAGTAAAGAACACCATGTAATAAAGCAGTGACTCCTCCATTAGGACTGAAAGAGGGTTTCTATTTCAATAATCTAGTTCCCTTCTAGTACGAGTTCTGCATTTGGATAATTTATTTAAAGTTCATTATGTGTCTACAGCATATATCATTTGCCCTCAGCTTGGGCTGCAGAAGTGCCATTATGGCCAATTACTTAGTGTGATAAAATCTGCCACAAGTACAAACTGTTCCTTAATTAGATTTAAGTTTTGTCTAAATTCTATTTGTAATTCAGGCAGCAAAATAACAAGGCCAATAGCAAAGACTTGCTGTCTCCTTCCTTTGGTCTGTACTGTAACCTGCTGTAATCTTAGGGCAGTCCAGAACTGGAACCCTACACCCACATGCTTTTCTTGCAATACTTGTCCTCACTTTGTGTTTCCATAACCAGTGCAGGGCTTGGGAGTTGGTCTGGCTTCTGAGGGAGTTCCTTGACCTGAATCCAGCCATAACATATAGCACACTGATGTGAAGGCCCCCAAAGCCCCTAAGGGCCAGTGGCTGCCAGCAGGGACCACACGGTTGGTTGAGTGCCACTGACGTGCTTTTTGGTAATCACAGGCGTTTGCCCTCTGGCCTCTATAGTTTGCTGCAACACTACTCTGGTTGATGGTAAACAAGCTGCTGACAGAATGAAAGTCTCACAAAACCACAAAGAAAGTGGTGTGGGGAGCAGCTCCCAGCCATGCCCTTCAGCTCGCTCAACAGCTGTGCACTGTAAGGAGCAGGATGCGCACAGCCCTGGCGCTCCCGGCGTCAGAGAGCACAGCCCAGCTACTGCAGGGTGGGGCCGCTGCTGTCAGCCCAGTTTAGCCATTAGGCACAGCAGAGGCTTCAAGTTTGTTTGGGAATGACGGCATTCAGTCATTCAACAGTGAATTAGGACCACTGCGTTAATCCAAACCACTCCTGTGCCATCCCCAGCCATGACAAGAGGTTTAAAACTGATTCGCTCTTTAAAAAACATTGCCAGTGTTTGGCATTCGTCTTCTCAAGCTCCACCTACAGTTTTCAAAGTATTTTAAATATGTTTGAACCAAGCGTTCTACACAAATTTGAATTAGAATCCTGCAACCTTTCTCTCTGCGATCTCACAAGTGAGGGTAGAAGCTACAGCAAGAAAATTCAGAGTGAAACAAGAAATAGAAGCAGTGACTCAGTAGGCTCCATTTTAACAGGATCCAGGCCACAGTAATTTGAGAATAGGCATCATCCTATAAGAAGTTGCATTTCTCTGGAAAAAATTGTGCTAGAGATGTATTCATTTTTTTCCAGCAGAACACTTGCTCCATTTTAGAAGAAGGCACTTCTTCACAGAAAATGCATTTATTGAATGCCATGTTAACAGTTAATTGCTATGTGCATCAGTGACCATCTATTTTCTGTTGTAGAGATTGTATACCAGGCTGTCTTTACTTTCCTTGAATCCTGCTCATGTCCCATATTGTATCTTGCAATTGGCTGCTTTACAAAACTGGATTAATTTATTCTGATGTTTCAGAAAATTTCTATCTGAGACTAATGTCAAAGCAAAACACCATTTAAAAATTCTACAGGGATGGAAATTTACATAGCAGCTAATGACAAGCCTAAAAATAACTTATTTCTTGGCAACATCAATCTTGTTAATGAACTAAAATAATGAAATATTCCTCTATCAGTGGTTTCCAAAAAAGCAAGAAGAAAAATGTTAACTAACTCCAGCAGCAAAAGGAATGTGAAAACATTCCAACATCCGCTCTGTTTTTTTTTTTTTTTATTTAACTAACAAAGCTCCAAATGCCTTTTATGGAACAGTTATGTTCTGGACATTACCCTCTATACTTTTGGTCAGTAGCACCACACAACTAATCTGTCCTTTTTCTCCATTTGACCCCTGATGAGAGCAGAAAGTGAACTTTGTATACCGGGCGACACACATCAAACACTGTGGGCCTGGGAATCCCTTGTATTACAGCTTCATTGTGCCTATGCAGGTCCTTTCCTGAAAATAAGTATTTTAAAATAAAATTGGATCTATATAGATATGACAAAAGGCTTCTAGATCAAGATCAATTCTTATCAACACAGCAAGGTCTTTCTTTATTCATAAAAGCCACTTTAATAGGAGCACTGATGAGCAGTTGAAAGGAAACACCTGATTATAAGTTGTTTTTAATGAGATATGAGGAGGTCTTACCTGTCAGTGAACACTAAACATTTCTTCCTTCCTTAACAGCTAAGGAGAAAACATGAACACAACAAATGACAACTTAGCCAACTCCTTCACCCAGCAAAACACTGAGGGTGATTTTCCCAAATGCACTGCGTGGAAGTTGGTCTGAAGACTTTGTAACTCCACATTATGTATAACACGATCTTCCTGGTGGGCTTCCCAGAAAGCTTCATTGTCATTTGTGTTTACAGCTTCAAGATGAGGCCTTGAAAGAGCAGCAGCACAATCAGGCTGAACCTGGCACTCACAGACCTGCTCTTCCTCACCTGCCTTCCCTTCCTGGTACACTGTCTGGGATACACTAACACTGGGGAGCACTCCATTTTTGGTGAATTCATGTGCAAGTTCATCTGTTTCAGCTTCCACTTCAAATTGTACAGCAGCATCCTCTTCCTCACCTGCTTCAGCGCCTTCCACTACAAGGTGATGGTTCACACAATGAAGTTCTTCCACATCCAGAGGAAGAGGTGAACAGTGGTGGCTTGCACAACCATTTGGTTGATCTCACTGGAAGCTGTCAGCCCTGTCAACTTCTTGATCTCTTCAAAAGGGACACAAAACATAAGGTCCTTATGCCTTAACCTTACCAGCTCTGAAACCCTGGGCACAATCAGGTGGCTGCTGACCAGCCTGGCCTTCTTCTTGCCCTTGCTGATGGTGATTCTGTGCTATGCACTCGTCATTTGTATCTTGGCCACTGGCCCCACAACAGAAGGCTCTCAGACTTGCTGTTGTCCTCCTGATGGTCTTCTATGTGGGCTTCTTCCCCTTCCACATCTTTTGGGTGAGTCTCTTGCCTAAGATCAGAAGGAAAACTTTCCAAACAATATTAGAATTGATAACATAAACAGCAATCTTTTAATGAAAGCTTTCATTAAAGCAACAGCTCAGGTTAACTACACTTGTGTCCAGTCAGCTGTAACATGGAGAACAAATCCACTCTGCTTACTGTGTCTCTCGGCCACTGGCTCCACTCAACATGTGTGGCAACCTATCACTTTATGTCATGGTGGGAGACATTTTCAAGCAAGCCATGTTCTTTCCTCAAGGTGTAAGTGGAGCAAATATATCCAGGAGCAAGTAGTCCAGCAGCAAAACTTACGCGACCAAGTCAGAAATCACGTTAAAGTTGTGAAGGACTCCCTTGAAGTAAATTCCAGCAAACCCAGGATGGCTTTGGTGCTGTAAGCTCCTGCAAAGGCAGCTGTGTTGGTATGATAGCAAGAATTGCAGCTGACTTTGCCCTCTCCCTGCAGTAGAGTACTTGTCAAAAAGCTGTCTTGGGAGCAAGTTTATATACACCTCTCTTAGCAACCAAAGAAAGACAGCATAAAAGACAAGATTGTAAGCTACCTTGAAGGTGAAACTTAAAACCACCCAGCCAGACTGTTCCCAAAGACATTTGGGAAACACAGGGTTCTCTAGCTCTGGGCTTTGCTATTGATTACAAAAACATGGAGAGCTTAGTCCGGACATGAGAACAACTTCCACTGATTTCAGTGTTGTCACTGATGTAGTGCTTTGTTTATTACAGCCTAAGTAAAACACAGCAGATATTGTCATGGTTGCTGAAACCACTGAATTACACACTTAGGAAGCTCCTATAAAAATCAGATGTTTTCAGATTGGATGGACCCAATGAACTTTATCATAAGGCACTGAGCAATTTAGTGGTGAAATCTCAGAGCTGGCCTAGGGGAGGATGAGGAGAATATGAGAGGAGGACATACATGGTGAATACAAGGATATGTAAGTATATATAGAAGAGTGTGTGTATGTGTGTATATATATATATATATATATATATATATATATATATATACACATATAAGTGTATATATAAAATAGAACCATAGAATGGCTTGGGTTGGAAAGGACCTTAAAGACCATCAAGTTCCAACCCCCCTGCCCTAGGCAGGGACACCTTCCACTAGACCAGGTTACTTAGAGCCCCATCCATTCTATTCTTGACCTTATATAAAAATGCATGTGTGTGTGTGTGTGTGTGTATATGTAAGTCTACAGAAGATGATTACAGATGTGCACCAGCCTGTATGAATCTATCAGCTGTGTATAATCCCAGATCATTCTGATTTCCTACTACAACAAATTGACAGGCTTGTACATGAAGAATAAGATGATGTCATATATCTTGACGCCAGAAGTTGTTTTGATTACCTGAGATGATCCTTTTGTGTGTAAACTAAGGAAACAGTCTGGAGGAAACTGCTAGTTTCAGAGTTTATGCTCAGAGTCAAGATATTAATGATTTACTATCAGAGCAGGGGGAGCCACTGAGTGGGCATTTGACTGGTCTGTCCTGGGTTCAGGGGTATTTAGTGTTTTCATTATCAAATTGGATGATGAAATAAAGTCTGGTTCTTATATTTGCAAATTTACATGAAGCCGAGAGGACAAAATTAAGCTGACAAATTTCAGCTATGATCTGTAGAGACATAGGCTGCTACTAAACAGTGACAGGTGCAAAGTTCTATGTTTAAGTAGAAATAATGAATTGTGCAAGCACAAAAGGAGAAAAAAAAGAAACCATTATTTAGGTAGCAGTTTTGTAGAAAAAGATCTGTGGTTACCATGAATCATAGGCTGGACAGGAGCTGACAGTTTCAGTGGGCTGACAGTGTCTACTGTGGCAAAAAGAGCAGATGTATAAATAAAATATAGTGTTTATGATGCCTTGCAGATATTTAAAATACTTTGTTAAAGGACCATCCATCAGATATGTCTTTCAGAAGCACTGCCACACGCCTTTTGACATGTTTTCTAGTTTCATTTCTCCTCTTCTGCACTGTTGTCAAAGGCCAAATTTTACAGGTTGCCACTAGATAGTGATCAATCATGGTCAAGGTACCTGGTTTCACATATGCATAGTTAATTCAAACCCGAAAGTTAGACAAATACACAAGGTGATTCACACAAAAGAAATTTTTTCTGACATAGATTCATAACATCCCAACTCTCCAAGAGGGACAAAATGTACAAACACGCTGCACAAATTCTCTTCCTCTTCCACATCAGTGAAAGAACAAGATGTGTCTACCACTTACACGTATACATCTGAAGGAGTGGATTAAAGATTATCTTTTTTGCTCTGTCAGAGCATTTTTAATTCTTGTTCTCAGAAGCTCTTTGTTCTCAAGCCCAAGCCGAGCTTATCACACACAAGCAGAAGCTCTTCAATATAACTACATGTACAATGTAAAATGAAGCAGCTGAAGGTAAGAATTGTGAAATGGAAGTTTTTAAGGCTTTCCACCTCTAACAGCAAGAGTGACAGTCTCACAGTGTCAGTGGCTTGGAGAGGGGCTACATTTTTCCCCCTCCTCTCTTTCCTTAATATAGATGTTTCTTGGTTGCCTTCTTCCTATCTCACCTGCTAATCCACCATGTCGCTTCATTTAGTTTGGGCTAAACTAGCTGATTTTAAAGTGCCAAAGTAGATTAGGGCATGGTCCTGGAGCTGTAGTTGACTGGTGGGGACAGAACCTCCAGGAGAAGGGCAGTCATGTCTCCCAGTAGCGTGGCTGGGTCCGGAAGAGGAGAAAAGTTCAACCTTAACACAGACACTTTTAAAGCACTCAAGGACTGCTCAGGTGCTCTGCAGGACTGAGAGATCATTATCTCATGCAACTCATTCCTTCTGCTTACTGTGAAGCTTGATAGCTTCTATTTTTAGCTGCTGTTAAGTTTACAGCTGAAACAAGGATAAGTGCTTCAATTGCAGTAAACAGGAGACACTTTTCAAGCTCTATACACAGTGTGACAACATAGCTACATAAATTACTACACTATTGCAGGCTAATTCACACCATAGCTATGCTCCAGTAAGCAGGCTTCTATCAAAAGTCTCTTCTAGGTTTGTCTGCAAGGACAGCCATGTCAGCTCAAGTACCCACCAGCAGGCTGCTCTCTGTCTGGGACTGCAGAGGGACCAAGAGAATAGCTCTGCAAGGTAAACCTCTCAAGGGAATGTCAGCTCTGGTGACATTAAAGGTGACACTTTGGAGCTGCCAACTGTTTTTGTAGACAAGTCAAGCCTTATTCCTCACAGTGAATATTCCTCATGTACTGTCACAGATTGCAGCAGAGCTATTTTCTATCTTTCTTTGTCCAGGCAGGCAATCAACAATTTTTTTTTCCTTTTCTCCCCAGTTCACATGTTCCGAAAAGAAATGAAAGCAAAAAGGCCTTCCTTATATTCAAACCTCCCAGAGAGCAAAAATACTGACAGTAATGTTCTGCATAAAAGAGAATTCACAAAATCTGTCCTAATCTGGCTGCTCTGCAGAACACCTAAGGAGACAGTTGTGTAGCAGACTGCATGTAGCATCAAAATGAATAGCTTGGTGAAGAGCTAGTGGAGGGAAAGGCTAAAATAGCTTGGGAATGGTCTACTCTGACAATGTCTGTGTTGGATATTGCCGTGACAGAAGGCTTCAATTTTGTCCCAATGTAATGGTATATCTATATATATGCAGCTGGGGTGCTGCTGCAGCAGCTGTGCAGTGTAACAGTGCACAGAGCCTCACAAAGTGCAGGGCAATGCCGGGCTCACCACTGAGTCATTTAGACCTCACACAGATGCTGCCATTTTGCTGATAAGGCTAAGTGAGCAAAATGAACTTTGAATGACTGCTTCCATCTGCCAATATTTTCTGCTCTGAAAATGCAGGTTGAGTGAACCTAAACTTTAAAGCAGCAAACAACAAATGAGGGCATCATTGTTGAAGTCCTACCAGTTCTGAACTCAGTCTGCTTTTCCCTGCCACCAGAAAAAGAGAAGAGATGCAAAGGAAAATACTTTGTGAGCTCCCTTATGTTTTGTGACAATAGTCATTCAACAGTGCCAGCTGATGCCACTTCAATGTAAATGTCACACAATTGAGTCAAGGACAGGGAAAACCCATTTATGCTAAAGAAAACATATTTCAAGGCCTGTTTTTTAAATAGCACCTGGAATAGAGCTTCTGACTAAGGTGTTTTTCTGACTTGATGCCCTAGCCTACAGGGTGCCATGGTAGATGGCAGAGTGAGTTGGATGCCTCCTAAAGCAGGAGAAAAAATTGCATTTCTGCTTTCAGTCAGAGCTGTACTTCGGAGAAAAGCAGAAGAAGACATTTAAAGTTGGTAAACCAAGCTGCATATCTTTCCAAAATAAAATTTAAAGCTGAAATGCTGATTTTTTAAAATACACAGAGGAAACCATTTTTCAGAGCTGCTGCAGGAAAGTATAATAAACAGCATGTTTGATTCATCCTTGCTGGAACTTCAAAAGGTATTTGAATTATAAGGTGGGTTATCTTCTAAGGTTACTCCTTAGTTTCTTTACTACCCAAAATGGTTGATATCACGGATTTCTGAACCAAAAGAGAGATGGATGCCTGGAAGCTACAGTACCAGTGATGCTCTCCACTCTTAAAAGAAAAACAAAAGTTCTGAGCTTCTGTGTTTGTTTTTTTAAAAAAGGAAAAGCATGATTTTCAAATTACTTTGTGAATTTCCTTCTATTTTGTAAAATAGTGCAAGAAGATACGGTGAAGCAGAAAGAAATGCAACTTTGCATGCAGACAGACAATGACTTATTGAATACTAATAAAGCAAGCTAGAAAGTATAGTTCCTGGAGTAATCTTCCTTCATGTGTTTATTTTTTAAGTACAGTTCTGTTTCCAGCGTGACCCCTGCTACCCAAGCCAGCAAAGCTGATAGCAGGTTACTCCTTTCCCTTTCCCTTCACTGCATCCCGCTTAAGACCCATTCAGTTGCTTAAGACCCATCAGCTTTCTGGGAAAGTGATTAGGAAATAGATTTTTTCCCTTCTAACAGTTCTGCTAAAATCTTTGTGATTCCCATTTGCCCCTGAATGGCACAAGATAATTGGCTGCATCATAGGGCCTTTTCACGACAACTTCTGTGCATTTGGCAGAATTGGTGCACTATCGCACCAATTCTTGCACTATTTTTTGCTGGCAGATCTGTGACAAAATGTTTTGATATTACCACGAGAACACCCTGTGATATTTGCACATCTCTCCTCTAGTTTTCAAGGACTTTCATGATGCAGCCACTGTGCAAAGCGATGCGCTGGACCTGCAGCTGACTGGGCTAGACAACACCTTCTCTGTAGGTGCCTCAAAGGGTATCCAAGGTAAAAACTCCAGCTCTGCTCTGGTTACAGATCTGTACAGCTGGACAAAAAAAAGGAGGGGACTTGGCACAAAGCAGGAAAGCATTATGAGTGGATTTATTTCCAGCCCCAAATGATCCCAGAGGGGCAATTTTCCACTGAGTGAGCCAGGCTGGCCCAATCTCTTATGGCCTCAGAAATGAAGAAGACCTAGCAGACAGTGGCACACAAATGCACTGTGCAACAATTTCAAGCAATAGGTCTTTTTGGAAATTCTCTTTTGCCTTCAATTCATGATATTTTTTATCAACAGAAAGTTATCTTAACAGACAAGGCAGCAGCACCTGCCTAGAGGAGTTTCCTCACATTACCTTTCTGCTAGTAAGCTGCTCTGAGATATTTATATATCATCCCTATTTTACAGGTGATGAAACTGAAGCACAGGGGAGTTAAGTGACTTGCCTCCAGTCACAAAGCAAATTAGCAGCCAAGCGGGGAAGAGATCAGTTCTCAGCCCAGAGCTTTTACAAAGTGCATTTTAGGCTTAGGAAAAGATTTTCAAGGGAGTCTTGATTGCTCAGTGGTGGCACTTCAGTAATAAAATTTGAGTTAGAGCAGTGTCTACACTACTCAGGCCCTACTTCATCCCCATCAGACTCTCTATCTGTGGAAGGACCACTCCTGCTTTCTTTCAGAGAAGGTTTCGGGGGACCAGCTCACTAAAGTTATTTTGCTACCACTGTGTGTGATCTTAGCCAAGAGCCAGTAATTAACAGCTGTATTCATCCCATTTACAGGTTTCTATCAAGTATTTTCTAATTTGCGGGTTAACACAAAATATTAGCAGTACACAGGGAAACCTTCCAGGCTGAAATGTGTGCACAGGTCGGGAGGTTGTTCTTTGTGGGGTGCAAAGGTCAGAAATAGGTTACATAATTAGCCAGCTGCCTTCACCCAGGGGAAGGATACCACGACTCACCATGTATGTGTGCCAGCTCCGGGTGAGCACATGGATCTGGCTATCATTCCTCAGAGCTGGGCCAGGCCCCTCCCTGGAGACACTAATACAGATCCAGCAGCCCATGTTCTGCCTTTGGAACTTCTCTTCTCCTGGGAGAAGAGCAAATGGAATTAAGACGTAGATTTATCATACATCTTCTGAATTTCCATCCTTACTTTGACTCAGCATAATTAATACAGCTATACTTGCTTAGCGGAGCTAGATACTTGTCAGCAAACGCCAGTGAAAAACTAAATCTGTCCCTCTACCATAACAAAATCCCAGCAAACATAATCCCCACCCTTTTAGCCAAAATCCAAACCTGAATGTCACTGAGGGAAGGGAAGGACAGGAATGGGGCATCGTCTTTGCTGGAAACACCCATGAAGATTGGACGCGCTGTAATTCCAGGCTGTGCCCAAGGGACTTCAGCCTCCCGTACTTCCGCAGCTGGAATCTGCAGGTGCTATAATTCAAATTCCCACTAGGGGGTAGACAAAACTCTTCCAGTAAAAGGATCGCTTTGGAAAAGCGTAGAGTATGCGGAAAAGCGGTGTCTGATTTGGAAAAGAAAATCTGTGCTTGAGAAGCAGCAAAGAGTGGGAAAAGGAAGAATATGTTTATACCATCTGCAAGAGCAAGGTGGGAGCATTGTTCCAAATTTCTCTAAAGAAACATAATCTCTGCTTTGTATTTTTAAATCAAATACAGCTGGAGTGGCTATGTTGTTATAAACAAGTAAACCGTAAGTCAGATTTACAGAAAATATAGATTTCTGATTTTCAGAAATGCAGTTGGCATTACCCCTGCAGCTGTTGTCTTACAAACAGTGATAGTGGCCAATTAAGAATTTAAAATAGTTAGAAAGGATAAATACAGGGAATTGGAGTTTATCCACTTTGGAAGTGAATTCACCCTCTCCCGATGGCCTAGTCAGAAACATCAAATGCTGTATTTATCTCTCGCTTTTATTATTGACCATTCCACCATTGCAGGAAATGATGGCTTGTGTTTTCTCCTCACACATTTCTCCACTGCTGAAATGCAGACAGGTTTCTCTGAATCTTGCTGTAGGAGGGGAAGTATGGCTGCAGGCATCAACATACCTTCCTCCTCTTGCTCTCCCTGAAAGAGCAGTTTCTTTCCAGGTGAGATTGGCTGTCTCAGGGAGCTCCCTGCATTGCAGATAAGGGCACCGTGAAAAGGTTTTCTCACCACATATTCTGACTATTCCAAAGCAAGTTTTCACACTGATTCAACAAGTCCAGTGCTTCAGAGTTTATTTTCTGAGTTTATTTATTTATTCCCAGATCAACAAAGATGTCCTAAGACCCCAAAGTATCACCTCTGTGAGCTAAATGACTTTTTTGAATGCTAAGCAAAGATTTGCTTCAATCTTCTGAAACATAAGTTGTTTATGCTGACAGAAGTAAGAACCAAAGAAGGCCCATCAAAGCAGCAGAGCTCTCAGAGGCATTCCTGCAGCTGGGACTCCTCCCACAGCTGGGATAATTAAAGGCTGAATTAACTGTTCTTCGGAAGACCAGCATGCCAGTGTTTGCTGTCATGAGCACTACATTCATCTCATCTCTCCCCTAAATAGATGTGGGTTTTTGAAAGGAAAACCTCTGCTATTGTCTTTCTGTTCTGGATAGGTCCCATCTGCTGGCCCCAGTCTTGTGGGTGGCAACAACTCTCTCTCCAGCCAAGTGAGTTGCTGAAACTAGGTGTCTCTACAGGCAGCAGGCTCAACACTTGTCACATCAAAGGGCTAAACAGGAGATGTGCCCAGAGAAGGATTACATTTGTGGCCCTAATGAGCCAAAGAGATGAGCCCTTCAGGCAGCCAGATGTGCTTTCACTGCAATAAAGCACGTGAATCCATGGCAGAGGTTTTCAGAGCACAGTATTGGGAACAAAGGAAGAAGTAGTAATCCTGAAATACAGCCATGCCAAATGAGGTTAAATTATATATTCTCTACCTGAATTGTACTGTAAAGTGTGAATGATGGGTCTGAGGGATGCTGGCACGGGCTAAGGAGAGGTATCTGGAATCTGAAGCAGGGCTGCATTGGTTGTCTACTACACTGTTTCACGTTTCTCTACACTGTGATTATCAATACCTCTACTACCTGTCCTTGGCCTAATAACTGCAAGAAGTACTTCATAGGATGCACATCTCATGCAAAAATCTCCTGTCTTCATCACTCTGAAAAATAAAGTAATATTTTATTGAAGAAAGAGTTATTGTCATATAGAAGTCTGTGACAGGAGGTGAAAAGTAAAAAGTCTCTCTTCTAGGGAGTCCAGAAGCTGGATTTGGTAAAGAACAGATGGATCTCAGCAGCTGTGCTCCTTCACCAAGTAATTTCCTCAGGGTGGCATCTGATGTTAAATTTTGTACAAAATTTCCTTTTCTTGTGTGAATTGGAGATATTGAAAGAGAGAGAGATGACCTTTGTTCTGGGACCTTCTTTTTCATTTGTTTGTGAGGATTTTGGAGATATTGAAGGCTCTTCAACTGGCTTTCAAAGCTTAAACCAGACACCTGGCATCAGCTTTAGAGTAAGTCCTCTGTTCCTGTCTTCCTGGGGTCCATGAATTGCACCATGTCATCAACAAAAGTTTCCTCACTACTGCTCCCAAGCAGATGAGCTAAAGATACTCGAGGGCGAAATGCTACATTAAGTAGCATTTATAAAGTGATTTCACAGGGTTTTCTACAGTTCTAACAGTGACTTGTTATAGATTCAGAATATTCACAACATTCATACCATAATCAATTCACACACATACACACAGGCAAAGGGAGATGTATACACCTACATCTGTGTGTGTAAAGACACGCATCAAAATTTCCCCTTGGGTTCAGCGAAATACATCAAATCCCATAGCGTTTCTCCACAGACATGGATTGCACCTTGAGGAGAATGTGTGTGTGGGGGTATCAGCCTAGGTCTTGTTGCCAACGAGGGAGCTGGGGTTGTTTTTGGAGGAAAGGAGGCTCAGGGGAGACCTTATTGCTCTCTACAATTCCCTGAAAGGAGGGTGTAGTATAGTGGGAGTCGGCCTCTTCTCCCAGGTAACAAGTGATAGGAAGAGAGGAAACAGCCTCAAGTTGTGCCAGGGGAGACTTAGACTGGATATTAGGAATAATTGCTTTTCCAAAAGTGTTATCAAGTCTGTAACAGGCTGCCCAGGGAATTGGTGGAATCACCATCCCTGGAGGTATTTAAAAGACGTGTTTATGTGCCACTTAGGGACGTGATGGACTTGGCAATGCCTGGTAAACTGCTGGACTTTATGACCTTTAAGGTCTTTTCCAACCTAAATGATTCTAAGATTGTCCTCCACCTAGGCCTACAGAGGCACCACAATACTTTGCTGCTGCTTGTCAAAATGATTAGCAATTTCTCCTGGCTGTCCTGGAGACTTCAGTTCAATCCAGCTGCTGCCATGTTACTGCTGAATATTATCTCTGTATGTGTACTAAAGGAGTGTATTAGGAAAGTTGCCCTGCCCAAGATGAGACATTCGTTTGATCCCTGAATTAGGATTGACTGTCTCTAGTATCTAGTTTACTTGGGAAGAAATCAGACATGTTGAGTTCCACTAATCAAATAATTTCTGACAGAATGCTTCTTTCCTGCAAACTGTTGAATCAACAGAATCAAAAGGTTTCATGTGGATGTCTTTAATCTATTAAAGAATTTAGAAACAAAGTAGGCAGCATGCAGGCAAGCCCCCCAGCTAACCAAGCAGCCCCAGACAGAGAGCAGGGGAGCTGATGATGGTGGGATGGACAGGCCTGCTGCATCATCCATCAGGATGGTCCAGCAGAATCCAGCTCCTTTCTTGGAATGGAGCAGGTTTCCATCTGAAATGCTCTGTAAGAAGACAGAGCAGACACAAAACTTGGTATTTTTGAGAAGCAAAATTTGCTTCTTTTCTCAGTTTTTGCACAAAAGCCAGCACTCCTGGGAGCTGTGGCTAAGCTGCTACTTCAGGCACAGATAATACTGATGTGAGTTTCTAGGACAGAAGTACAGGACTCAGCTCTAGGATGTTTAGCATGACAAAATTTTCCATCCAAGTCCAGATTATGCAGTGAGCTCACCCTTATTATATTCACTAACAATTTGGGCAATGGAGTAGAAAGTATACCCTTTAAGCATGCAGATGACAAGTGAGGGGACTGCAGGCTTTCTGGTAGACAGCATTAGATTCAAAGCAATTTACAGAAATTGGAGAAATGATCTGAAAAAAACAGAATGCAATATAATGGGGACAAATGCAGAATTTATGTTTGTAGGAGATGAATCAAAACTCTACAAATTGAACTATCTGCTTAGGCAGCAGCACTGCAGTGAAGAATCGAATGGCTGCTCAGGTCACAAGCTGAACATCAGTCAGATGTTTTCTGCTGTTGTGAAAAGGGCAAGCAGCAGAATGGGATGTAGAAATAAGAGCACAGGCTTCCAGGTAGGATGATTAACCCTACTGCTTTTGTAGCCTATCTCCTGGGGTTGCATGTCTGGTCCAATACTGCACTTGGAGGAGGAGGGGGACCTGCTGCACATGGAGCAGAACAGAGGTTCAGAAAAACAAAACAAAACAAAAGTTTATGAGATTGAGAGTTGTTCAATCTAGGAGAAGGGCCACTGAAGGAAAAGTGATGGTGATCACACACATGACCTGTATCCAGAAAGCAGAGTGCCCCCAGCTAGGAATAGATCAGGGAGATGTCAGGCATGAGACAACTCATCCTTTGGGCACAGAGAAGCAGAGTAGTAGTTTGGAAGAGAGATAAATTTAAAAGACATTGGAAAAGCACCTGCTGGGACTGCCAAGGATATGGCCCTGTCTGGGGCAGCAGATGGACTGCGTATCTTGAGGAGTTTCCTTCTACCCCATCTCTTGAAATGCCATGGGAAAAACCCCTTTGAATCACGGCAGAGGGTTTCAGCATCTCACTGCATGCACCAAGATAGTCCCTCAGAGAGGGGAGATGTCTGTGTCAGGTCTTTGCAGTGACTGTGCCATGAAAGCCAATGGATTAGACACTCTGCTGGGGTGGATTAAGCTGGCTCCGAAGTCAGTGGCAATGCACCAGTTTAGACCTCCTTAGAATATGATGTGCAAAACCTGATAAAAGTCTGGTTAGAGATCCCCTCCTCAGCTTCTAGACAGCCATCATTCGTGGCAATATGAAGCAGGAGAGTTGTATGTTGGCAAAATTCAGACTAGTGGGTAAAATGCCTTACCCCAAACAGCCTGAACATGCAGAGCATTGCATTTTTTATACTCTTTAACACATTGTATAATTTCATTTTATCAGCAACTACTAAGTGGCTCCCTTCTAAAAATAAAAAGCCAAGGTCAAGTACAGAGAGCTTTTTCTAACTTTTCTTGTGTCATCTTCTGTCCTATGGTGATGTGATTTCTACCATTTCTCTATTATTGAAAATCTTGGTAAATACACTAGAATGACTCACATTTAACAAAGTGCTGGTGTTTTAGCTGAAACTCATGCCCTGATGGAGACAAATATGATACATCAGCTTATAGCAGAGCCTCCCAGCTGACCCAGGTGTGGTGAGTAAGCCCAATGCTCTGTTAATTCAAGTCCTGCAAAGCTCAGAGAGAGATCTAACCAAAGCCCTTCAGTGACCCTGAAGCACTTGGTGAAAGGTGGCATAGAAAGGCAAAGCAGAGTCTCTGCAGAGAATAGCACCTCCCTTTCATATATTTGATTTAGATGAGCACAAAAGAGCCAGAGAAAAAAGATTAGGTTAAAAAAAAAAAAAAAAAGAAGACAAAAGTATGAATTCCACTGGTTCAGTTTGCATGAATTATCTCTTCGAAGGCTATTTTAGCAATCTGCACCTCCACCCAATCTGAATTGCTGGAGAGCCATTTAATAGCCTGGGGATAATAACAAGCATCATTTAAAGAGCATAAGACTCTTTCAAATGCAGGGAAACGGCATGCCTCTCAGGGTGAGGCTGGCAGAGCTGCCTCTGCAAGGGAGAAGCAGAGGGAGCTGCCTTCATGCGGACAGAGGAGCTTTCCTATCATGAGGGGTAGAATAGGAAGTGCTTGGGATGAGGAGCCTGAACACCTTCCCTGTTGTACAGGTCTCTGCCTGATAAAAAGGGAATTTGCTCCAAAAAATACAAGACCTTTGACTCTCTGGTCAAGTGGTGATGCGCAGAGCATTTACTTGTGGATTTCTGCTTCTGTCTGTTTTGTCAAGGAACATTCATTTCTATTTGAGTGAAAATTACTTCTGCTTATTGCTTTATAATACTAAAATTCTACCTGATAATTACCTTACCTTATCAGAAACAAGTGCTAAACAACTGCAAACAACCAATGCAAACACCTAATTCACCAGTTCATAATTTCAGTGACTGTATGAAGAAAAGAATTAGACAATCTTGGGAGAGAAATTAAACTTTCGAAATATGAAGTGTGTCCTAAATGGCTGAGCTGCCTTCCCTGTCCTGCTTGTGCTCCTCTTGGCACCAGCCCCACTGGAAAAGACTCATTTCCAAAGCACAAGTGGAATTTCAGGAGGTGGGAGCTGAAGGGGTTAGGGGTGCAGGTAGGAGCAGATACGGGTGGTGCTGGTAGCAGGACCACCCAGGGTGCTTCTGCCAAGAGCCAGGCAGGGCTTGTGAGGGAACAGTGTCTGGCTAATAGAAAGGCTCATCTTTGGCTGTGTACATTAAATTCACGTGTTGAGAGCTCTGATGCTACAACACACTTACCAAGACCAAGCCTGGTGGGTTTGCAGTGTGCACTGCTTTGGGAGGGAAAAAAATGAGAAAAATGGGAAATTGAGGTTGCAGCATGTCTGTCTATTCTCTCTGGTGACCAGGGACAGGACCCAGGGAATGGCTGGAGCTGTGCCAGGGGAGGGTTAGGTTGGAGATCAGGGAAAGGTTCTTCCCCCAGAGGATGCTAGGCATTGCCCAGGCTCCCCAGGGAATGGGCACGGCCCCGAGGCTGCCAGAGCTCCAGGAGCATTTGGTCAATGCTCTCAGGGACAGGGTGGGATTGTTGGGGTGTCTGTGCAGGGCCAGGAGTTGGACTTGGATGATCCTGTGGGTCCCTTCCAACTTGGGATATTCTGTGATCCTGTGATATCACAAAGTCACTTTCTGAAGACAAAACCTTATTAGAGTGACCAAAGGCAAAGGGCAGACTTTCCTCCATGCGCCACACCATCCTGCAAACAAATTACAAGAGCAACAGCACCACAAGAGAATATATCTTCAGTGACTGAAAACTTGCTTGTGCACTGGAAGCCACATCAGCAGCATCGTTTGCTGAATCCTCTACTGAAACATTCCTGAAAGCCAGGGAGGCTGCTTCATCTTGAAACTGAAAAAACCCAACAAAATAACATGGCAGCAAATTGGTCCTCTCTGTTTTCAGTCCCATTGAACTGGGTCATTTTCAGGAAACGACCTGAAACAATTATGGCTGTTGTCACATCTCCAATGAGTTTCGTTTGGTTTTTAGCGTCTTCTGGGAAAACTTTAACTGGTGCAGCTGCTGCGTTTAGGACCACTTCATAGCTGGGTGTTCCTGTGGGGCCTTTTATTCACTGGTTTACGATCTTGCCAGTGCTGCACCAGAGTACCTGAACACATACTGGCTTTGAGCAGGTAAATTGTCCCATTGTCTTTCCTCTCCCTATCTCCCACAGGGCAACATACCTTCTGAAATTCAGCCATCATCTAAGGGCTGCAGTAGATTTTATCTGCTATGCCCTGTAGTCGATGAGCACCAATTCACTTCAAGGACTAATATTAGGCATAAAATAGTGCCTCAGATACATATGGGCTATTTTTGGAGCTCTATTGAACTACTTGTGCTCAGCTGATATGGCAGCAGCACTGCTTATATTCCAGATTATATATGCAATTTTCCTAAGGTAAAATATCTCTTTCCAAAAGTCTACATTAACAGTCTCTATTTCCTACATAATTAGATGACAGCATTTAACTGTGATTAATTTAGAGTTACAGTGCCTCTAGGGATTAAAAATGCTGCCCTTACCATTCTGTCTAGGGAAGAAATACGAAGGGAGAACTGGAGTTGATTTCCCCATGTGATGAAGACACAAGATATCATTCTCTACAGAACCAAGCATCTCCCAGTGGTGGTCTGATAACAATGGTAATTAGGTATTCAATCACACACAGAGTAAGATCAGCCAAACAAATGCATGTCTGCTAAGGGAAATAACCCATGCAAAGATTAAGTGTTTGCTGAACCAAAAGTAAAACGTATAACAAAAGCTCTTAAGTCTCTGGAGCCTAACCCTTGCCCAACAAACTGCTTGTTTTCCTGCATAATTATTAATCAGAACCACTTCTACTGCACCACACTGGGTGCTGCCATGTCTGAAGATCTGACTCTGAAAGGAGTCTTTTACTCATGACTGTGGATTCTAGATCAGGTTTTGTGAAATGAGGATGGTCCCTGTGCTGGTTTGTGGACCCTCATGCCTGTGAAGCCTAATTACAGTTAAGTTCAGCGGTGATGCTGAGACACAACAAAAATTCCTGCTGTGACCTCTTCCAGCCCAGTGCCCATAAAAGCCAATAGCCAGCCCATCCAGAGGAGAGAGACATTGTCTGAAACCAGCCACAAAGCAAAATAAAAATACTGGGCTTTGTTCTCCACTTCTGTATTTCAGACTGGAAGTTTTCAAAGGAGATTGGGTGGCCCAGGTGGGCAAACCCATCAGTCATCCTGTGCATCCTATTGACCCTGCTATCACAGAAGGAAAAATACGCTATGAAAAGATGATCCTATTTGTGTCATGCACTCTGTGATAACTGACTTTGCCTAAAGTTTCAAGAGGAAATATTTAATTAATAATCCTGCCACAAACTCATTCCAGTTTCCTTTCTATACAACAACTAAGAGCAACATTAATACATTCACATGAACTCTATAGAATTTTATTATGTCAGGGAAAATGTCAGCCCCTCTAACCAATTAATCCAGCCTGCTTGGAAGCCTGTTGAAACATGAGGTGAGTGCTGTGTCTTTGGGAAGCATTGCTGGAGACCAGCTTCAGCTGGTGGCTGGTTGCTGGTAACAGTGAGTGAAACACAACTCCACAGCAGGAGCCCACATGCAGCTTTAGTGCCAGCCCCAGCCAATCTACCTCTGCTGTTGTCCTCTTGCCCTGGCCAGTCCCCCCCACTGCTCACCATAAGCCCTGGAGCCCATGCACCCACAGAAGGAGCCATCGCCTGTCACAACAGGGCCAGAAAGCCAACACAAGATTAAGAACACTGGCTTGGCTTCGGTAAGCTCACTTATCCAACATATCCCATGATTGCACAAGCCCTGGGGTCACCGAAAATGTGTGGTTTATGATGTCAGGAGGAAGGTGGTGCTGCCAGCTCTTTTGACTGCAGCGTGCAATTAGAGTCACTTAAGCTGACTGTGGAACTACAGAGTATTTTGATTTCCCTCCAATGCTTGTAGAGGGGAGAAGGGTGAGGACAGCCTTAAAGTACGAAAAGCTCCTTGCTTTTGTAAAGGATCACAATGGTGATCACCAATGGGCAGACTTAAGAGGTCCATGAACATGAGGTGGAGAAATGGCTGGCAAGGAGAAAAGGTCCACAGACTGAGGAGTTGAAAGTCACACTGCAGAATCATCCCTTATCCATAGAGATCCCACACAAGGCCAGATAAGCTGTTTAAACCAGGTATTCACATGTGGTCCTTGTTAGTTTGTTCTCAGTTTCCCTGGTGCCTGACACCAGCCCCGGGGCCAGCCACAAGGCTGCAATTGCAGCCAGTGTTTCCAAGGGTCTCTGTGCAATGAGGAGCTGCTGTAACCATGGTGAAAGATGCAGGGGTACAGTAGCCACAAGGTCTCTCCAGCTGATGATGAGACAAGATTTGGGTAAGCTAAGGAGCATATCTCCATCTCCGTGCAGAGCAGCTCTGCATGAGTGACCTTCTATTAGTCACCATCTCTCAAGACTGGTCTGAAAATGTGTGTTTTATTTTCTTCTCTTCTCCTGTCCAGAGTTAGACATTCAGAGTGCCTGCTTAAGACCCTAGTACACCAAATCTCTGTCAGGTCTGGGTCACAGCACCAGAAAAAGCCCATTTCTGCTTTACCTCAGGCACTGCCACTGCCAAGGAAGGATAAAAACCAGCCACTGCTGCAAAGGTTCCCCATTGCTCAGGGGTATAATGGATTAAGTAGTGAATGCATTAAATGATCCCTAACTATAATTAGCTCCCTCTGTGCTTGTAATACTACAGCCTCATACAAATGGTTTCTAATGACACATGCAGTGTGTAGGAACAGGGTAATAGCTATTTAAACAGTTGCTGATCCCTGAGCTGGTATATGACAGTGTATTTTACAATTGTTGAGAAACTTTGGACATTTTTTTAAAGTGCTCTGGGCACTGACCTAGAGAAAAGCTTGGTTAGATGAGAGCATAGAGGGTGCCCTTTCCCTAATGGTAACAGATAGATAACGATCTAGTTGTCAGACATTACTGCTGCCCCAGTCTTGATTTCCCCGTTACCACTCTTTCCCTGCAGTATGATTAGCAGAACAGATAGCCAGCTCCCAAATCATGCCCAGTACAGGCACTCAAGGAGAGTCAAGACAGTCTTCTGAAAAATACTCTTAAATGTGCAGTTTCAGAGACTACACACACACACGTACATAATGTTCAGGCATGAAAGCTTGCTCGTTTTGTACCGGATCATAAACTCACCAGTGAGTAAAGACCTGTGAAATGTACCAAGGCAGAGAGGCTGCTGGCCACACTGGGCAGCTGGAGCCTCTGTGCATGGACCAGGTTTCAAGCTCAGGGGCTGAAGACTACAGTTTCAAAATTCAAGATGCAATGACTGTTTTTAAATAATAATAATCTCTTTTGATCTTGTTCCTCGAGCTAAGGATAATAATGAGATTTTTATTCAAGAACAATCTTTTGGCTCAAAAAGCACAGAAAATTGCAGATCTTGTGAATTATGAAGCCCAAAATCAAAAGCTCAAAATAAAACAAGTTTGCAACTTCAGCTACTCCAGTAATAACCAGCCAACACATTGTAGATATTTTACTCCCCAAAAATAAGCAGAAAGATTGCCACAGTTTCTGAACAGCACATCATGCCAAAAGAAACATTCATTTCTTTCATGAGGTGAAATTTGTACTCCGTTAGAAATTTGATTTTAATGAAGACAGTGTGTCATAACACTTTTCACCTGACCTTGAAATGACAACATGCCTTATTCACTTTGGCGATCAGTTTTCACTTCAGAGGAAATGGAGAATAAATTTAATTTCGTCCTTTATAAGCACATGCACTCACACATACATGCTAATTTAAATGTGATTTGCTGCTATTTGAATACTACAGGTCTGCCTCAGCACACAGAGCTGCTGCCAGCAAAGCCTGATCTGCCCACTGAAGGCAAGACAGAGTGAATGACAGAGGGCAAAAGAGGACTCTTCCAGCCACCCAGTTCTAAGAGCTGACACCTGACCCAGTAACTGAGGTTTTCCACCAGTTTCCTAATTCACAGCCACATGGAGCCTCAGTCAGACAGCAGGGAGTGAATGTATATGGCTGCAAAGCCGTACTAAAACCTGCTTCACTGCAAGGAAGACATAAATACATATCATTTGAGCTCTTTGCTCAAATCAATATCAGAAGGAGAAGCAGAATTGCAGGTTTTCAGGTAAGCAGTATTTCTCCATTTTCAATTTGGAGGGTTCAAGATTGTGGTGAAGAACCGATCAGCAGTGCAAGAAAGCCAAATGGGATAAATCAAATATTCTAGTAAATTTGTCTAACATGATATGAAATACATTGGAGAGGCATAAATGTGGGTGACAGTGGTATCACTGAGCAGCAGAAAAGAGAGAAAACATGCACACCCCTGGCTTTTGTGACTGTAAGTCTGGATTGGTTTAAAACAAGCTTCATGGTCTTTACCTAGTACATCTTTGATAGCAAAGCTTCTCTACCAGATCTAATATTCATGTTAAAAAGCATTAGCATTTTAACTTAATTGTGGGGAGACTGTTCTAATTTCTCTTTGAAGTGCTCCTGAGTAACAAAGAGATACTCATCTTTCTGACTGGGTATGATCAAATAATGCCCCTTGTGTCCCAGCTTTAATGATTGGCTTTGTCAGAGCAAATTGGTCATGTTCCACTGGTTATTGGGATAATGAAGAGTCATACAGGTAATGTGTTAAACAACTGAAACACATCAAAAACTATACACAAGAGAATTTCCAAGACTGAATAAGGTACAATTCTGTCTTTTTTCCAGGTTTGTTGTTGTTGGTTGGTTGGTTTTTTGGGTTTTTCTTAATGTGTTGATTTCACCCTGGATGTTTAATGTAGCACTGGTTTAGTTTAAAGATGATGTTTCTGGGACAAGAGAGAGCATCTAGGCTTGATAGTACCCTGTCTTGCACTTTATGAAGTTTCTTTAAAATATTTTCTCACATGGAATTCATTAGAATCTGGAAGAGTGGTGCTCACCTGAGATGCTGAAGGCACACAGTCTCATTGAGATATACAGGTCTGAACTAGTCACCTTGGGCTGCCTTTTGTATCAATGGAAAGAAATAGGTATGCCAAAAGAGTAAATAATTTATCTTAGAAACCTCAGTTGTGGGTAGATATATTATGTCCTGGAGGAACTTACTCCTCTCCTTTGGTAATACAGGGGGGGTTTAGAAGGACTGACTCCAATTAAAGCATCTAAGTTTCTGATACCTGAAGTTAGATTATTTCCATCCTTGGTTACCATTTTTTCAGGTTAAAACTCTACCAACAAATGGTATGTCTTGAACTCACTGTGGGGAGATCCAAACTGGCTATGGCAGACCAGAAATCATTTCAGAGACAAGTCTGCCTGGCTTAAATTGGCACAAAATGGGAAGCAAGATCACTGCCTTCCTTCTGTGCTTTCCGTTTTCCCTCTGCCCTTTGAGAAACAGTCTTTAATAATTTAAATCAGTTTTATGCCACTATGGAGCTTGATTTGAAAAGCTAAAACAAAACAAAATAACACCCCTGCCAAAAAACAACCCTCCAAAAACTGAAACGAAAACATTTATACTAATTTTATACTCTGATGACTCCAAGAGAATAAAATCATATTCAGGGAACAATCTGTCAGGTTATTGGAACATCAGGTCCTGAGATCTGTAACTAAACCTAACATCTTTTGGCTTTCATGAAGGCAGAACAGCATCTCTGTTTCATGAGCACGAAACACTGATTAGCTCAGATTAATGAAGATAATATATGGATATGGTTTTACTTTCTGAAATGTTTAGACTTGTTCAAAGGTTTGCAAAATATTAGCCCAAACTCCCTCTAGCTCTCTAAATGTGTGCTTCCTACCCCTGAAGATTTGCAGATAAGCAGTAATTGTCTTCTTCAATGAAGGAGGCTAAACAAAGAAAGAGTAAAATTAATGACTATCAAAATTAAATGTAAAAGAGAGGAGAGGGTGAAATTATATATTTCAGTGGAGTTATCTAGGTCAGACTGGGTACGTTAGCAAATCCTCATTTCCTCTCACTACTATGCCTTCTCAAACGTGAAACATTTTCTCCAGTGACAAAAGGTTTAGCTGAAAGCGTTTGTTCCGACAAACCAATTAAAACTAAACATCTGATTTTTGTAAAGCCTTAAGGAGATTTCTGCAAACATGGCATCTGAATGCACCAGCAATTTTACTGCTCAGCCCAGCCCCGCAGACCGATTGACAAGCTGCAAGGATGAAGATTTCTTACAGGTGAAACTCTATCTCTTGGTCCCTTACAGCCTAATCTTCCTGGTGTGCTTCCCAGGGAACATTGTGACAATTTTTGTTTACTGTGTTAAGATGAGGCCCTGGAAAAGCAGCACCATCATTATGTTAAACCTGGCTATCACTGACCTATTGTATGTAGTCACGCTTCCTTTCTTTATACACTACTATGTTAATGGAAATAACTGGATTTTTGGAGACTTCATGTGCAAGTTTATTCAGTTTTGTTTCTACTTCAACATGTACAGTGGTATAATCTTCCTTAGCTGCTTCAGCATATTCCGCTTTTTGGTAGTTGTGCACCCCATGAAATGCCTTTTTCTTCGGAAGCGGAGATGGGCAGTGGTGACTTGCGCAGTCGTTTGGATGATTTCCCTTGTGGCCCTCAGCCCCGTGGCCATCCTGATTGCCCCAAGTCAGAGGCAGAACAAGACCATCTGCCCAGACCTGGTTGCTGCTGAGGACTTTGACACCAGTCACTGGTACAACTGGGCACTGACTGTGTTTGCCTTCTTCTTGCCCTTGCTGACGGTGACTCTGTGCTACGTGCTCATCATTTGCATCTTGGCCACCGGGCCCCACACACAGGCTTGCTACAAACAGAAGGCTCGCAGACTCACTGTTCTCCTCTTGGTGGTCTTCTACGTGTGCTTCCTCCCCTTCCATGTCTTTCGAGGGATTCGTCTGGAGCTCCAAGTACAACCAGTTAGCTGCCACTTGAAGAAAACAATCCTTTTTATGTTTATTATAACTAAATCTTTAGCAGCTTTAAATACTTTCGGAAATTTGCTGCTCTATGTAGTGTCAGGAGATAAATTCCAGCAGGCGATCGTCTCCCTCTTCAAGTTTTGGACAAACAAGAGTTTGAAGTAAAAGAGGTTGATGCCATTTAACATGTATGGTGGAAGGATCAAAACCTGCCCTCAACCAGCCAGGCACAACCTGCTTGCCATCAGAGTACTCAGGTTAACCCAGCCACTGCCAAAGGAGAGTTAATCTCTTCTGAGCTACAAGTCAATCATCAAAAGAGAAAATTTATTATTAAAAATAAAAAGTTTTAAATAAAATACTAATAAATTAAGTGTGAAACTTCTCTGAAATGTTTCTGTGTTTGCTTCCTGAATCCTCGATAGCTCTTTTGGGGAATGGCCAGTTCCAGAAAAAAATACTAGCATTTTAGTGACAGATACAGATTCAGGATGAGAGTAATCTTAAATTAATTTTATTAACTTAAAAGGTAAGTGTCTAGTCTAAGCTAGGGACCTGTCTTTCACTTTCTTCCTAAGGCATGAAGAGGGGTAAGACCCTCTAGAAATCAAAATCTGTCTTAGGCCTGTAGGATGTTCATCTTACCTCCCTGGAGACATTGACAGGGTAGATGTATGCATATAGCTAATCACCTTGTACTCATTTTATAATTTCCCATTATAATGGAAAGAAATAAGCAGGTTTAGAGTGTGATTCACTGAGCTATTCTGGATGTCTGCATTTGGACAAGATGAATCATGACCTAGAAGTGCGTGTTGCTCTCCACTGGCCATAAAAGGTAAGTAGATCAGACACAGACTCGAATGTTTGTGCCTGCTTTTAAAGAGCTGAGGCACAGTCTAGTACTGACTGGGATGGATCACTCTCCAGAGGTGGCTGGAAGTGCAGCTTACACAGTGAGACCCTACTCTGTGCCTTTAGTGATTGCCTGAAGTGTAATGGTGGGGTAATACAAGATCAGTCTTATAAGGGTTTTCCACACTACTGATACAGAATCCATGGAATCATAGGGCAGTTTTTCTTGGAAGGGACCTTTAAAGGCCTTTGAGTCCAGTCGCCCTGCAATGAGCAGGGACATCTTCAACTGGACCAGGTTGCTCAGAGCCATGTCCAACACGATCTTGAATGTTTCCAGGGATGGGACATCCACCCTCACCGTAAAAAATTTCTTCCTTATATCTAGTCTGAAACTGCCCTATTATTAGGTTTTAAACCATTACTCCTTTTCCTGTAGGTAAAGGCCCTACTAAAAATATCTCCAGATTTTTCTTATAAGCCCCCTTTAAGCATTGAAAGGCTGCAATCAGGTCTTCTTGAGCTTTCTCTACTACAGGCTAACAATCCCAACTTTCTCAGCCTTTCCTCATAGGAGAGGTGTTCCAGCCCTCTGATCATCTTTGTGGCCTACCTCTGGACTCTCTCCAATGTTCTTATGTTGGGGCCCCAGACCTGGACACAGCGCTCCAGGTGGGGTCTCATGAGAGTGGAGCAGAGGGGCAGAATCTCCTCCCTCGCCCTGCTGGCCACACTTCTTTTGAAGCAGCCCAGGATATGGCTGGCTGTGAGCATACATTGCTGGCTTGTTTTTCATTCACCAGTACCACCAAGTCCTTCTCCACAATTCATAGACAATCGAAATACTTTTTGCCTTTCATTATTCAGGGAAGCTCTGCTTGGTCACAGCAAGTAAGCAACAGCTTAGGGTAATAACATATATGACAGGTAATATGGGCTGTCTCACAGGGGAAAAAATAGACTTGTAGGGAAGTATTCAAGTATTGTGAGTCCAATACTTGAAGATATATTTAGAGAGGTCCCAGTACCAGCTGAGGTACCCCAGCCAACAGCAATACAAAAATATTAGCAACATTATATTGAGAGCCCAAAAGTATGATCACAGAGTGAATCCTCCAATACATTTTTATAGCAGCCTTATTTCATGTTTCATTACTTTTTCTCTCTACTCCAAAATGTCCATTAATCAATGGGAACACATGCTGCCTCAAGGCTCTCATGCAACCCTTCTTATCCAACCCTTCTATGCATGGGCTGGTTGGTCTTCAAGTGACCACCAGACCAAGACCACTAGAGCACCACCCACATTAAGCACATGCCTGAGTGACTGGCAGACAGCCTGTGACTCCCCTGTGGCATAGGGAACCCATTTGCTGCCTATATCACAGCCAACTTGGGAAGAACAACAGCAAACAGAAAGCAGCAGGCTTGCTTAGGGAGTGAGAGGAGATAAGAAACCATCCCTGACACAGGATGGAGCAAGATGGGGAAAGGAACAACAGCATTTCTCTGGAGTAGAGTAGAAGATGGCTTGTGAAAAAAATGTTCTGTCAGAAATCAGAGGAGGAAGACATTTTGCTCCCAAAGTAGGCCATTGCATTTTAATCCACCCTTAGCTACTCATCAAGGTAACTTCAAAAACTTCGGCACAGCACTGCATGATTTCCCCTGAGACCACCATCCAGCCTCCCACAACATGTGCTGCATTGGTTTTGACAGTCTCCAAGGAGCAGCTCCTCCTTCTCCACTACACTTATAGTTCTGCTCTCAACCACTTGCTCCTGAGACACCAGAGGCAGCAGATCCACCATGAGAAGGCAATGATGAACGTGGCATTTTATCTGTTTTTTTCATTTTAAGTTATTCTATCAAAAAACCACCAGGTTCTTTTTTAAGCAAAATCAGGCTTATACACTATCTTTTAAGCTGCTACTGCACAACAACACCTAAGTTTTATTAACCCCAATTGAGTCCTACCTTAATATCTACAGCAGGGAGTCTGGTTCTTCTGGTGTTTGAGACAGAAAAGGAGCTGCCCCTGGTTTTGCAACAATATGTTGGCAGGTTTTGCTTTCAACTTTCAATGAAGCTCTGTATCAGTCCCCCTTCAGCTCTACTTGGTGTTTTCTGGATAAACTATTCAGCACACTCATTTGTTCGTACATCCTTGCTATGTACTCTTATTTAAATGGAAGATGTCTGGAACATCTTCCAGGGATGGGGCATCCACAGCTTTGTGAACCTTTTTACACAGACAAGGGAGAAACCCTTTCAAAGAGAAACCCAGGTGGTACTTCAACATGTCAGTGGCAGATTGTTGCCATACCTTGATACTTAGATACCCTGATAGCAATACGGGGCTCCGGGACCTTGCCACAGTGCCACTGAAGAAGAGGACAAGGGTAGTTTTGCCAGGTGTACAAACTTCATTGGATCCCTACCTCTAAGGAGATAGAAATGTCCATTTTAAGAATGCTTAAACAGCCCAGCAGACAGTCCAAGCCTACCTAATGAAATGCCCTGTACTTTCCAACAGATGTATGTGCGTCACGTGTGGGAGTGCAGAAGGGACAATGAAAGGGGGAGGGGAGGAAAACCCATATCAACCTTGGTGATACCCTTATTTTCTCTGAGTGAATATGATGCACGCACACACACACACACAGACTTTCCTTTTGCTTCCTTAATATTGTTTTCATTTTCTCTGGCAGCTTGTGCTCTACCTCTACAGACCCCACAAAGGCAGGACATACAGGTCCACCTGCCCAGCACAGCTGTGGAGAGGGAAGGCCCAGCACACAAAGACTTTGTAGACCAAACCACAAAACCAAGTCAGATGGTTACATTTGGTTTAGAAGTGTAACCACACAAGGAAGGACATACAAAATGCTCTTTGGTCCTGCATCAGAGGTGAAGGACAAGAAGCTTATGCCAATTTATCAACTGTGTCCATTCCCAAGGAGTAAACCTGAACCTCAGATAAACATACCATTATACAAGCACTGTATTGAAAAACTATGACTGCCAGTAACCTTTCCTCCTCTGTATGTACAAATCCAATGCAAATAGCCACCTAGAATTTCCCCACAGATCCATCAGTGGATTTCCACTTTATGGAACTACCTACCCAAACATCAACCTCAGTGGCTGCTCATGGGTTTGCATATGCAAACCCTGAGGGATGGAGACAGGGATGACTTAACTAAAGAAAGCACATGCACTAGGTTGAGAACATTAGCACAAATTTGCCACAGGCATTGGCACAGGCATTCAGGCACTAGCCACAAATTATGTTGAAATTTTGAACCTCTTGTCTGAAGCCTTCCCAAATTTCTGTGGTATGTTGTGCCAGGATGACAGGGATGGTGACAACACCAAAATAAAATATTAGAATATGGACCTTTAGAGGCCATCTAGTCTAACCTGCCATAAGCAGGGACACCTCCCACTAGACCAGGTCCACAACCTTCTTAGGCTGGGAGCCCCAGAGCTGGATGCAACACTCCAGGTGGGGTCTCATGGGAGTGGAGTAGAGGGGGAGAATCACCTCCCTGATCCTGCTGGCCACAGTCTTTTTTGTGCAGCCCAGGATATATTAGGGTTTCTGGACTGCCAGCTCACATTGCCAGGTCATGCTTAGTCTCTCAACAACCAGTACACCTGAATCTTTCTCAGCAAGGCTGCTCTCAATACCTTCAACCTGGAGGCTGCCTCAACCCAGGTACATCTTGCATCTTGCACTTGGTCCAGTTGAAACTCGAGGTTCCCATGGGCCCAATTCTTGAGACTGTAAATAAATAATGGTTTCATATAGTAGCAGAAAATGAGAGTATTGGGGATTTCTGGATTTTACATAATTCTACCAGGTGATGTACCGTGGACAATCACACCAGTTTGCATCATTTATTCTCATTGCTGCATATCACAATCACAACAGAAGGTTTTGTTCCTACAGATCTCTGGAAGTGCCTTGAGCAGGCCTTAAGAAAGCAGCCTGTTTTGCCCACTCTTCTGATCAGTTGGGCAATTTCTCACCAGAGGTAGGGAAACATGGGAGCAACAGGCCAAATGGCTCATTTGTACCATTGTGTTTCTCCTTCATTACCCACAGAGGGATTGAATTGAGTACATCAGCAGTGATGCTCTGGCTCATCCCCAAAGCCATTGGGGCTGACGACCACTGCAAACAGAGGAACAAAACTTCTGCAAGAATCGCCAGTGCAAACCAAAACTCCTTGTCCTGAGCAAATGTAGGTATCTGATTTTCACGATGGCTCTGGTACCTTGGCCCCAGAGAGGGGTGGGGACTCAGAGATATTCTCATGACTTGCTTTTCATGTTGCCTCAATCCAGTTCCAAAGACAACATCCCTCCTTTCCCACCCAGCTATGACCACATGTTGGAGATTGGGGGCTGGACTTTAGGCACAGAGATGCTGGTGATTTGGGAGTACATTGTGGAAGGTGGACATGTAGAGCTAGGAAGGGTGGCATGTAGGGATGTGCCAGAACTCACCACTCCTTGGGGGTTCCCAGTAATGTCCCTTTGGGGAAAGCTGTAGAGGTTTGAGAGCTTCCTCTTACCTGCCCTTCCTTTTATGTGTGATGGAGAAACAAGCCTGTAACAGGGAAAGGCTTTCTTTCTCACTCCTACCTCAAAAAGAAGTACAACAACAGCAAAATCTTTTCCTTATGTGAATTGAAATGTGCATGTGGAAAACCAGGGCTGATTTATGCCATTGGGGGTCTTCTCTGGAAGGGGCTGATATTGCTGTGCAGCTCAGCTGGGGCTGGGGACATCCTGATGCTGTAGTTTGAGCACAAGAGGGAGGGACAGTTTGGCTGTGAGCCCAGGATAAAAAGCTGGGATGGTGCTGTTGATTCACCAACAAATCAGTGCCAGACAAGCACAAAGCCTTGTTCTGATCCTAGAGCTGAGTGACCCTCCCATGTAACCAGAGAGAGTCACTGCATCTCCTCCTAATTATTTCCCCTGCCACATTTTATCCTCTTAGAATTACAAGCTCTTTGGGGCAGATGTCTTAGTGAGTATTTGCACGGCAGGACCTGAATCCTGAATGGGCCCTCCTGGCATTATGAAAATTCAATCAAGGGCTTCAGCCATAAAAATGTAAATGATGTAGCTATTTATCATTTGTGTGCATAGAGACACATAAACACACATATGCAGACACAAATGTATGGGGAAGGAGTGCCTAGTGCAAAAACACAACTCTTCTAAAATAACAGCACTATGTTGTGCCTAAAACTCTTCCTCCAGATATGAATATACATTTCACTTGTCCCTTTTCTCTCTTGCAGAATAAAAGTAGTGTGACATTAAGGACAGAAGTCAGCTGAACAGAAATCCCTTTTCAGGACAAAAAGCAATTGCTACAAAAGTAATTGCAGCAATGCACAAAATCTTCTGAAGCAGTCTTAAAAAGTTTTATGTTTTTCAGGTATAATTTTCTGCTGTATACATGTTACTAAGATTTTACTGCTGATTTGAAAACCATTCTCTAAGCATGCTTTTTATTTATACTCAATATCAATAGCACCTAAAGCTATTTAGCTTTCTTTTTTTTTCCCATGGAAATAAAGTGTATTCTCCTATGTGATAAATTACAATGTTGTGTACTAAAATGGATTTGGATGTGTATTCAAGGGCAGGCTATTCAAGTCTGGGGTATTTGCTTGTGTAAATTTTGATGTAAATTTTGCTCTTAATATATTGGTATTTCAAGATTATTGAAATTGATTATTATTATTTCTCCACTGCCAAATTGAGTGTGTCTCACCATCCCAGCAGTTTAGGCTTATTCACATACGTAGAACACAAAGAATATTCTCATCTGACCTGACTTAAATATGTAATTTACATTACATTGAGCTGCATTGCCCTCGTAAGGTGACTATTTTTGCCCTACCTACTATAAAGGACCTGTTTTTTTCTCCTCTGGGGGAAAAGATTGTCTGTCTGTTATCCCTTTTTGTTTTATTTTAAATTTTCTTTTTATCTCAGTAGTCATTCTGGTTAAAATGTTCTCAACCAGTTCCAGATGACATAAAGGCTCTGAGATAGCTTTCTAGAGTGTTTTTATAGTCAGCTGGCAGAAATGGGAGCTTGGAGGGACCAATTATCCCCCACCAGATGGGTCAGATGAACTGTGCCTTAGAAGTGCCTACACAGGGAGTCAGTGGTGTCCATACTTCTGATTTCAATGCCGAGGCTTTGGCACAGTGTTCATGGTCCGCTGTGTCTCATCTGTAGGTTGAGAGTTATTTCTTATGAAAAGTTTGGCAAAAAGAAAAGGTGTAGGTTTTGATATTATGACAATTTTTAGAAGTATATCTGCAGGGCACTACAGTGAATTTTTAAAATGCTCTCTGGATCATCATCTCAGGTAACCTATTTTAAGAATCTGGATTATATTCAAGTATCTTGCTAAGTGAGAGGCTACAGTTACACAGAAGAGGATATAGAACATACTATATTTGTCTTCTATATGTATTCTATATATTGAGAGAATATATAATGGAACACATAGAACCATGAAGAAATAAAAATAAATGTAAAAACTTTTAAGGAAAAGACTCGGCTCAAATATGTGGTACATGAGAGTTGGGGTACCCCAGGCTGTGCCCTCATTCCCAGCCCTCAGGGAGCATCCCACTACCCCTCTGCACACACCATTTAAAGGGTTGATCCTCTTGTGCAAGCCAGGTGCTGATAGGACTCTGCTGCATGGGGAAGTAAGGTCAGGCTGAGGCAGGGGACAGTGCTAGGATTCAGCTTTGGACACCAGGGAAGGGCAAGAACAGAATTAGGAAGGATGACTGGAGCCCCTCCTACAGCTAAAAAGAAAAAGCCTGCTGAGTTATAAGGGAATAACTTATTAAAAAAAAAAAAAAAGCAAAAAAAAAAAGCACTTACAGGGTTTGAAAACAGTATGAAAAGTTATTTAAAAAAACCCAAAAATCAGACAGGGGGACATCACAAGGGAAGAAAAGAAAGAAAGACTCCTGTGTGTCAGCACAGGTGGAGGTACACACACGCACACACAGAGTGAAGCTGTTCAGAGGGCTGTTATGCCCAAGTCCTGTTGGTGCACATTTGAAGTGTCACTGCTCTGTATACCCCTCCAAACTTCTTGAATTTACTGGAGAACTTTTCTGAATGGCCCTTAGAGTAGCTTGTCCAAAAAGGATTTCTCATTAGATACCTTTAATTTGCCATAACTCTGAGATGGGACACACTGTGACTGACACACTAAATGTGTTATTAAAAAAAATATTAAGGAAATTCAGAAATACAATTTATAGTAGATTCCTCCCTGTAATGTAACCAAACTATTAAATTTCTTCATGAAAGTTCTGAAGCACATAATTTTCAGTACTGAAATTGAGGGGCTGCCAAGTGCCTGAGAAATATGGGTGACAGGGAGATTAAAGTGAGTGGCAGCCCACAGGATGACAGCTGCTGGAGAGATATCTTCACCACCTGTGGAACTTACTCCTGCTCTGACAAGCATTAATGCTCATTCCTAATACTCAATAATCTCTAAACTACATGTATAGCTAAAAACTGACACAGTTGAAAATTTGTCTCAGCTGTACCCAAGCAATGCCACATCAAAGGATACACAAGGAGCACAAAAATATCCTCCATGTACATAATAATAATTGTTTACATAATAGCTTAACCAAACACTGTGAGAGGAACAGGGAGGAGAGAGCTACAGAGGGATGTATGTGACTTATTCCTCATGTCCTGGAGCTTTTGCTGTGTCTTGTTGACCCAGCTGTTTTTATACTGTCCATTCAATATTATCTTGGTCTTTTAAAATTTACAAAGACATACCTACCAACCACAGCAGCAAGTTAGAAGGAGATTAGAGAGTCCCCTATCTACCCACAGGATCCATGTTTAAATAAGCTGCCCTAGCTTCTCATAATCTAAATTTATTCAGACACCCATAAATATGGGTTATTCTGGTAATTTTTCCCAACTTGTTTAGAGTGTTGTTTCCTTAAGAGAATTGTGCTTTTCTTCCATGCTGGGTACTCTTGTGAGATCACAAGCTGGACAGAGCCCTGTGTAATCCAGCCCAGCAGATCGTGGGATTCCTTGCAATGACACAAGGAAATCCATCTGCGGAGGATGGGACCTAAAATGTGCCTACAGCTCAGAGGATGGAAAATCAGTGGCCAAAACATTACATCCCTCCATCAGCAAGAGAGGAAAGGCGGGTACCCTTGATGGCTGAGGGAGGAAGGACCCTCTCCTTATCTATCCACATCTCCGACCTGTGGTCTGAGCTCATCCACTTGGATCTACCTCCAGTTAGTGGAAGGAGGCAGGCATGCCCAAAGGGACTGGTTTCCTCCTAAGCCAGCTGGCATGAAGCACCTATGGAGTCTCTTATCCAGGCAGCTGGATGTCCATTTACTTATCTGTGCATGGACAACACCAGGGCATCATAGAATAATTGGGTTAGAAAGGACTTTGAAAGATCATCCCCCTTCACCAGACCAAGTTGCTCCAAGGCCCATACAGTCTGTCTCTAAACACTTCCAGAGGTGGAGCATCCACAGCTTCTCTGGGCAACCTCTTCCAATGTATTATACATATGGGTGGTTACATCACCCTCAAAACATACTGAAAAGCCCAGACCTTGATCTCCCTTTGGTGAGGCCAAGGGCATTTCAGCCTGAGTATCCCTTGCAAACACCCCTAGCTCACAGTCTGTGCAGGGGGACAGGGTCTGAACTGACATCCTGTCATGCCTAGGTGTTGTGACAGTCACCAGTCATCTCCCTACCACCTTCATCATCTCTCCCTTCCCTGCAAAATTCATGTACTGGGAACCTCTTCTTTTTCCCCAGAACCCTTTATTTCCAGATTTACCTTCATCTTGCGTGCATACTTGTGTGATCCCTTTTATTTCTTTTTTAAGCTGAAGATTTGTTTATTATTCAGCTTTCATTTCCGAGGCACTGGTCATTTGTCACAAAGTATGTATGCCTGTAAATATTGCCACATGGTTGTCACCCTCACTTGTCTGGTAGAGGGTCTTCTGACACAGACTAATGACACTGGAGCTAACTGGGACTACCACTGCCAGCTCTTGCCTCACCAGTGAGACAGTGTATTTAACTACTGACTTGTTGACAAGGTCAGTGGAAAAAGAAGGAGAGCAGTGATGAATACCAATACAGGGTAGTTCCCAGTTAATGCCAGCATCCTTGTTTATCCCTTTAAATAGCTTCACCAGGACTTGCTCCTCCATGTGCTTTGCAGTCACCAGCGGCACTGGTTATCACAAGATGTGCTTCTCAGATGTGTGGAAAGTACCAGAAGCATCCATCAGAGAAAGAGAAATTATTTACCTTATTCTAGGCAGATAAATGTTTTGTTAAATCTGGCTGCAGCTGACGTAGGAAAATTAATGCACATATCTTCTATCCATGACTTATTCAAATAAGTACCTGTGTCTGCCCCCAAAATGGCACGTCAGTAACACAGATTTGAGATAAATGAACCCTGTCCTCAAATTTAAGATTCATGTGCTACCCTAGAAAACCAAATGTTAAGTTTAATTAGCTCCTGGACTACTTACTTAATTTTATTAAAATATATATATATATAATCCTCTAAAGCATTCATAGCCAAGCATTTGTAAAACTGCTGCTGGTCTGAAAGGTGCTAATGAGCCACCAGCAGAAGATAAAGTCAACAGGAGATCCAGTGCCTGGGCAAGCAGCCTTCCTCCATGGAGTACCATGGCCAGTGATGCTTGTCAGATTGACAACTCCGATATACACTATTAAATAATGACTAAATGCACTGGGTTTATCGAATGCTTCTTTTTTATCAACCTCAAAAGGATCTCATAAGAGATGTTGGGACTTACTAAGCTTTAAGTAGTCCAAAGCAAAAAGCACACCAGAATCAAGACTGCATGCTCAAACCAGGAATGAATATCTAAGTGTACTAGAAGCGGTAATATTTATCTGGTATTTTTTAATTAATTGTAATTTTGATTAGCATTTCAGTGCTCTGCAAACTCCCCAAATAGTTCACTGCAGGCTCTTTTTGAGGTGTTGGGCACTTCTGATGAGAGTTACAGATTTCCTCCCTTCTGACCTGAATCTTTAGGCTGAAATATGAGTGGTGTCTCTGTAGTGGCTGGAGGGCAACCCTCCAAACAGCTCCAAATTCACCTGACTCCAGAAGCTGGAGCTGAGAAGCAACCAGCAAACTGCTGGTTCCCAGGATCCCACACTAAGCCTGGAGGGAGTATCTTCACTCAGGTCTGTGCGGAGGTGACAGTGTCAGAGGGAGACCCTACACCAAAGGCTTGCAGAAAAGCAGAAAACATCCTCCACTAATGTCGTGAAATCAGCTGGCCCTAAGATACAAAAGCCATCTGTGCAATGCTTAAGGTAAGCTGCCATTTATATACCTGATCCCAACTAGCTCCTATCGGAGCACAAACCTTGTCAGCAGAGATGCACAAAGGCTCAGAGCAAGACTGGGAGCATAACAGTTCTCAGCAGTGTAGCATACATTAACAGAGGAGAGGCAGTGAGTTCATGTGTCCACCGTAAAAGCCTGGTTTCACTCCTAGCTTGTTTGCTGGGATCACTTCTTGTCAAGTAATAAACATCACTCTAATTAAAGACCTGGTCCCAGTCCCGAGCTGCACCCTGTGCACCCCAACCTTATTGAGGACCACAAGCAGCCACCAGGTAGGTGTTTATTCGCTGCATAATACATATTCATACACCTGCATGTTAATATCAAAACCCTATTATTTAAGTTGTAAAAGTCAGTTTAAATCCCTTTCAAAAGCGAGCAGTACAACAAAGCAGAGCAGAGATAAAAAGCAGAGCCAGCTTGTGCTGGCTCCATGTGTAAGCAGCCTGAACCTGCACAGTACAAGAGCTAGGGAATTTTTATCCCATGGTATGTTCAGCTACAGATTGGACTCTGGCAGTTGTGAATAGCCTTTACCTCTCAGCACTTTGGGCCTGTGGAAATTATATAGTTTGTGACTAACCCAGACCCAGAGGATTTTAGGTGAAGGCGCAGTCCCTCTCTGAAAGATGAGGAATATTATCAAGAAATTACTGCTATAACTAATAAGTAAACAACAAAATATCCCCCTCTCCAGCTCCTTCTGCCATTCTGCTCTTCACTGTCATTCCCATCATCTCCTTGTGATCTTTCTTCTAACGTCACAGATATTCTGAACATTTATTTAGCCTGCCGAGAATTGGAGCATAACAACATGAGAAGGATCACCACTACTTTTTTGGTCAGTAATTCAGTTCGTTGAATCATCAGGATAAACTACATGGCCTTGAAGAGTATTCATCCACTTGAGAATTGGATTACAGTCTCATAAAACAGCACAGTGCTCCTATTATCACCTAAATAAAGCTGCCATAATTCTGGAACAAATAGGTGGAAGTAGTCAACCACCAAGTACTCAGTGTTGAAGCGAAGAATAATAAGCTGACATACAGTTCTCAAGAAATTCCTCACAAGGAGGCAGATTTAATGCCCTGAACACCAGGCTTTTATGCACACAAAAACATACACTCATCTTTTATATCGCTGTCTTATCTAAGGCACTGAGGGCTTAAAGACAGGATCCAGGTGCAATGCTTTCTGAATAGCTGATGATGACAAAGCATCCACCACATTATCCTCTCTCACAAGAGGGTACCTGACAAGTTTCTCAGCATTTATAAGCTAGGAAAGGAGCTGGTTTTGTTGCAGTTGCTGAAGATTTTACCTGGCTCAATACAAAATCCTGGTTGATTAAAAACATCTCACTGCAGGTTTCTGCAGCTTATGGTTGAAAAATGAGCTGGTAAAAGATAGGTTCTTCCACAATGTCAGGTAGACCCTGTTCTCAGTGGCTGAGCCACTAAAAAAGTGCTTTTAACTTCTTCGTGTGTCTATAAATGGGGACAGGCCCATTTTTGCAAATGTCTTTGTAGAAGTACCTATAGACAGTGTGATTTATAAGTGTGATGTGCTGTCACTATTTTTTGTCATCTGGATATGGTGATGGAACTGTTCACCCCACAGTCATCAAGGGGGACCATGCATTTACAAAATAAGGATGGACAACCCATTTAAAAGGGCTTTGAAACAAAAGATCAGGTCCTTCTCTTTTCTAGAAGTGCTCACACAGCTGTTTCACAAGGATCATTAGGAAAGACCTATGTTCAGGACCGGGTCATGGAAGTAAAACAGTATCATTTAAGACCTAGTCATCCCTCACAAGGACAACCTTGGCCAGTGCACAGACACCAACAGGGCACACATCCTCTTCTGCCTCCCCTCTGCCCTCTCTCTGCTCCCAGCCCTTTGTTCCTGCTGCTTGCCTTGTGCCAGTGAGTGACAGATCCCCTGTAGACCATCTTCCCTCACATAATTGCAGAAAACTACCTCAGAAAGAACCTCAATTTGTGTAGTTTCCTGCTGTTGGAGTCAATTGAAGCAGCTCACCCAGGAGTTCGAGTAAAAGCCAAACCTGTGCAAGTTGATAGAGCATAGAGGGAGAGGACCAGACAAATGGGAGCAGGGAATGGGCTAAAGACCATCAACTTCAAAAAGCAATGAAGAGCCATTAAATTGGCCTGTCTGCCTGCAGAGAGGAATGTGAGCGAGCTCATACAATCCCCAGGCAAAGAATGGGCCTTTCTGCTGTACAGAAGAAGGCAGTGTCAATCCTGCAAGCAGCATTGCTGGGATTGTTGCCAACCAGCGGTATCCACTGTGGGTACCCACACTTCACATCAATGCTAAACACAGGTTTCAAAATACAGTTACAGGAGCAAATGTGCTGAGAAACCCTTGATGTCCAACCTGTTCAGCTTAACAAAGAAGGGGCTGTGCTGGGCTAGTCTGATGTTAGGTGTATCTTCAGGATGAAATCAGTGCCGATAGAAAATTCTTTAATCCAACAAACAAATGCATATGAAGCACAGTCTCTGGGCAGGGAGCAGAAACTGTATTAATTGATATTCAAAATGAGGTGCACAGACACGTTCGATTCCCCAGTACTCAAGGGGTTTAAATCAAGGCTGGATACCTTTCTAAAGGCCACGTCACAGCTTAACAAGAAGTTACAGGCTTGATGCAACAATGTCTTGATACAGTTCTATGGTGTGTAACACACAGCCCCTTCTTGCCTTTAAAATTTCTGGAGGACCAAAATCAACAACAGAAGTTGGGTCTGGTTTTTGCACTGTGTCCTCTGCAGTGCACTGGGCTCCTACAAACCAAGCTGCACTTGTTCCAGTGCGCACCCAGCTCTGCTCCTCAGCAGAGAGGGAATTGCTTACAGCAATAAATAATAGGGTGGTAAATCTAAGGAGCTGCCTGGACAACCATGTATGCTGGTGCCACTACTGTGATGAGAAACACAAGCACAGATGGGGTCAGACCTGTCTGCCCTTGTCTCTGCAGGCATCTTGTGCCCCCATAGCAGCACCCTGCTCCTCTATCTTCCCAACATTCTCACCCCTTGTTGGTTTTGCTGCTCTCACTTAGGGCCTTTTTGGTGTTCAGCTACAGAAGAAATCTCTGCTCAGAGTCTGAACTGCTGTGGTTTGCCCTGTGAGACACACACTGTGGGTCCACATGCTGGGACTGTGTGTGTCAGACATGCCATGGTGGAAAACGCTGGGTATGGACAAGGCCAGTGCTGCCAAAGCATGAAAGGAGGAGGTGGAAACCGCACCACAGAGTTCTTCCTGCAAGGTGCACACCACACACATTTTCATCAGGAACAACAAATCCCTCTCTTTCCCAGCATATGCAAACACTTCCCCATACTTCAGCCAGGATGGTGAGTGTCCTTCAGTGCTTTGCAGTCCTCTCGAGTTTCTCCAGTTGGCATACATGAGATCTGATCCTACTTTCAATGTTAAAGCAGCATTTGAGGTGTTGGAGCAAGCAGAGGTGGCTGGAAGGTCACTGGGTACTCTGAGATGTGAGACTGCTGGCCTTGTATGAGTTACTGTCCAGCAGTATCCAGCTGCCAAAGGGGAAATAGGAGAGGTGGAGCAGCCTTGGAAGACAAGTGGGAGACCCTAATAGTGGCCCCCATTTTACACATGCTTTCTCTCCCCTGAAGCAATGAGGGGGCCAGGAGAAGGCACTCCTCACTCTGGAGTGCACCCTGCCCTCTGCATCCATCCCAACAATGCCCCAGTGACAGGGTTTTTTCCCAGAACTCTAGTCATGCTTCTTGTACTTATCCCCATCCTATTTTAGAACCTGAAGTGCTCAGCTTACCCCCACAGCTTTTAACACAGCCATAAGAAGCTCCAGCAGAAGATGTTTTTTCTTAATCATGTTTGCTCCTTTTGCTTGATAGAGGAGGCTGCGGAAGCAGTGTGGGGTATTATGACATCCAGTGGTCACTCAGGTACATCACTGCTTCTTCCCAAGGTCCCTCTCCCCAAATTAAGGCCACAAGAAGGTGCAGGGGTGAACAAATCTTCCTTTGTGCTGGAGAAAGGTGAGTGCACAGTCAGCTTCCAACGATAATGCTGTACTGCGAGCAAGCAAACCTCAGCTCATTCCAGAATCTGTTTGTGCACAAGCATATTTAGCCAGCAAAGCAATAACTTGCTAAGGCAAACAGCTACCCATGAATCATACCTCAGGAGACAGAGATGGCACCTGAGAGCACTGACAAAAGCAGACGGGTGTGCCCTGTAAATACACAGACTCTGAAAGGTATCTCTCTTTTTTTCTCTCTGTCCAGCTCCAGCAGAAGTGGACAGAAAAAATTAGCAGGGTACTAAGAGGGCTTAGGAGCATCTGTAAGCAGGACCCAATAAAGCTGCTTGCTGGAGCAACTGGCATGACCAGTCTCTTTGATTTCCACAGCTAATTCTGGGGAAGGCATTGGTGCTTAATTGAGCATAAATGCAAGAAGAGCAATCAAGAAGCAAACTTAGGAGCAATGATATCAGGATATATTTAGTTTTCCCCAAGGAGAGACAGTGACATAACCAGAATTATTACTCACTGTTTTGCAGAAGAACTGTTCTTTCAGAGCCTGAGAGGTGGTGGTTGCTTTCTCAAGTGCTGAACTCACTCCACTCCCACTCATGTCAGCAGATTGGCTCACAGATGATTTAAGTCTTTGAACCCAAATTACCTTTGTCTCCCCTCATGAGTGTTCTTGCCAGGGAGTCTTCCTGAACAGCACAGCAAGAACTAGTTTGCTCAGGTTGACAACATATTGGGAAAACTTGAAGTAGGAGCAACAAGGCCGCTGCTCCCCATCAAACACTGCAGTAAGGACCTGCCTGCTGAGGAGACGTGAATTTTTCAGCTCCTGGGGGATGATGGGGACTTCAAAAGCCTCTTTCTGGGACTGAAATAATAATTATATAGTCATCAGTCTTAGCATAAGGTCTTTGTATGTGTTTTGTGAGAAGACAGATACTGAAGAACAATGTAATTTTACAAAGAACTGGAAAAATATCAAAAGATAAAGCTTTCATTTAAACTCAAGTCCTTACTTTTGGCACAAAGCTACTATTCCTCTATGCTAGCAGGACAGTGCTATGAAGTTACCACTTCCATATGATCATATACCACATGTCTATATGGCACACCACTGAGCCCAAACTCTTGCTTTTCTTTAATCTCACTGCTGTCTATGTGATCAATGCTCCATTTCCAGGCTGTGCCAACTCTCATCACATGGCTTGAAATCCTCATGTTCTCTGAGTTCAGAGTATACTTGACAAGAAAAATCTGCCTTCCATCCACACATCAAAAGCAATGACATGGAGCAATGGCAAAACTTAGGTGGAAAGGTTGGGTGGCTCTTGGGAATGTAACCCAAAGCTGGAGCTAGCACACCTTGCACACAGCCCTGGAGGGTAACATGTGATGCTCAGGCATCTCCATTTCCAGCGGAGGAAGGGTTGGGCTGCTGTAAAGATATCCAGAGGCTGATCCAGTAAGAGGAAATATGAGGCACCTCTCTCCTCTTACGGTTTGGTTAGCCCATGCATTTTAAGCAGGGCCACCTAAAGCAGCAGAGCCACCTTTTTGGATGACAGATAGGATGGAAAGTCAGGTAGTTATGACTTTCCCGAGAAGAGGGAAGGGGAAGCTGGGCTCTCTCCATTTTAATAATGCCAGTGGCCAGGAGGTGACCTGTCCCCTTGGGTGTTCTGGGGAGGAGGAGAGTCTCTACACATCTTTTTGAAGCTGGACACTGCTCAACCTGAAAGCCTAAAGCAGCTTCCTCCTCTGGTAGAGGTGGCTGCTGGGGCATGCATTTGGCATCAGATCCCCATAGAATTGGAGATGGTCCTGGCAGGAGGGACTGCTGGACCATGCTTAGACCTTATCTAAGCACTGGCTCCCTTCGGTATCTGTTCTTTTTGTTCAGGTTTTTCTTCTGCCTGGTGCACCTCCCTGACTTCTGAGTGGCTCGGACATCTTTGCCTCAGCAGCAGCCACCTGTGACAAGCCAGGAGACAAGGAGAATAGCCAGGGGGGGAGGTGGGAAGAAGCTTCTGCTGTCTAATTTTAATCTGCAATTGCTAAGCTGTCAGACTCTATCCCAGTTTAGGCAGATTGCCTTCCACCTTTAATAAGAGGAGGTGAGGAAATGCCTCTTAAACTGTCTCTCATGTGTGTCTGGCTGTGACCCTTTTTGGCCCATTGCACTGCAAAGTCAGATGTTAAGGGTGATTTATGCTAAGATCTCGGATATTGCACGGAGAAAGCCTGGAATCAATGGCTGGACGGCTACCACAGAAAGCCAAGGGCTTGAGAAGCCATCCCTGTTCTGGTGTGAAGTTCCTCCTTCCTTCTGTCAGTGTAAATACTCAGCTTCTGTTTCAGCACAGCGACAACAAAGTACTCATTTAAACTCTGTGAGTGTGGCCAGGAGACGAGCCTTTGCACAATTAGGCACGGCTCAGAGACAGTTTAAGTGCTTTAGTGCCACTTTTCCATTAGTAGCTGCTTCCCAGCTGAGACATGGCTATCTGTTAATTTGGATACAGCAATTACAGGATGAGAGCTCTGCTAGGCCAGACTCCAGCCTCCGTGTGTAATGTAGATACAGCTATAGCTGTGTTTCTGGCATTTGTGGTGAAAAAAAAAATTGCCACTGGAAACACCAGGTTAAATTTTATGCACTTTATTTCCATCAAGGCTCTCTTGGTATCATTTGCCCAGATGAGAGCTCCTGTATTCCTCCAGACTGGAGGAGACCTACAATTGAGCTCAAATTAAAAGCTGGTGATGGGTCACTTTTGGTTGGCTCACTTTAGAAATAATAATTTTTAAAAAATATCTCTGCCAGGTGAAGTGCTAGAAGAACTTGGGAGAAAAAGTTGTGGTACAAAGAATACACCATGATACTTAAAAGTCCACCTCAGTCACATTAAATGAGGGAATGTTTTGGTGTTCCGTGCCTCAGCATCAAGCTGGATGGACATCAACAGGGTGCAGGCGCAAGCCCGACTTCCACAAGGGGGAATGGGAATTTGGAAGGCCCACAATGCCATTTGGTTGGGCAAAAATCTGTGGGTGAGACCCCAAGAGCACAGCAGGACCCAGAAGCAGTATGTTGCTGGGATAAGCAGGGGATCAGGGAGCAGGGACCTGCAGTCACCTCACCACAGGCAACCGCATCCGCTCCCCAAGCCCATGTGTGCCCTTTGAAGATACCTCATAATAATGCCAGTTTTCTTCTGGCATATTATCTTCCTCTGTGATGACATGCCTGTTTATCAAAAGCACAGACTATTTTCTAAATCCTTTCTAGCTCACTGCAAACAGCTTCACCTGATGTCTCAGCCCTTCACCCACTGGCTGCATGTGATTTTTCCCTTTCCAGCTTCCACTCAGCCCCCTCCTGCCCAGGATATAAGGGCTTGTTGTCATTTTTGCATTTAAGCAAGCTTTTGCTAAGAAGAGGTATCTGAGGCATGTATATACTGTTCTTTAATCCTTTACTTCCCACACATCCCTCTTTTCTTAAACCAAGCTGTTAATAAGAATACAGATTACTGCAGCCAGAATTTATAGTCAGAATTTGCAGTAGCGAAATATAAATTTTAAAAAGTGGCAGCAGCATGATCAAACCACAGCTCTGCTCATAAACATTTCTACAGTGTATATTTTCCACAGTTTGCCTACCACAGCTTATAGCCATAGATATAGTTTTAAATGAGTAGGTCTGTTTTTAAGGATTTCCTGCCTGACAACCATCAGAGACAACATTTCATATCTCAGTGTCATTAAGTCTGCAGTAACTGTGAGGTCCCAATGTGATTATCACATGTAAAGGGAAAAAAAAGAAAAAAATAGGCAAATTGCCCTGGGAGTCCTACTGAAAATGGAGAATGCAATTCTCCACATCCTACAGATTCACTATAGGGAGGAACTGAGCAACTGGCTGTCCCCCTGAAATGGCAAGCATGAGATGAAAACACAGAAAAAGTGCCTTTCCTTCTTTGTCAATAAGGAAATTTTAATCCAGGTTTGAAAGATGTGGTCTGGTTGCCCTTGACTGCTTGTGGGGGAGGCCACAGCCCCCCAGTGTCTTGCTGGGGTCATGGGGTGGGATGCCAGTGGGCGCAGAGCTGCCTGACAAGCAGACAGGCACGTACAGAAATGGGAACAACCTTGTGCTGACACACAGGTGTCAGCACTGAGTACTGCAGACAGTGTCAGGCCAGGTCAGGTTTAGGACATGGAGCTGGTAGCAGGGCAAGCTGATTGGTGCTTGATTGCTTTACAAACCCCCAGTCAGCTCTTTGCCCCTTCAGCTCCTCTTCAGATGTCTTTTACTCCCCTTTCCCTCATCCTTTTCCTGCTCAGACTCATGGTGGCACAAGTCCCACCAACAGTGGTCAGACTGGTGCCCAGGGCACTCCCAGGATGCTCCCAAGGTTCTGTGGATCTCCAATCACCCTGTTGGGAGGGTTCAGGGTCAGTTGCAGAGGCTCAGGGCTTGGTCAGAGGAAAAGCACTCCATCATCACTGCATGTCTCTCAGAAGGGGCCATTACCTCCCTCATGCTCCTCTTGGCGTGCAAGGCAGCGGCACAGCAGGAAACCTGTCACTGCAGGTAGTGCCAGCCTCAGGGCATGGAGGGGGTTTCTGCACAGCACCATGGTGGCTCTGCACACTCAGCCATCCTCTTGTGCCGAAATCTCACCCGGGATCACTTCAGCTCAACCTTTTCTCCTCACCCCAACAGTGAGTGGGAGCCACAGACTGCTGTGTACTGTGCCTGACAGCTACTGCACAGCTGGGCCAGGTGGGACCATACTGCAGTTTCCTTTTATTTTAATGTAAAATAGCACAGAAAGTATCTTTCAACAATACTTTACCAGAGCTACATTTCCAAAGGTACCTTTCGGAGTCAGTAGCTTACATATGTGTTACCAAGTACCCACCTACCCGTCTTGCCTTTGACCAAACCTCGCACTGGCTGCTGGTTTTGAGGCGCTCTTCCATCCCTCCACTGCTTAGCCCAGGGGTCATGTCCCTGCCTTCTCTTGTATGAAGCTGTACCAAAGGTTTGTAGGCATTTTTCTTTGTAAATTTGTTATGGCTTGTACCCAGCATAAAAACTGGCAATTAGGCGTGTTTTAAAGGTGGAGTTTAGCCTAAGTAAATTAGTCTCAGCTGAGTGCGGTACCACTTCTTCAAAAAGCAGTAACCCATCACCAAAAAGACTTCTCCATTAGTAGCACTTATGCTGCTTGTGCATATTTACTATAAAATTGCCCATGAGTAAAATGGCCATCACATCTCTCAATTAAATTGACATACACAGGTTATGCAGATCTCACATCACCTTTGTGCCTTCATTCACTGCTTGCTACAAACCTCCATAACACAGAGCCTCTCCTGATGGTTTTCCCTGCAAGGGAACGACAGGGAAGGACATCCCAACACCCCCTAATTTCTACACCATGTGGTATTCAGCAAATTAGCCCCTGTTCAGATTGGGAAATGAATCACGGCCAATCCAAGTGATAGCAAATGAAAGTAAGAACCTATTAGTCATGTTTCTTGGAGAGGATGAGTTTCACATTGCCGCAGTCTCACACTTCATAGCAAAAAAAGCAGGAGGCGTCACAGCACACTTTTTATTTAAGATCCATTTCAGTCAGTGCATGACGAGACAAAGCAAGTTACATTCTTGAGTTCACTGCCAGGGGTGCAGATCACAATATTTAGACAGTCTGTGACACTAAACATTGACAGCCTGCCAATGGTGCTGCCACACCTCCAGCCTCTCCAGACATGGGGTGGGGTGATGGATCTCAGCAGGGAGGTCCTGGGTCTCAGACAGGGTGCAGTCCACAGAGTGAGTCCCTGAGGAGCAGAGGAGCAAATGGAGAACACGCCTGATGCTCTCAGCTATGCCAAGGGACTGCGACCACAGACACTTTTAAGCTTTTCTGCTTTATCACCTGGTCTAAGGAAATCTGAACGCTTCAAATGCAGCAGCCCCACTATGATGTAGTCCAACTAATTTTTCTGCTGGTCAGATACCTGGCAGCTGAAGGAAGCTTTGCACTCTCTTCTCACCAAACTCTTTCATGGGGTTGTGATCCAGACTCCTCAATCACTGCTGCTCTTTGTATCTGTTGCTAAGCTGTAGCTGCAGAAGCTCGAGGGAAGAGCAGAAATCTTTGCCCTCAATTGCTGTCCTCTTCAGAACAGGCACCTGCTTGGTGTAATGAACGCATATTTGGGGTTTTTATCACAAATTATTGACTGCTCCCATAAAGCTGTTCAAGGTCTTGGGCAAACACCTCTGGGGTCTCCCAGCCTGCTGCTGCCAGAGTGGGCAAACCTATGAGATATTTTCTAATGGAGAATTCAGCTGGCTACATCTACACAAGTGGTCCAAACTAAGGTGTTCTTGATTTGTTAATGTGCTCCCAGCACAGGTTTGACCTGGCTTTCCCTCAGACACTGCCTGGGGATAGCTTAGGGGCTCTCACATTACAGGGAAGGCTCCTAACAAGTTGTGCAGGCAAACATAGTCTGGTTTGGGAGGAGGGAACAGTGTCTGGTCATGCAGCCATGAGTTGGGTAATCCTGCCTCCCACAGGACTGAAGTGCAAGCCATGGAACAGGCACTACAGGCATTATTTATGCCCATCCGTCCTTCTCTTCTGTGACCATCGCATGTCCTGCTGTAATGAAGCTTCCTGGGAGCTGAGCTGCAACCCTCCTTTACAAAACTACACACACCATTACCTCTGTCCAATGGTTTTGGCAATTTCTGCCTACACTATAAATTCAGATGTCTGCCAAGACTTTGCAGGATCATTTCAATGTTCTCCCACAAAACAGCTGCTGTGGACCCAGGAACCAAATCATCACCATGATGACATTTCACTATAGCATGCTGGAGTCTGTAACACCATGTATGTGAGGCACTTTGAACATCTGGCCACAGAGGAAGATCTATGAGCTACAAAAACTAGATAACTACTGTGCAAATGAAAACCATAGTAGCCCATTTCTGTATCTCGGACGTTATAAAATACCACTTGGACACAATGCTTTCATCAGAGGAACTCGACATCAAGCTCTCAGCCCTGAGTTTGAAACTCTTGATATTCATTGCTTGCTTGGCAGATGGCATGAATTTGATTCCTGATTTACAGGAAAGAGCTTAAAACCAGTGTGGTATACCAAGACAGCTGGAGAACAGAACACATGGTCTCATTTCCAGTTGTACTGAAAGAAAGAATTAAATACTCTGTTTTATTATAGCAGTTCTGATAAGGGCTCTGTTATGCTAAATAACAGCTTCTGTGTTAACTCAAGCATAGGTTTTGGAGGTCTTAAACTTTATGTGGCTTCTACTTCTAACAAAACAGAAACTGGAGTGAACAATGTAGACTTTTTAAAAAACCCCCAAACCACATTTTACTTTACCATCCTGTCCTCATCCCCACCACCTTTTCTAATTACCACAAACTCCTCCAAATCCCTCAGCCTTCTCCCCACATAGTCTTCCTCCCAAGGACCCAGTCAGCAGAATCATGAGATGATGGACCTCTCCAAGCAGGAGATATGGTGCCTTTGCACTGGACCTGCCTGGCCAAGACCTTTCTCAGTACCAATGACAGACTTGTTTCTTCCTTTATCTAGTGAGTGGCTTAAGCTCAGCCAGCAGTGGATTACAGAGCTGTGGTCTCAAGTGTGTTTTTTGTGCCTCAACAGGAACCCAAAGATGGGGATTGCAACAGATGGCTCCACACAGTAAATCCTCACCTAAAGTAGAGTGTGCAAACACAAGACGAAATGATTCAGACCTTAATATGTGGTAGGGAAGGGGGAATCAAGCCTCTTCATATTCAAGATGATCCTCATGGAAAAAAAGGTGATATTTTCATCCCTGTTTTAGAGGTCTGTCTCATGTTACACTGATCCACCTGCAGGCCTAGTGCTTAAGACACCGAAACAATGCTGAAGTGTGAGAGCTGCATACCAAACACTGACCTTGAAACAGCAGCTTGAGTGAAAGAAAACGTCTCTGGGTGCTAGATAATTTAACTTTAAAGCAAACCAAGATTAAATGTGAGATCTATGTGGCAAAAAGAACATGAGGTCAAACCCAAAAAAACCCTCCACAGGGAGATGAATTGAAGAAGGGCAATCCAAACAAACCCGGAGACCTCAGCCAAATACTCTCCCTTGGAAACACAGGTACCCAACTTCTTCTTTGTTGAGATGTACATATAAGAGGCTATCTCCTCCTTCACAGTATCTCATCTCAGCTGAAATTGGAGTGGAGGAGGCTGCTTACCTGCTATTCATCCTTCTCCTCCACCTTCAGCTCAACTCTGCCCTCAGCTGAACAGCTGCCAGGCTCTCAGGAAGAAAGATCAGTAGGCTCAAACCTCCTTGGACCAGAAGCATCTACAGGCTACATTTATGTATTTTAGTCTCACTTCCACCTCCATCATGCATGCACAGAGAGGTGCAGGGCATCCACACCCACTTGCGCAAGATGGGCACAAGAGCACAGGGCGTGAAGCATCCTGGTTTGGCAGAGATGCCCCATTGGTGCTGGATGCCAAGGCAGAGGGAAAGTAGAGGCTCTGAGCACTGTCCACTCATGAAATAGCATTTCAGACTAGCTGTTTCAGGGCTCAATGTTATGAGTCCCACTGAAGCCCTCTGTGCTCCCCACCAGCCCCTAACTCAGCACTCTAAGTACCACTTCAGGAATTTAGTGTCAACTTTTAAACATCTCCTTGTGAATATCACCAAACCTGTTTTGTCAGTACCTGGAAATATTCTGTATTTGACCAATACCACCTCAGCCTTTCCACAAGGTCTATTCCTGTATGTTTAGGTTACAAAAGACTGCAGGGGCACCAGTGACTCATCTCTCAGTCACACAACCTCATCCAATAAAAATCCTACAACTGAAATAATTATTTTAATCTCCTTTAAAAATGAGATTTATTAAGGGGTAAAAAAAGAGTAAAAGACACTCAGTTGTGGCATCTTTCTAAAGAAAGCTTGTTAAGTTTATTTCACCTGAAGGCTTTACCTTGTTCCACTTGTCTCAGACAATCCATCAGGGACAGGACTTGTTGCCCCTGGGAGGGTTGTATCCACCTCAGAAGGAGGAGGAGGGAAAAAAAAGATTGTTTCTCTTAAGCCTGGTGTCAATAAGAAGGCTGGAGGTCTTAGGGAAGCCGAGTAGTGAGCCTCTTCCCCTGGGTGTGGCTGCTCACAGCTGGCAGCAGCTGCAATGGGAGGGCTCTGCCCAGGTTTGCAGCAGAGCTCCTGGCCCTCCCCCTGCTCTTCCCCTCCTCAAAAGCAAGATGCCCTTCCTCAGCCCTTCACAGAATAGGCCAGTGACCACAGCCGACCTCTTCTCCCGCTGGCAACAGGGCTCAAACACACCAAGAGGAGCTGAAAGGCAGTAGTCTTGTCCAACATGCCTTTGTGGGTAGCCTCTGCCTTGAGCTACACCTTGGCCTGTGTCTGGGCACCATGTAGGAGGGTGCCGGGTGGCACAGGCATGGCAGGCATGATGCCAGCAAGGACATGCTATGGGCTGAACCACAGCCGTGGTCTGTGCAGTGCAGCAGCAGAGGTACAGTGCTTAGTGGATAAAGCACGTGCTGCTCATTATACAGGTTCTGCCACAACCTTAAGACAAAAAAAACTCCCACCAACCCAAACCTTAGAGTTTGTCTGCAAGAGAACGTGGTTTTATTTTCCCATAACCTTGTGGCAATGCCCATGATGACACCCTGGTATCTTTTTCTGTGTCAGGTTAGTTTGCCTCTGGCAGGAAGTATTGTGGCCATGAGCCACCCAAACTGTGTAATTTTGCCTGAAGAATGACAACCCACCTGAAATCCCCCATCACATGCAATGTCCCACCTCCTCCCAGCCCACTCCGTGGCAAAGGGGCTGTTAATGGCCCTTCTGTCTACACAATGGCAAAACTTTAGCATTACCCAAACAGAAAAGATAAACTCTGGGAGTTGCCAAAGACTTAATTAATAAGCCAAACTTCTTTGCCTCCTCACTGAGATCTCAATGTTGTCAGAAGGGCATCAAGGATTTCTCTTTGTTTATTGGAATTAATTTACTTCTTCCCCCAAATGACAACTGCAGTTTGGTTAAAGCAGTCAGTCTCGCACTAATTTATTTGTTCTGTGAGTACCTTTCAGTACTTACAGAAGTTATCAAATTAAAAATTGTCAGTTTCTATAATGGTCTGACCTTTTCAATCTGACAAAGTTCAAAGTCTGGCTCAACAGGTCCGAAAGGATGGCTGCCAAGAGCAGCTGCCCACACTGGAGCATCAGTGTAAATGTTCCAGCAGGCAAATAGTCACTGGGAGAGCTTGGGAAAATATCTTGCTGGGTGAGCAAGAAGAAAAGGTGTCATGTGTAGAATGAATTAAAAAGGATATAGCATTTTTCTGATATAGCCCAGGGAAAAGACAGAGCTCAGGTATCTATCTAATCAAACTCAGACACCAAAAGGTAATATATCTCCATACTCTGTACTCAAACTAGGGGAATAACCAAAAATCCAAGTTTGCTTGAACAGAAGCTATTAACCCCCTATTGCCTACTTTTTCTTTTTATTAAATGTCTTTTTTCACCAGTTATCTTTAGCAAACTTACTCTTCATCAACATGGAGAGCCGTTGTGACGCAGCCCATACAAATGTACCCTTGGAGACTGGTAGGGCTTGTGCTTGCTGTGACCCCGCTGCAAGATGCTGCCTGAAAAGATAGCCACAGTCTTCCCTCTCCCCCTGCTCCCTGGTGTCAGGCACTTGAGCATCCACAGAGGTAGTGGGGGTCAGCTTGAACCCCTTCTCCAGGTCTTCCAAAGTTTGCCTTCTACACAATGGACACATGGCTGCTGGCTGCGGTGTGTGGGAGGCTGTGGGTCAGAGTAGGCAGGGTGGAGCAAAGCTGGCATCTTCCCTGTTAGAGGGGTATATATAAATATACCCCAATGACCTGATCCTGTTTCATCTGACATATGTGAGCAACTCTACACAGTGCCTCCAGTGCCAAGGGGGCAGAATTAGTGCTGAGTGTTAGCCAGACACAGATGTGGTAAATTAATGCAGGGAAGGATGGAGACTAGCTAAAGGAGTGTGTTAGGATGTACACCTGTACACCTTGGCTGTTTGCTGTCATTAGCTCTAGCATGGATTTGCTGAAAAGGTCTGGGATTTTGTTTCGCTGTTTGTTTGCAGTTTTTGAAAGCACCATATGGAATTTCTGTGACTTCCAGAAGCACATAACTTCTGATGTAAACTTCCCAACACATCGTAGTGTATAATTTACTAATGGTCTTCCCACTAATGATGCAGATTTAAAGCAACAGCTGACAAATCCTTCTCCAGAGGAACTGTTACAGCTCTCACAAGCTGGCAGGGCACAGAGACCAAATCTGAGGGTGGAACTAATCCAAAGGTTCCCTATTCCCATAGAGCTGTAGCAATGATGGGGAAGTAGCCATGCACATGGTTCTTTGGGATTTACCTCATATCTTTGATGAGCAGGGAGAAAGAGATGGCATCTCTCTTGCCTTTTCAAAGTCCTTTATAAATTTCTCAGGGACTAAAGATTTTCTTCTGGCCTCCTGGCATGACAGTTACCAGAGAGTTTAAACAGTAATTGCTCCATGGGATGCTCTCTGCATCAACAGAGTGCAGCTTTGGTCCCTCGGATTTTATTTTTTTAATCAGAGATTCAGTCATTTTACTAATATCTAGGAGGCAAAGTTGAAAGCTACATGACCATGCACCCCAATTACATATTTCTTACAGCAGTGGGGGTCTTAACAGTTTTAAATATTTGACCACAAATTTTGGAAATTTTAACAATGTTTGCCAGAAAAGGGAGGGCACTGAGAAGAGAGAATGAGCAGACAGCTTACTGGTTAATTACAGCCTAGAAAATACCGCTCCTTGTCCTTGAGATTACTCTGCTTTGATTACTGTACTTCAAGACTGCATCACTAGCTCTACAGACCTCTCAGAAAACATTTTTCCAGTGGAGTTAGGAAAGCAATAATTGATGTCACCAGGCCTCCAGCCATTCCTGCTGCCTACCTGGCTTTTTTCCTCCATGTGGTTTAAAGTACTGAGTACAGTTAGCTTTTGTATACTGCAAATGCTTTCTTTGTGAACACTGATTTTGCCTGCTGCCTGTGCCTGTGACCTGGTGTAATGTAAGGCCCTCTTGGCTTCCCTCCTCCCTGCCTTGTGTCACTGGAACTTCCTCCCCAAAAGCACCTCCAGACCGCTTCTGTTCCCTCTGCTGGGCTTGTTTCTCTTTGATGAACTGCAAACTCAAAGCAGAGAGTGGGTGGCTTGCAGGGAGGGTCTGCAGTAACTACAAGTATGTGAACGATACATGGCCCAAAAAAGTTTTTAGTGTGCAGGCAAGAACATGGAAAAATGTCCCTGGGGTGCAATTTTCTTTGCAATAACGAAGCTGCATGGGGGCAGATGATGTCAGATGTGGTCTAGGTTTGGGAGGCTTTGCTTTAACTAGGATTTATTTTAATTCTGAGTTTTCAGTGATACTTTGGGGTATACTTCAAAAAACCTCCAAGGTACTCCCTTGATGGATGGTGCACAGGCATGTATGGGGTTTTTTTTTTCCATGCTGTATTCCTCACTCATTTTCTCATGGAGACCTCCCCATAGAGGGGCAAGAAGATACCCTGGGTTTTGGGCAGGTTCTCTTCCAAAGTCAGATGTATTGTTGCAGACCTTAAATCATCTGCCAGCTTGAAGTTCCTTACTGGGAGGTTTATCTGATAAGAGCCAAAGTTCTGCACTAGATGCATGAAGCAACCAGAGCTCAAAATTCCCACAGGGAGAAGGATCCCCCTCGACTCTCCAACCCAACTCTAGAGTCACCGATGGGCAGAGAGCTTTTAAGAGAGAAAAGCCTGCTTTAGTAGAGAGTATATCGATATTCACCACATCCTTACAGCCCTGGCATGAAAATGCATCTCCTCATACTGCTGTATTTTTTATAGGTTAGGCCAAACGCTGGGGTATTGAAGTAAGGCTACAAGACAGTTTCAGAAGCAGCTCATAAATAAGAAGTGAAGTCTTATATTTTAAGAAGAAACATTAAAGTTCCTGTCCTTGAGCTTTACAGGAAAAAGCTGAAGAATATACACTCCACAGTGCTGCCAAATTCTATTAACCTGACTCTTCCCAGCTCACCTCTGTTGTAAACCAGCTTGACCTTGTGACTGTCCTGCCAGCAGAGGGGAACCAGGTGGCTGGTGCCTCTGCAGTGGAGAGGGTAAAGAAAGAGGGATGATTTTACCCAGGAAGTCTAACTCTCTCTGAAACAGCTCCTTCCTTCAGCCTTCTCCTGCTCGCTTTTGTTTCCTGCCACTCTCCAGTAACTGACTGCAAGGAGAAGTGCATCCAACTCTCTTTCTTCTGCTATTTTTCTCCTCCTAATTTGTCAGTTTATGAAACCAGCTTTTGCTCAGGATGAAGGCTGGCTTGCTTCCAACGAATGAGGAACTGGAGTTATTAACTTCATAATGGCTTTGGTATCCTTGAGCACCAACCCAATGGGTCAGCTGCATGCTCCTAAGGAAAACACATCTCAGACACAGACCTGTCTGTATCAAGATGTCACAGTTGATCCCATTTTTTGTGGCTTCTAGAGCGGGTACCTTCTCACTTACGTATCCTACTGCAGACACCAGAGAACTAACCAAGCCTGAATTCTTGCATGCTATTGAAATATAAGCATTAAGTCATAATTATACCTTTCTAGCACCTGTCAGGATGGTTTGATTTTTGAACTTCCAAACCAAAACACAATGAGATTTTTGCAGTAGTAAAAATGACTCCCCCTTTATTGACAATCTCTGCATGTAGCTCAGCCTTGCTTCCTACTGTGTGTAAATAATAATGTGGCTATCACTGTGTTTTTACTATAATTTCTAAATGCAGTTGGAGCAAATAAAATGAGAAAAGGAAGTTTACAGCACTTCACATTTTTTACATAAGGTTTCATGCTGTGTTATACACAGTGTTCATCACATTCTCCATAACTTATTTGCTGTGAGATATCTGAAATTCTTTGTCTTATCTGATATATGATTTAAGATTCTGACCTTTTCAGCTTTCTGTAATCTCACTGCCAGCTCATTCAATATGCCTCTGTTTATAGCCTTACAGCAGGGAGACCAAGAGAAGATGGGAATTGCTTATGCACTGGAAAGACAGAAATTTCCATTTGCTAAAAATTTGTATGTGAAAGAGGGAAGCAGAGATATAATTTCAAAAGTTTTTAAAGAATCTAAGAATACAGATGAGAAAGGGGATTAGACATCCTTTCAAACAGGACTCTGTGCTAAAAGAACGAACCCAAAAGCAATACCTTTCTGTTAATGGCAACCTGTGTGAAAAGCAATTTCAACACTAATAAAACCTGATTTTTCAGCTCCGTGGCGGGAGCAGCAGAATGGCAGCACATATCTTAGCACTTTCATCAGAATGGTTGGGAAGGCAAATGAAGCCTTTATATCTGCTACTGGAATGTTATATCAGCTTGCCTCAAGTTCTGCTCCCCTGCTGCCTAGGCAGGTTGCAGAATGAGCTCTAGGGATGCTAATTTGTGCTGGAGAATAGCTGCTAAATTATTCAGGGTACTAAAGACAAGGCCTGAGTGTGGATTGCAGAAGACCCTGATGACATAGAGTGATGGCAATAAAATGACAAATGAAATTCAGAGTAGATAAATTTAAAGCGAGACACCTGGGGGAAACCCCAGTTTTGAATTTTCATACACTGTGCTGAGTTGACTACTGCTACTTGGAAATGAGATCTTGCCATTGGAATATATAATTTTATGGATGTGTCAGATTTGTGCTCAGAACTACTCAGAAAAATCCAAGACTGAATTCTAGGAAATATTATGAAAATAAAAGTAAACAACACGTAAAACACCACTCATATTCATTTCCTATGAATCCTTAGTGAGTTCGTGTGTTGAGTACTGTGGGCAGCTGTGGTCACCCCATCTCCAAAGAAAGATAGAGCAGAATGAGAAATGCTGCAGGCAAGTTCAAGCAGGATAATCAAAGACATGGACACTTACTAAACAGTCCTATGCTCTTGCACCTGCTATGGACAGAGTGGAGAGAGATAGAAAATATAGAGAATCACAAAATCAGGAGTTGCATGAAGATGAGCAGGGCCTTGTTGTCCAGTATCTCTCCAAATTTAACAACTAGGTGTACTTCAATGAACCTAGGTGTCCAACTTGAAGCAATCAAAAAGTGGTAGTTTCCTGTTGTGTTCACTTTAACTTCATAGTTAAGCTAAAAGGTTAATATTTAAATTCAAGGAACAACTGACTAAATTCAAAGAAGGCAAGAAGTCTGTGAAAAGCCCTTTAAATTCCAGGATGATAAATTTGGTCAAGAATTCCTTGACCTTAAAATGATTGGCAGCTAGTAGACAAATTGTCATACATAAAAATACATATATATACACATTTAGACAGACATGCTTTCCTGCACAAATATATACATACAGTTACAAGAAGACACTCAGACCTCTATCAGAGACAGGATATGGTTCTACTTGGCCCTAGCTGAACTCCTCCAAAACCTGTTTTTAATGTAGATCTTTACTGTTTTGGTCATGGGATGATGTTGGCAGAGGGAGATTTCTCAGTTACAGAAGTCACTGTAACCTTCATCCAGTAATCATGGTAACATAGCAGATAAATTAGACCCTACAGAAACAATTAATCTGCTTTAGATTTCTTTAGTTTACCTTCCTTTGTAGAACACAGAAATAAAAAGACACATTAGTATGTCTAGGTTTAAGTAGGTGTTTCAGGAAATGAATCAGCCTCTACTAGTGCCTACATTTCCCAAGTCTGGGACAATTATAAGTCAACAAGAGAGTGTATTTTGCCCAGGAGTACCAGAAATACATATTTCCTACATATTAATTCCTTCAGATACTTATATTGTGATTTATTTAAATAGATTTATATGTAGTATAAACAATGTTGACTGATAAATCCTACTTGGAGTTTATAAGTAAAGATGCATCTCTAAAACAAAATCTGGCAAAGACAAGCCTGTCTCAGACCTAGGAGAAGTTTAAATTCAGCTCACATTCTGCTGAGCTAGCTGCCCAGTTGATCCAAACAGAAGATGAAGCATCCTATAATTGTTTATCTAAACCTAACTTAAACGGCAGTTAATTTGTTTGCCACTTAATTCTCATAAGCACAAAGCTGAGTAAACTCACGGTTGTGCCATTTAGATGGCCAATGATGAATCCACAACCCAAAGTCGTGGTCACCATACGACTCATACTGGGGTAGTAGGGTGGCCGTAGCTCCCGCATAACCCATCAGTTCGTGTCTTCTTTGCACGGACAGTAGGATGCTTGGAGCAGGCTAGGGTATCTTCCAGCTCCGGGATAGCCACAGAAACGAAGTGCTTGTGTAAGCACATCAGAAGTCAAAGAAGTCCTTACATTAAAAAAAACCTCAAAACAAGGGCAGATGTAAAGCTGGGCTCTCTCTGTCTGCAAATCCAAAGCACGTGGGCCTAGCATGTAGGGATCAATCCAAACTGTGCGTAAGTGGCCAGCATAAGTGGCAGATTTTGACAGACATCAGGTGTTTGCACACATGGGCATGCAGACACAAACACACACACACACACCAACCCCACTGCTCCCTGGGACCATACCTGGGCTGTGCAGCATTAAAGTCTTCCAAAACATTCATGCTGTCTTGGCAGTGTTTATTTTGCTGAAGTTCAACAGGTGAAGGCCAGGTGTAAGGTTCTGCACCCGGATTGGGGCAATCCCAAGCACAAATACAGGCTGGGCAGAGAATGGATGAGAGCAAGCCCTGAGGAGAAGGACTTGGGTCTGCTGATGAATGAGAAGCTCAACACAAGCCAGCAATGTGCCCACAAAGCCATCCATATCCTGGGCTGCATCAATGCAGTGTGGCCAGCAGGTCCAAGGATGTGCTTCTGCCTCTCTAGTCCACTCTAATGAGACCCCACCTGGAGTGCTGCATCCACTTCTGGGGTCCTCAGCATAAGAAGGATGTGAACCTGCTGGAGTGGGTCCAGAGGAAGGCATAGCTAAGCAGATTTTTCAGAAGATCTTCACATCCATGTTTGCCCTTTGCAGTGAGTGTCTCTTTGGGTCTCTGATGCTCTCAAGCCTCTCCCATTTATTTCCTATTTCTTTGCTACCTCTCTCATTAAAGTGACTTTGATTATCACCTTTCTACAGAGGGTCCCCAGATCTGCTCTCAGTCCTCAAATCTCCCCCTCTAATCTCTGTTGCATCTTCAAATATTTCTAGACCTATCCACTTGGAAGCCTTAATTCCATTTCAAGCAAAGTCTTTTCAAAAGTGAAATCCTGCCCCCTCATTCTCTGGCACAGTTGAGGTTCTACCTTCTCAAAAGTATATTTGGGAATTGTTCACCCCTATTTATGAACAGAGAGGGGAAAGACACATTTCCGGGATCAGACTCTTCTTACACCATCATAAATATCCAAAGCAAGCCAGACGCTTGAGCCCTTAAAGTGCATTTGCCTCCATCACCCATAAGCAGGTCCCCAGGGGTTGCCTGAGGACATTGGCTGCCAGCTGACCTCTACTTATGTGAAAGGAGTCTCTTTCGATGTGTGCCACAGTGAAACAGTGAGCTGCTTACCCAGTGCACAAAACCCTGCAGTAGCTTCCTCTTCTGAGAAGGGCAGCCCTTATGTCTTCTCACTGCTACAATTTACATCACTCTGGGCTTTTACAGGATGCTGAGATTTATGGGTCATTGGCTTACCTCCATATTATCTAATCTCACTTGCTCATATTCTGAATTTTATTCAGAATGTGAGGGGCATACTCACAAATTTCTTAGGAAATGTTGAAAGGTGTCACACTTTGGATAGCGTCTAGAGGTAAAACAGAAATAAATGTGAATGAAACCTTAAAAATCCCAGCCTTTCTCCAGTCATGTGTAATACAGTCCAGCAATAGAGTCTCACTCTTGCTTTTAACTGTGACATAAACTGCACATAACAGTACAATATTCTGATGTACTTCTTGAAATGTAACCATGTATGTGGGAAAAAATTATCCGTCTCCTGGTGGCAAAATCAATTTCTCCTTTGGCTATGTAATAGTATTTTTCAGCAATAGACATTTATTTCACTTATCATATTGCTGTCCCTGCTTTATAACTGCTTTCAGGAAAGTGCAGGACCCAGAAATGCAGTAACATTCATTTTCCTCCTCCATCTCTCACACTGCCCTGCAGCACACGTAATTTTATGCTCAGAACTGGTGAAGATGACAGACTTTGAGTTTGCAGATCACTTGTCTCAAGTGATGCCCCCACATGTTACAAACACTGCGAGAGCAGTTTGGGTTCCTAACCATAACTCTCAAGGAGAGACACTGTTGTTTGGAGATCTGCAACTATCTGAGGCATCTGCACAGGGTTTATGTATATGACAAAGCATCTCTTCTGAGATCTGTATCCTTCTGGAACAGCAGCTGAAGGTCCAATGGGCAACTTCAGGGCATCATAAGCAGCACTGGATTATGCTGTTTAGCAGCCTGTATTGCTCCCCAGTAGTATGAATTCCCCATGCCATCTTGTCTTCCCTGTCAGGATCCAGCCTTTGGGCCCACTCAGCCAGCAGCTTCTGGGAGTTTGGTTTCAAACAATAGTGTGAGTTTATGGAGGCTGACATCTGTCTCCCAGGAACTAAACTAGTTTCCCATCAGGAACCAAGCAAGCAGTGAGATACTCCCACCACAATTTAGAGAAATCTGGAGATTACAAAATCATCCAATCCTTTTGTTTCCTCGAAATGGTACGAGTAGCATGAAAATGGACACTTGCAGTGGGCATTTCATTGGTGGCACTGAAAGGGCTGCAAAACATTATCTAACACAATCCTGTTGCAAGGCCTATGTATAATTGTACGGGCTTTTTTCCTAATTATTAATTCACAGCCTTTCCCTCATCCCCAGTGTGGGTCACTTTGTCATAAAAGGAGACCAGGTTGGTCAGACAGGACCTGTCTTTCACAAACCCATGCTGGCTGGGCCTCATGCCTTGGCTGTCCTGTACATGCTGTATAAAAGCACTGGAGGTGATCTGCTCCTTGACCTTCCTTGGCACCAAGGCCAGGCTGACAAGCCTGTGGATCCTTCTTCCAGCCCTCCTTATAGATGGATGTCACAGTTGTCAACCTCCAGTCAACTGGGACCTCCCTGGTTAGTCAGGCTGCGGATAAATGATGGAAAGTGGCTCAGTGAGTCCTTCTGCCAGCTCCCTCAGTACACTCAGGTGGATCCCATCCAGCCCCATAGACTTTTGTGTGTCTGAGAGGTGTAGCAGGTTGCTGACCATTTCCACTTGGATTATAGGGCCTACCTTCTGTTCCTGGTCCCTGTCTCTCAGCTCAGGGGGCTGGGTATCCTAACAACTGGTCTTATTACTAAAGATGGAGGTGAAGAAGGCATAAGTATCTCAGCCTTTTTCTCATCCTTTGTCACTGTTTCCCCCCACATCCAATAAAAGATGGAGATTCTCCTTAGCCCTCCTTTTGTTGATGATGTATTTAGAGAAACACTTTTATCACATTTTATGGCAGCAGCCAGATTAGGTTCTAGCTGGGCCCTCACCTTTCTAATTTTCTCCCTGTGTAACCTCACAAAATCCTTGTAGTCCTCCTGAGTTCACCTGCCTTTTTTTCCAAAGGTCTCTACTTTACCCTGAATTCCAGTCAAAGCTCTCTGTTCAGACAGGTTGGGGTTCTTCCCTGCTGGGTCATCTTTCAGTACGTGGCGACATCTGCTCCTGTGCCTTTAGGACTTCCTTCTTGAAGAATGTCCAGCCTTCCTGGACTCCTCTGCCTTTCAGGACTGTTTCCCAAGGCACTTTGTCAACCAGGGTCCTAAACAGACCAAAGTTTGCCCTCCTGACCCAAGGCAACAGTTCTGTTGACTCACACCTTACTTCTTCAAGAACTGAAAACTCTATAATTTCATGATCGTTGTGCCCAAGACAGCCTCCGACCATCACATCTCCCACCACTTCTTCTCTGTTCACAAACAACTGGTCCAGTGAGGCCCTGGTTGGGCTGCTCACCAGCTATCTCTTCCACACACTCCAGGAACCTGCTTCCTCTCCACTGGATTGTATTTCCAGCAGACATCTGGTAAGTTCAAGTCCCCCATAAGGGCCAGGGCTAACAGTTGTGAGTCTTCCCCCAGATGCTTATGGAATATTTTATCTGCCTCTTCAACCTGGTTGGCTGGTTTGTAACAGACTCCCACCAAGATATTGGCCTTGTTGGCCTTTCCCATGATTCTTACTCATAAACACTTGACCTTTTCATCACTGTCAACAAACTCTGGAGAGTCAGAACTGTCCCTACCATACAGGGCTACCCCACAGCTTTCATATAGGTAGACTTCAAGAGCAAACCAGCAGTACAAGGCTGACAGTGCAGCAACAGTCTTCAAGTTCTCATTATTCCCCACAGGAGCTCAGGAGATTATCCTGACAGTTTGGGCTGGCCCTCAGTGCTGCAGGAGCAGAAATGAAGTCCAATTCAAATCAAAAGATTTGGTATTGGGCCCTAACATAATTAAAAAATAAGTTATAGCAACATGATTTTCCTCCATGTACATTTTGTTAAAAAAACACAGTAGATTTTTACTGACTTGGAACATTTTTAGTCATTTTTATGGCTATGTAGATAAGATGGAATCTTTAGTGTTTCAAAAACACAATCAATGTTTATTTGTTCTCGTAAGTAATTCATGGACCCAACAATATTCAACAAAACTTCATTTTTAACAGATCTCTTAGTGAGCATCATTTTACAGAAAACCACCAACAAATAAATATATGAAAACAATTGCTTTTGACATCACAATGGTTAAACACATTAAATAATTCATTAAATTGTGCTTTACGTCAATGAAAATCCCTAGGTCTACAAACTATCTTTTAAATAGGAATGAAAGTATATATGATTACTCACAATACAATCTCTTAGTAGCAGAGTTCACAAACATTATTGCACATAAACAGAAGGAAAATTCCTAAAGAATAAAGTAATTTACAGCCTATTAATTTATTCTTTCATCTTAAATATGGCAACTGATAGGAATTCTTTATTTTTTTTTTCTCTTCCAACATTTATTTGAAATCACAGAGCTAGGGATACGGCCAAGAAGAAAGCCAAGGACATTGCAGGCTATGGAACCCATTTCCCTCCACGAAATGTAGACAAAGAAAGTATTACAGGACCCAAACTGAACGAAGTGTTACAGTGGAAACTGAGTACTTTTTCTGAGTGTGCTTTTGTTACATGTAGGGAGGATACAGCCATTGACTCCAGCAGAATGACATAATTGTGATTGTTCATCCCATACATAGTTGTCCTCACCAGTCTGGAAACAAGATAATCCTTATCCCAGACCAAAAAAAAAAGAATAATTCCATATGTATCAGGGGAACAGCAACAGAGGGAAGAAAAAGTGAGATACGTTTTAAAACAGCAGCACTCATAACTGATACAAGAGTGCAGGTGGGAAACAAGATCCCACTAGGGCAGAAGGAAGCATGTGCTAACAAGAAAACCAACTTTAAAAACCTCCTGATTTAGTCATGGATGTCAAATCTGAAACATATCCAGACCCAAAGGTGATGTGACCTGCCATTTGGTTGAATGGGTATGATACAGTTATGAAGTGTGGCTCTGGATCTGACTTCCATCACTTTTTTATTCTGTATTTCTGTTTTTAGTGAATAGCAAATAACTGCTGCATGTTGGGTAGAATCCCTAGCAAGGCTATGACAGCCTCCCTACTAACACAATAGCAGTGGAAAACACCCAACATCAGAAACAGTGGGTTTTTTCTTTCTTGATGGTGAAAAAGGTTTTTACTGTCAGCACTGATGAGTGGGGAAGAGAGGACAAATTTTCATTCCTTAATTAGGCCATAAGGCCATAAGGTGAGTGCTTGAACTAGACATCAAATTATCAGGAACAAGTTCTAATGACACAGCATGTTTCCCTGTCCACTCCAAGCCTACAGTGAATTATATAACTGGAAAAGGCAGTGCTGGGAATGTGATGGGAGAGATTAGCAAGTACATCGCCATTACAAAAGACTGAGATTTTTTTCAGCACCACAGTAGCAGAAGCCAAACTGCCTTGTTTAAGCAACAAAATAATGCCAGGAAGATGGACAGAAATCTTATAGCATTGTTGCTCATGAAGCTTTACAAAGAAACATGCTGCTCCCTGATCTTATATGGGCCAGTGTAATTATGGTGAAGTTTATGCTGTCAGAGCAATAAAAACCTGGAATAACAGAGATGTGAAGCAGGACCTTTATTTTGCTTTTGCATTACATTATTTCAGGCACAGTGCCCAAGAGGAGGAAAGCTGCAGGCCTGTGTCTTAGAAATCAGCCTGAAGGTGTTTCCAAACTGCTTTATTTGTCATGTGGAAGGAAACTTTGCTAAGAAAAACAGAATTGTTGGTGCAGTCAGTTTGCTGGATCTGCTGCTGGAGCTAGGGAAGGAGGTGCCAGGTCCTTCAGTCGCAGGTCTCTGGGCAAGGTCTTAACTGCTGACTGCCCACCCCTCCCAGAAAAACCTCAGAACAACAAAAGCAACAAACCCGCTCCTGCACAACCAGGGCTACTTGACTCCAGAGGAAAAAAAAATCCAACAAACAACTTCAATTTTAACTAAATCCCAAGTGTTAAGGCAAATGCCATTAACATAGATGCCACAGCACATTAACAGCTCTTCAGGACCCTAATCTTAACTCCTGGGAAATGACTGATGAAAAAGGTTAGGCATCACATTAAGATGTTGCCAAACTATTAAAGCTAATGTAAGCCACCTATAAACTGCTTCGATTTTCCTCATTAGGATTTGTTTTGTATCAGGCAGAAGGAACAGTCTGGAGAACAGTTGGTGTGCTTAGACAGCTGAAACTGATACTTACAGTCACTGGTGAGGCTCCAGGGAAGTATTTCTGAGCACTGTCTCCTTTCCCTTGAAAAGAAAACACTGCATTTTCTAAATGAAAAATGAGGCCCCAGTTGCTGTGAGCAGCATAGAGAGGTGGCCCACTGGGCAATGAGTAAGGTATGTGAGGAAGGGGAAACTATTTTTTTGCACTTAGGAGGAAGAGAAAGGGATGCACTACAAAACAAGAGTTGGCATTTATTTTACTTCCTTGCTTACCTTGCTCCTTAATGTGAGTGTGGCCTTGCATCTTTCTTCCCACATGGCTGGCTTCTCCCCTGCCCTTCAGGGTCTCCCCAGCACCCCGAGCTCCCTGTGCTCATGGAAACAAGAAGAGCACCTGCAAATCCTGGAGACAGAGCATCAGGTGCCAAAAGCATCCTTCCCCTCTCATGCTGTGTGGTCTCCAGCAAGATGTGGCAATGGGCACAGGAATGGGGAGATGCAAGAGTTTCCATCATTCCTGTGTCACCAACCAGAAAGCTCCTTCCCTCCACAGGGCCAGGGCCAGCCCAGCCTAAAGCCCTGGTGCCAGCAGGTAAGATGTCAGGTCACTGTGAATAACATACACCGTGCTAAAGGGGCAGTTGTGCCAGTGAGCCTTCGCTCTTCATGACCTCACTGTCCTGCAGCCAGGACACCCAGAGCGAGCTTCAGTCCCTGACTGTAAAGATTTCAATTTACGTCTCGGAAGGTTGGTGTCCATACGTGAGCGAGGTGTCTGAGCGCCTCTTCCAGGTGATGGGGATCCAAGCAGCATCATCCAGGAGCCTAGAGAGCTTCTCACTCTCCTCTAAGGCAGACATCCCATGCTCAGACAGGAGAACAACAATCTGCAGCCCTGCCTTTTCCCTTCTGAATGTGGAGGTGGGAGAAGATGTACATGATCCATGAGTGGAAGAGGTATTAGGGACCAAAACCCACCACTACTCACCCCAGAGTAACACATTGACAATCAGACATAAAGCAGCATATTGTTAATGAACTACATTGATAATGAGGCATCATCCTGGTAGCCCTCTTCACTTCTTAATGCTATTATGATATTTCATGTTCAGTGTGTTATTGTATGCATTACCTCTCAGCAGGATCGTTAGATTGTATTTTTTATATTCTGCATAGATAAGTAGCAATAGCATTTTCAGAAGAAAAGAAGATGCAGCATGCACAAAAAAAAAAAAAATCCAACTCGGAAATGAAGGGACAAACTTTCAAATTGAGCCTCTTTTTTCTGTAACACATTATTTTTTCAACCAACTGGATAGAAACCTTGAATTTTGAAAACAAGCGAGAAATGTGCATCCACATCAGGTACTCCAGTACTTCTAATTAGCAAATCTGTAAGGTAAAAGCCATTCATGCATGCAATAATATACTTTCAGCATCTTGATTTAGCAGCCATGTTGAGGCACTTAGAGAAATTTCCTCCTAATGCTTTACATTTATGCCAGAAGAAGAAGGAAAAAAAACTCCCTCAGAAGATCTATGGTGCATAGGACCCTCTTTTTAAAATTTCACTATTACGAATGGAACAACATAAAATCTTGGAATAAACAGATGCAGTTTAGCCACAAGAATGTAACATGTGGAGGAAGAACCCATTGAATCTTTTTCTAGACAAGGAAGAAAAACAGATACAGATCTCTCATCATGAAAACAATAAATTTACAAAGAATCTTCATACAGAGTAATAAATATCAAGACTTTCCACATATCCATTACGTATCCTATAAAAATGAAAGCTGATTTTTTTTCTAGCCACTACTGTAGTTAGAGAGAAAACCAATTTAAATTGTATGCACTCAGCATCAATGTATTTTAACAGACAATATCATAAACCTGCCTACCTTCACAGACAATGTATCTCCAGGCTTTTACAGCAAATCTGGAAAATGTCACACCAATATTTAAGCTTTTCCTTCTCTATTTCCTCTTCCCTGGAGTTTGCTTGACCCCTTTTGTGAATGTGAAGGCAGATTTCATTGCCCCCAGCCAGATAATCTCTGCGATGTGTTCTCAGCTGCTCCACAGACCTAATTTCTCAAAGCTCGCCTTTGCCACACGCACTCAGAAAGATGGTTCCTACCTGGCTGGCTTAGTACTCTCAGCATCTGCAGGAAAATAAGCCAACCTCTCCACCATCTCACCTAATCAATCTCTGACTGCTGACCTTTGGAACAGTGCCCCAATCCAACACTTACTATGTCTTTTTTCATCAAATTCTTCCCTTAATCCAAACACAGCAGGTAGAAGTTTGAAGGGCAATGTGTGCACCTTCTCCATTTCATTCACTAGAAAGTTATGCACTACAGTTTCAATGAACAGTATGAAATAAACCAGCTCTTATGTCACAAATGAACCAAGCCAGGTATTTTTCCCCAATTTATCGTTCATGTCTGCACAAGTTTTAGTAGCTCACATTGTACAGGGTACATCTCTTAATGCAATCTCTCTCTCTCTCTCTCTTCAACCCATCCTCATAGATTAGGCCTTTGAAGGAAGTCTTTTCCGACAGGAGTCTTATTCTACTGCCATTTAATAACACTAATCAATACCTATTGAGAAAAAAAATACATTCTCACTGGCAGAAACCAAGAAAAACTGAGATAAGGAGGGGGAGTTGTCATACGTGGTCTCATTTACCAAAGCAGCAGGTCTCCCTTGGCTAATTCCCAGGTAGCCACGTTGCACAAACAATCTGATCCTCTCACTGGTTAGGCAAGACGGAGGAGCATCACCACCTTGCAACCTGACTATTATAATCTTCAGTAACAGCTACTTCTGCTGCCTCTTCCCTTGGCCACTGGTGAGCTCTCTGCTCCCGCAGCAGTCGCCGCTCCTCTCGCCTCTTTAGCCGGTTCTTCTGATGCTCCTCTTGCTTGGAGTACTGGAAGCGCTGCAGGAACAGGTCCTTTGCGTACTCATACAGCTGCATGTCCAAGAAATTCAGCTCCTCTATCCGCTGCCGCACATCCTCGCCGATGTCCACATTGGAGGCCCGCGTGACGTTGAATTGGGTGAATGGTGAAATGAATTTCAGGTTGAATGTCCTCTCAAAGAGATACTGTGTTTTCCTCTGAAATTCCGTCAGGCCGAAGAAGGCCATGTTTTTCAGATTGTTCTTGGCGCTTTGGAGAAGAATCATATTTCTCTCACTCTCATTCATAAAAGTCAGGTTGTAGCACCCCACCAGGCTGAGGTCTGCCAGCATGCGCACCTGGCGGTTGCTGGCCAAGTTGTAGCTACAATCCATGAATTCCTGTAAACTGACTCCAGACCAGTCATCTCCTTCATAACAGGTAGGCAGCTCGTCTGGTGTCGGGCTTCTTCCATCACACATATGAAGGGATGTTTTCCACGTCGCACCCCTCTGCACATGCTTCCATTCACTCAAGTACCGTGACACTGGATCCCTCAGCATGGTGATGTAATAGAAATTCCTGAAACATAGAATTAAACACAGTTTTAAGACTTCAGTAGATTTCCCTATTTATTCTCCAATAAAAACATTACCCACCACTGGCACCACACCCTTCACTTTTTCCAGTGCAATGTAGGTGCTACAGGTGACTCTTTCTGAGACAGTAAAATCTTCATAAATACCATGAATAAAACACAAGGTAAATTGGGGGGAGAGAGAGAGAGATGAAAGGAAATAAGCAGTTATCAGAGAAACAGAATTACTTTGACCTATCAACTGTTCAGTGATAGTTACTTTATATAGAAACCAGTTAACTGAAGTGTTCTCCCCTCCATGTTGAAATACTAACCGCCAGCAATATCAGAAACAGTGTGAAAAGTGATTGAAATAATCTTGCCACTTCTGTTCTGGACTGACACGTGCACATCTCACAAGATGCACAGGATGATAATCCCTACAGCGCTTGGTCACAATCCAAGAAAAGCATGAACAATTTCATATGGATGGTGCAAGTGCTAAAAATAACACCATGTGGAAGACTGGCATGAGCCACCTACTTAAGAAAAACCCTGTTATTAAGTGGGTTGGAGTGAAGATAATAAGAGACCAAAAATCCATTCATATGACTTAATTTTAGACAAGTGCTTGATTGAAATTAGTTGTAATCGTGCAGTACAAAAGCATTTGTTGGTATAAAGATTATCATTATTCAACCTCACCTGTCAAGAATACAAAAGAGACACCAAGATATATTGATTTGAAATAGAGAAATTAACTACAGAACTCACACTGTCAGTTCATCTTTTTGCTATTAAATTCAGTTTGTATGTCTTATTTATGGCAATCTGAAAGGGACTGCAATTAAATATGCATCAAGGAGGCTTTCACAGATTGAGGGTTTTTTACTGAGAGATGTTTTACTCAGTAATAACTCACCTGAATTATAAGGTGATAGCATAAACACAAAGCAAAACTGAAATACTTATGGTTTCTCTCAGCTAGAATAACCAGAGGATTCATGACTAAAATTCACGCATAGTCTGGTACAAAAATAGGTTCGTGAGTTTGCATGACTCATCTTACTGCAAACTACACATTAATAAATCATGAGCCCTAAGATTTCTTAAGAAAAGACTGGTCTCAGTAGTATGGTATCCGCAATGGTAGGGAGGAGAGGAGAGGAGGCAGGAATTGTGCAGCAAGATTTATTCATTTAATTATTTTACAAACTCTTTTATAGACTTTTTTCTTCATAGTCTAATTGGTCAAAGGATCAGCCACCCCTTGGGGTGACTGACTAAAATTCTAAAACATCCATTGTCAAAATATTTTTCTACTGTACCATAAACAAAGCTCTGCAAGGTCGCAGGTGTTTACAGAACTCTGCTAATCTCTTCCGTGAGAGAGAAAAGTATCTCATGGCACTGGAAAGAAGCAAGAAAAATTCTTTCCACATCTCAGTACCTCCTCTTCAGCCTAGAGAAGGATGAGGGAAGTAAGCAGGAAGCAAGCCTGCTGAAGACAAGCTACCCTGTAAACAAACCAACATTTTGGGAGAGTCATCTCATACAAGAGCTAACTCCACTTAAATGAAAAATCCCAAAATTTGTGACAACCTCCAAGACAATTACTTTGCTTTTTCAGATACCACCTACTTCCTGCCACTTAGGGTTCACCATCTCCATAAACCTTAGGTTTACCATAAAAATATTTATTTCCCCACATACTGCTAAATATGCAAATATATTCCAGAGTGCAGACAAAGCAAAGGGAAACAGGTCTGAATGCTTCATTCTTATTCATTCTCAATTTTCTGCCTACAGGATGTACATTTTCCAGAATAAGGTTATGAGACCAAACTATGGACTATGTTCTGCTGCAGGGTAATTTCCTGAACTACTATCTAATAGAAACAGCTGTTTCAAGACTTATTTCACAGCAGAAGCTTTACAGGTGGATTTAAATTAGGAAGTGCCATGGATGTATTTTCACTATCACTTGCACTGAAAGCCATGATTTCTGTCAGCATCAGACAATAGTTTGAAGGATGGCATTTCCAGAATCGTTTGGAGCTTGGGTCTTCTGACTGCTGCTCACACATGGCCAAACCTCATGTCAGCTGTTTTGGTCCCCTTCAGTTACTTACACAGCCCACATCAACAGAGGACCCAAGAATCACACAACCCTTCATAGACAGGTATTTCTAAAATCCCTTTTCTCCTGCAGAGCAGGAAGTACAAGAAATCCTCTTGTGTGCTCTGCAGGATAGTTCCACTATGAAAAGCAGTCTTTGGGCACTTCAAGCACAGCTTTCTCTTCTCAGACTGGATTTTCATCACATCTTGGCTCTATACTGCATGTATAAGAGCACATTAAGAACTACCTTCCATTTTACAGGGAAAAAAGGGGACACATTTCACAAGTGCTGTGCAGATAAAACAGCCCAACTCTCAAACACCCATCAACTCTGAGCATAAGAAGTTGTTGTTGCAATATCCAGCAGGCACTGATAGGGTTGTGACCAAAAATGGTTTAAATTCCAAGGGAGCAGAGACAAAAAAAAAATGGACAAAGACTCAGAGGCATTTGCACGCATCTACATCAACAAAGATGGGGCACTGGCTTCGTCCTTATATTGCTGCCCCTCCTCTCTGCAGGTAATTTTGGATGTTAATATGTGGTAACAGACAGATTTAAAAGTTGCTCTTGACAGTTATTTATACCGCTAATAATAGTTCTGTCTTTCTTCACCCATCTCCAGCAGCCCCAGTCAGGCATGACTCAGAGCAACAACAATTAACAAAAATACCTCCTTTGCATCAATCATTTCCATTTCAGCCCTGGATATGTAAATGTGTTTGATGTGCAATAGACAGGAGTACAAAGCAAATGCATGGAAATGAGAACAGCACATCTTTGTATAACACCCGCAGCTTCCCTTCTGCACACTGGGCCAGAAACCTTCGCCAGTCTGCTGCTGCTCCTCCTTGTGACTACCTGACTTCTGCAGCTGTTTTTCCCGCCCAGATTAATCTGCTGCTGGTTTCTGCAGCTTTCAGAGTTGCCTTCTTGTGTTACCCATTGAATGGCTTCTTCATCTGGTAGACATTCTTTAACAGCAGCTTGACACACTTTTAGTTTCTGAGGGGCTGATAACTTATGCTGCATTCACAATTTACAACCTTCTGATTAACCTTCTGTTTGTGATCCTCTGTCACCCTTTTAACCAATCTGAGGTTGGAAGACCTTAAGATTTCTTCTACCTAATCCTGGACACTGACCAGATGACACTGTTACATGCTACCCCTGGACTGGGGGGATGCTGCACTCAAGTTGTGCACCAAGTTTTCTTTTATGGAAAAGAGTGTCATGTCTCTAGAATAATGATATAAGTAAACACATGAAGGTCATGAACATTTGTTTCAGTTGTAAAATTATAAAAATTATAAAACTTATCTTAGGAAATTGTTTTCAAATTGTTTTCAAATGTTGACACTTATGGAATAATTATAGAAGTATTTTGGAACCCTCAGTTCCTCACACACAAGTGTTCAATCACGCTGGGAATGGCCAAGGAGACAGCTCATAATAAAGACAAGAAGTTGGTTGTAAAAATATGAAACAGGATATGGCCTTTCTTCACTGTTCAGTAAAATAGCATAAAGTTAGCTAAATACTGAACATGCTTGAGCCACTCTGAATACAGATGTTTACTTGTTCTCGTTGGTGTAAGCGACCCTCTTGCATCACCCGTGCTCACACTTATGTGGCTATGTTGAACTCCAGGGCTACCCTCTGTGGGAAATACTGAGCAAGGAATTAAGTAATGACTTCTGTTACCCTGTTTGTCAAAGCAAACTCATCACAGACTTCTTGCCTTCATTTTAATAGACTCCCATAATCGATTACTGAAACTACTGTCAGAGACACCCTCGGTGCTTAAAGGCTAGCCAAAAAAAATATGCTGGTATGTCAGGGAGAAGATATTTTACATAAAATATTTCAAATTACTTAAAAACCATACAAGTTATATATATATATATATTTATATTTATGTAATCAATATCTATATCAGCATGTGCATGTGTGTGTAAAAATTTACACTGAAATCTGGCCATAACCTGGATTTGTCAATGATACAAAAATGATAGTAAATGCATAAGTGTGTGTTTGCCAGTGTATCTTGTGACTGTCTCTATAAACACATAGACATGTAAGAACAGTCTAGATTTAATTTCAAACACCAGCCCCCTAGTCACAGTGTTAGCTCCTCCTGAAAGGAAACTTTATGCAGCTTCCCTAGATTAAGCAATCTCCTTTTGAGCATGATGTACTGAAACTAATGGATTATTGGAGTTGTTACTATGGGATAGTTGATTTTTTGGAAAGGTGATGGTCAGGGCAAGGGCCTGATGATCCATGCAAGGGCTCAAACAAGCACCAGTGTGAAGCGTGGGCTGCACACTGCTGTTTACACTAGAGTTATAAAGTACTTGGTAATTCCTAAGGCTCTAGTCCTACTTGCATGATATCCAATCTCTTCATTAGCATTAGGCAAAGAAAACCTTTAATTAACAGAACAGATAAAACGAGCTTGTAGTTATAACCTAAGAGCATGTATTTCTTCCACATTATAAGGTATTTTAATATAAATACTCTAATCTTACATTAATCCTTCAATAGTATTGCTCTGGTTTAGAAATTAATTTCAGAGGAGCAGAGCCTGCTATTAGCAGAGGTGATCCCAAACCAGGGCATTTTGCCTCTTCTATCACCATGGAACAGATGTCCTGGCTGAGGGAGATTTACTAAATACTTGAAGGATCACCACACACTGAGAACAAAAACATCTTATAGGGCCTCCTGGGGAATAAGGATGAATGGCATCTTCATAAAAGGAGAAGAGTGTGCTCATGGCAGCGGACGCAGAGACAGAAGAGTATTTGAGGTGGAGAAAAAGAGTCACCAGAGAGTATTTTGGAAAACATTAGCAGACAGAAGAAAGAAAAACCAAAGTGACTGAAAAATCCAGGTGTACCATAAAACCATCTACATTCTGGTTCTTCCTGGTAGAAAGGAAAATAAAAGCCCGTGTCAAGTTTATGTCCTAAGTGGAGATAAGAAATTGGTAGCTTTAATTGTGGAAGTGAGTGTGCTCCCAAGGAAAGGTCTTAAATACCCACCAAAAGCCATCCTGTCAGCACACTTCTGCTACCAACAGAGGTTGTGGCAAGATGAAGGCTTAAGAAGGATCGGCTTTGTGTGAACAAAAGCCATATACTTCCCAATTTTATCCTCAAGCCCAGGTTCTCACAGGCAGTAATAGCCCACAATCAGCAACCTCTCTTCAGGCAAAGTATCATCAGTATGGGTAATGGTGAAAGGAAGAGGGTAAACAAATGAAACAAAAATAAGTATAATGCAGTACGTGTACAATTAGGGAACAAAAGCATGCAACAGGAAGGATGGGGGAAGGCAGAAAGCAAAGAAACATTGTCAGGCTGATCTGAACTGGTCAGAGTCACCCTAGTGAAATGCAGATGTATCAGCTCAAGGCTGGCAGCATTTCTGTGCAGAGTGTCTCTGCATCCATGGTGTGCTTAATTTACAGATAACCTGCCTAAAATAACAAGAACAGACTGTATACTTATCCAGAACAATGGCACTGTAATGAAAATCTATGAAACGGTGCACAAAATATATGCATGTCCATCTGGCTGCAGGAAGTATCATACAGCTTATCCACCAAGCCAGACAGATAAACCCTAGCTGTCCCACAAACTTCTGCAAAGATGATGTAGCAGGAGCACACAGGCTTCTTAATCTTAGCGTCTGTCACAGGATGCTAGACACTGTGATGGAATGGTTTTCTAAGAAATCCTTTACATAAGTTTGTGACATTAATACTATTTCTTAGCTGTCCTTTCAGGTTTTCATGGGTTTCTTTACAAGACTTATACTGAAAGAACAGCCACCACCATTAAAAAGTGAAGGTTTATCTCCTCTTACCACATGCATGACCTGCTCAGCATGTAGGAAAAGCACTTATTTGGCTGTTTTCTCAGAGGATCTGAGCACTCACCATTTCTGCTGTTTTTATCTGGGATGATGAGCACTGTAATTACTTAGACAGTGGCTGTAATATTGTACAGACACTTACTTGACATTAAAGGAGAACTTAGCAGAGTTAAATATAAGAAAAACAAAAAAAACCCCAGCTTTAATTTTGAGGTACAAAACTATAAAATTTTAGATGTGTCTCATTATTCCTCTGAAATTTTGTCCCATGGCTCTGAATCCACCTGGAATAAAAACTGGCCATTGTTCCCTATTTATGAGTTGGCCACAAGCCTCTGTTGGCTTTTGTTACTCCAGTACCATAAAAAGCAGCTAAATCTATAGGATATGCCTGGTCAGAGAAGGGACTAGATGCTACTTCCAGGGTAGGACATCTAATTGCAGTGGTCTACATATGAGCTACACATCGAGGCAAGCTCTGAAACCAGCAGGAAGCTGCTCAGCACAGGCAGTGTTGTGTGTCTGGCCGTGGCAGGGGCCACCTCTGGCACGAGCTGCATCCCTTGGAGGCTCCCTTTGCATCACACCGTGTACCTTGGCCGCAGAAAAGCTTAACTGCTGACCTGGAGGTGTCTGTGTTGTACAGGTCTCTCTATCTGCAAGGTGAACCCTGTGCCTAGAGCCAGAGTCCTTACCTGAAGGGACGTATTCACAGAATGCAAAGTTCAGGCCAACATCAAAAACTAACCACTAACATAACATTTTGTAATGAGTGAGGAGTAACTACAGATAATCTCCATTTCATGCCTCTTTGTACCTATACATCTACCAGTCATGGTAGAATACCTCTTTCTAAACGTGCTTATAGAGTTGGAGCATTCCCTAAAGCAAAACAAAGTTTTTTAGCAAGTTCTGTGTTGTTTCACACAAATCTCCAATCCAATGGACTGCTAGAAAAACAGTCCATTATAATTTTGTTGTCCTTGCTGATCTATCAGTGTATCAGCGTGACAGAGGGAGGGCTGGGAGTCAGACAGCTGGGATTGTATTTCTGGTTCTGGTAAGCAAAGGCGGTTGCTCGGGAAGTTATTTGTGATGACACAGTCGGTTACAGGCAAGAGAAATGGGGTGATTGGGCACTGTGAGGCACTTAAGAAATGTGAAACCTTGTATTTCCTTGCATGTTAGGAGGAATACTCCCTGTCACCAACTTCAGTTTCTTTTACAGTAATTCACTGCTTTCATTATAAAACTCCCAAGTTTTCTGTTTAGATACTGCAAGCCCTTTTTTCTTTAAAAATATCCTCTGAAATATCAAATTAAATTCTGTATCCATGCCATCAGAAAAACCTCAGGAAAGCTTTATAGCACTGTTTTATCTTTTTTTTTTGCATGGTTGTTGATCAGAAGATTAGTGTCCTACACCTGATTAAAGAATGACAGATGACAAGGAGTGTCTTTAGAGATCACTCACTCTCTGACATCAAACTACTTTTAACAGTAGTGATTTAGGGTAATCCAGAAGGGTAGAAGAAAGGGAGTGAACCTTTGGCAACACAAATGCTGCATGTACAACTTTAGGAATTTTTCCACCTAAAGAGTCCAATTTTCCTTGATGTGAAGCTAGAACAAATTCAATAATGGCGTAGAGCTATGCAAAGATATGAGAAGAATGAGATATCAGGTAAGCTATTTTAACACAGCACTGGCTCATAGATTCATATAATATAGAAAAAAAGATGAGTTTCAAAATCCAGCACTACATCTGTACTTAAAACAATGGTAAAAAACCAGATTTGTGGAGACTCTAATTTTTTTTATTAAATACTTCAGGAATGAAGACAACTGGCCTTGGACTATGCAAACCGACAATTCCCTTTTAAAATGTTGTCTGCTTTTAGAGTAAGAACATGTGATTTTTTTACTTTTTAAAAATAATGAATAATCATGACAATAATAATCACATTCCTGACGTGTCACATTGCCACATGCCCTTCAAAATCAGCAGTGAAAATGTATCTTGGGACCTACTGCTGCAAAAAGAAAGTGGGAGTGCTGAGACTTTTTTTCTTGACATAGGAGAATATAAATTTGTGAGGATACAGATTTTAATGAAGTATTTCAAAGATGTGTCTAAGACAGGGGGAGATCAAACAGCAGCCTTTCAGCACCTAAGAAGAGGCCAGTGAGAAAGTAAAGCAAGGCTTTTCAGTCTTGTGCATGGTGGGATAGCTAATGAGGGACAATAGCCATAAACTGAAAAGTGTGAGAATACAAGGAAAACAATTTTCATTATGAGAATAATTAATCATTGGAAAGTTTTGTCAGTAGCAGCTCTGCTTCCTCCACCCTTGGAGATTTTGAATATCCAGCTGGACAGCGCTCTGAGCAACCCCACCTGTGCTCAGTGGTGACCCTGATTTGAGCAGGGGGATGGACTTGAGACCTTCTGAAGTCACTTCCCGCCCCAGGGGCTCTGGGATTCTGAGTAACAGCTGAAAATCTGCTGTCACCAAATGTACAGTCCTGTCAGACAACACATCAAACAAGAACCAACTCGCCAACTAGATCATCACCATTCTGCCTTGTTCTTTCCCGACTACTCCAGGAACAGTACAGAGGATTTTTAGTCTTTTTTAAGAGATTGTGGGTTTTTTTAAATATGATTTTAACTAGGGCTATAATGCTCCAAATCAGCACACCCTGAATTATTGAGCAACTTCATGAATATTTATTTCAATGCCATGTTATTCAATATAGAGTCTGCAGAAATTGGAGAGGACAGTGCAGCCACTACATGTCCCTAAAGAAATTAATTCTGTTCACAGGTATCAAGTCTGGATCTTGAGCAGCTCCTAGGCTAATGAAATGATGTAGTTACCCACGGTTTTCATCCCAGTATTTTAGAAAATGCACATGAATAGCATATGAGTATGTGTGAGCTCTGAGCTAATAGAGATTTTTCCTGTGTGTTGCCTTCAGGATTTAGGAATAAATTTTCAAACACAGAGCATAAAGTTGGGCATTTTACTTTATATTTAAACATGTAGGTAAGCTCAGCCTCATTGGCAGTGAAGAAAATAAAGAGTAATATGAGCAGATATGCAGAAATCCGTTGATTTATTTAGCGAAAGAAAGCTCTCAGAGACATCGCAGTGCCCTACTCTGCTAGCCCAGATAACAGCACTCCATTATCCCCTTCCTAAAGCATCCTAGCCCCTTTTGAAATACCATTTTCATGCCACTGCTCCTATTGAAAACATCTTGTGAAGGTAGCTTCTTACAGTTAGGAATACAAGTCTTATTCCCAGACAAAACCTGGCCTTGGTCTACTTAGATCCAGTTGTTCTTGAGTTAACACTGCAAATACATCAACGAGATTTATAAATGTAACATCAGAGAAGGAGACATAGCATTTAACCTGAAGATCAGAGAGCAATCACACCTCTCAATTCTCAATTTACAAAGCTGAACTAGTTTTTATTGTTTCCTCTGATAAGAAAAGTTGTAAGAGACCACACTGCAGTCCTCAAAACCTTTGGGTCATGCTTAGACCTTCACTGAATCTTCCAACATCTCAGCTTTTCATGCCAGCTTTTGATAGGGGGCTTACAGAAAGTAAGGAGCTCCTGAGATTTGTCCCAGGTTTTGATCATCATAGTAGTCCTTTCCTGGCATTAGAACTTGCATGACTTCAAATTTCACTATTACATGGCTAGAACTGAGCAAATTTCACACGGGGCTTTAGAGGTGCAGTGTACAATAAACATTTCTTACCTCCACTGGCAATGTATACACCCTCTGATACACCCTCACATTGCATTTGGTTCTCTATGTGTCCACATAACTCTGGAAATTCAGACTCACTCTGTTACTGGCTGAGATGGTTTAATGGAAGGTGTCCCTGTCCATGGCAGGGGGTGATGGAACTAGATGGTCTTTAAGGTCCCTTTCAACCCAAACCATTCTGTGATTCTATGAATATGAAGACCCCCTGTTTTGGCAGGCAAGCACTCAGAGGATATCTGTTTCTGCTGGCTTCAGATGCATGACCACGCACTTTGCACTCCCAAACTAAATTTCCCCTATTTTTATGAAATCCTCAAGGTCATTAAGCAAATTCCATCAATATACTTAAGGTTTTAGTGCCAACATCAGTAATGGAAACCTGAAATAGGGTCAGAGTTAAGACTAGCCCTGTGGAAATTAATGGATAACTTTCCTTTAAGTTCCTCTTTCAGCACATCCTATTTTGTTACCAGCTTCTTGTTCACCAAAAAATTCTTAGGCTCAGCCTCATGTTTTCTGCCTTGTATAATAACTTTGCAGATGCTGGTCTATCAAATACTTTATTGAAGGTAAATTTCCATTCTGCTATCACAGATGGATGCTGGATATTTACATGTCACAGCCCAGAGGCTGGTGGCCCCAGCTTTGGTGCATGTGAGAACACAGAGGTCGGTTAAGATGGGGAAATGACAATTTGTTTCAGAGTGAAGTGGTCTGGAATAGAAATGCTTAGATGAGGCGATTTGATGGAAAAATAAACAAGCTTGATACAAATTGTAAATCGTTTCTTGATGAGACACAAATCCAACAAAGTTCCCTCCAGTGATTTTTGTTCTTTACCTAAATTATATCAAGCTCAGTTGTTCTAAGTATTCCTTAAATTGCTGAAAGGAGTGAAGTAGTAAGAACCTTGCTCAAAGAAATACAAATACAAAATGCAATAATAATTCAAACAGTGAGAATTGTGTTCTATCAAGCACACGCATAAAAAACCCCTTGTACCTCTTAAGGAGCAGGGTGTGAGCACACACACGAGGAAATACTATTCAAAAGCAATAGATGTGCAGCGTCTTACAAGATTCTTTAAAGATATGCAAGGTATTTGTGCTGGGGAGAGTAAGAAATCTTTAATGGCCAGGACTGGCAAAGGAGGAATCCATTGCTCACATCCCCCCATTCTATCTTGTCACTATTGTGCCTGGGTGGTTACTGTGTCTGAAAAGAACTGTGTGAATCTGGGGTACATGTGACTCATTTACTCAAAATTGCTGTTTTCTTTTTTCTCTGTCTTTGCTATGCCACTGCACAGAAGGGAACAAGAAATAAGGGTGCATTTGCACTACTGTCCTACCCACCTCCCTGAGCTGCCTCTGGCCCCAGCCTGGGGAGGAAGTTCTGAACGTGCCTTTCTCAGGAAGATGTTACAAGTACAGGGGAAATGAGCTAAGGGGATGGCCCACAGCAGGAAGTGGCAGCAGAAAACAAGAGCTGGCCAGAGAAAAGAAAGGTGATGACAGGCAAGGGACAAGGGAAGAGCAAACCTGAAGACAGTGCTTCACAAGGGACCTGCAGTTTGAGCTTATTTTGCCAATATAGCCTTAAAGGGTTACAAAAACCTATTTGGGAAGAGACCCTCCTGAACAAGTCTGATACCTGTAGTCATGGGCAACAGCTAGGCATAACAGGATTCATAAAATATCCCTTAAGCACAAAGGAAAAACCACAAAACCCTCCTCACAATCAGGTCACAGTCTCTCAGCAGCTGCCAAAAAGGCTAGACAAGTCCCTGTTTCAGGAGGAGTCTCCATGGGGCAGGTTACTGCCTGGGAGAATGAGCACTCCTCCAGCTCCACAGCAAAAAGGTGGGAATACAGAATTCCTGCCTATTCAGTAACGTAAACAACATAAGACCTTTCAAAATGGTTATAAAGGAAAAAATCTCTACATACTTTCATGCAGAATTATGAGAGATCTGTTATCACAAGGGTCCTGGCTGCCTGCAGGGATACGCTTGATTGGTAAATGCAGTTTCAAAGATCCCCTGAAAAAACAAATAAAATGTAGCCAGATCCTTAAATCTTCTGACATTTACATTTCTTCAGTCAGATTTTGTTAGGTCTAAAACAAAGCAAAATTAGCTATTTTAAATTCAACGACAATGTTTATTTTCATCTTCTTCCTGTTTTTTGAAGGAGCTGTTGCTATCCCATTTTATTCTCTGGCTAGGTAAGACATGCAGCACAAGCATCACCAGTGTTCTTCTATAACTGGCTTCATTGGAAACCAGTTTGTGCCACAAGTGCAACCAGGTTCCCTCCCTAGCTGAGCTTTCTCTGATTTCCAACTAATAGCTCAGTTGCAGGCACTCTTTTCCAAGTCTGGGATACTCAGATAAAAGTTCTGTGGGATTTTTCACTGCAATGCATTTTGAATCAGTACAGCAATTCTGCTCAATTAATAAAGTAATTAACAATAAAAAGGGCTCAGTAATTGAAATCCCTTTGAAAGTACATTAATTTATTCTCTCTAAGCTTTGCCTCAAATCTTTATTAATTCTGACGTCAAGCATAATGACCATAAATTATAAATGATCATCACAAAATCCAGGCATCACAATCATTTTCTTGTCCTACCCGCTGAGTTTTTAAAGCAACTAGGTTTGGTCATAACTTCTGAGATTTGCCTCCCCTAAGGTAACCAACATGACAATACAGAGATAAAAGAACTTCAGGTGATTGTACTCATGAATACATTATAAGAGTAGTGCTCCCTATTCATACACTGAAACAGTTCACAAAACCTAAGGAAATTACCCAGCTGTAAAACAAAAATGCTGGGTTTTTTCCTCTTCTAAAATTCCTTTTCTTGCAATGCAACTGTGTGATTTTACCTGTAAGATGATAAACAAGAAGATGACAGGGTATTTCAATTGAATACTTACATGACAGACTGCTGACTTTCCATTTTACACTGAACTCTGTGTTTTACTAAAATACTTTGTAGCACCTGAGCAAACACAGAAATATTGGTATGAATGTATAAGTCTAAGAAAACCCAGAAATGTTTGGTATGAATAATATAACTCAAAGCTATAAGCAAAATTGCCATCTTCCTTCTCCACTGATCTCACAGGTACCCTTTTACTGAGATAAATATATATATAGACACCTACATGCATAAAATATCCACAAGGGGGCCCTCTAATCTTCCCCAAATCTCAGCAAAGGCTTAACTTGCTTTCCAAAAATTGATGTCATAAAGCTTTTGTCTACAGATACTATGGTATCTTAGGAAAAAAGCTTTTACCAACTAGAAGTGACTTTATGATGGAATTTCATACAAGAAAGACTGTAGTTTTAAAGGGAATCAGTTTTTATGCACAATTTCTGCTACACGCTTGGCATGCAAAGAACTTTGATAAAGCTTTTCCAAGTTCACTACTTGCAATACCCAGCCCAAATGAGACCTTTCACACACACACAGACACAGACACAGAGCCAGGTCACGCTGCCATGGCGAGGCAGCCTCCAGGACGCAGCCTCGTTCTGTGTTATATTGCAATTTGTAGGCAAAGCCCAAAGTGGGCGACCATGAGTGATTTCAGCTCTGTAACAATGCATGCCGTAGGCACCACAGTTAAGGTACAAATGGTATTAAAGTTATTTGCACTGTCCTCTCAACTCCCTGCAGATATGAAAAACAAATCTTGTTTGTGATACCTTGTTATCTGCTTTAATATTCTGAATGTCTTACAGACACAGCTTTATAAGTGCTCATCTTCTTAACTCAATTGTAACTCTGTGATGTTTTATTATTTACCATACCTTTGACCTTGGAATACCTAGAAGAAATGGGATCACCTCCTTCTTCTGACCTCAAATATAATGAATCAGGCTTAGTCACACGTGCAAGGCTGTGGACTGCACTGTACCATCAGTTGTGGATGTTATGCTCTGAGAAAGAATCAAGTAAGATGAAATAAAGAAGCCTAGGCTTCTGAGCAACTTCTGTGAGGGATTCTTTACCTTTCAGGAAAACTACATAGAGATTATATGAATTCGGTCCTGTAGATACAGCACAAACCCACCAATCTGCTAACTCAATCAAATGAATCTCTGCACCTTGATCTGCAGCACAAACTTTAAGCAAAATTTCCATGATTTCTCAGTGATAGTGCTGTGTGATACAGTCATGTTTAACCCATGTCCATGACAGAGTTCAGGCTGCTGCAAAACCTGTGCATTCACATAAAATAAAACATCCAAGAAGCTGATGGGGCTCCATAAGAATACTGGCTCAAGCAAGTCATCACAGATGCCTGTGGCTCTGCAACTTTCCTCTGAAATGGACAAATCCTGATCAATGAAGCACATCTGTACAGAGGCAAAAAAGCACTTCCCAGTCCCTTCAGGCCATGAACTGACTACTTGAAGCATGACATTTGATTAGCCTTATTATCTCAACTCATTTATACATAAATGTTTTCAGGGGCCATGAAGCCATCCAGCCTTTATTAAAATCCAGCATCATTCTCTGAACTGATGTTCCCTTCTCTTCCTTCTTTCTTTTTGCCTTTTGTCTGTAAAAACAAGGAGGAACTTCTTTCTTTCCTTTTTTTTTTTTATTTTTTGAACTGTGGGTTATCATCCTTGCTAATTTATTATTGTCAAATAACCTTCTCCTCACACATTAGTGCAGCAGACTGTTGCCATATTCGCTCACTTATGCAAATAGGTCAGGCTTTCTAGTCTTTCCCCACAGAGATATTTGACACTGAGACTCAACATGATCTAGCATCTTTCTGAACTAAAGACCAGGGGAATCATGTGTGGGACTTTAGTTCCAAAAGTATTTCTCATGGAAATTAATGAACATCTGTGTAGATGAATTCAGGCAGCAGAAAAAGCCTATCTGAAACTGAGCTTAAGGTCTAGGAATACCTAATGGTAAGCATGTTTATCTTTGGATTTCTTCCCTTCCCTTTGAAGAGCCAGAGTGCTCTTTAGGTCGCAAACGTATCTTGCTCTAAAAGGGATGATGACACGGTTATGAAAGATATTTCTGCATTAACAAGGAGCAAAGTTGCTGATGTGTATCCTAAGCAACACAAAGATTTGAACATGAAACATTCATTAGGATTTCTTTAAAGACTCTGTAAATTGCTTTCTGTTTCATATGGAATATTACTGTCAATACAAGTATAGAAGCCATGCAAACAGGAAAGCAAAATTCAGGATAAATATTATAATTTCATGAATATTTTTCTACAGTTTTAATGACTTCACTATTTCTATCTTTTCTCTAACAGAGATTACATAGTCAATCTTATTTGTGATACACATACTGAATATTACATAATTTAACATCAATTAACACTTGTGAATTTAAAAAAGAAATCTCATCAGAGTTGAGCAACTGAAGATATGCTACCTTCCTAGAAAAATAAGCCAGAAAAGAGAAAATATTGCAAACTAATCTGGTTTTGGGTTTTTTTTACTTTGAAATTGCTCCTTTTCATTAGGCTTTTTCTAAAGCAAAATTTTGTTTATAATTGTATCATTTTTAATATATGACAAAACTATACAACCCAGTAGTCTCACCAAATGCTGTTTAGCACTTGTATCCCTGCTCTCCCTCTGGGAATAGAAGCCACTGTATGTTCAGGCTAAAGAACAGCCCTGCCTGGATGAAAAGAAAGTTTGCATGTACATAGACCTTTATTCATGTCACTTTAATTTGCTCCATGGCCTTAATAAATACACTAGCATTAAGTAATCTCATGCAAACCATGACTCTAAAAATAACTCACGTCAGACATTTCTTCGTGTTGTTTCCAGTTACACCACTTTTACTACTAGGAACAATAATTAGTACAAGTGAGATTTATCATTGAAAAATCACACTCAGAAAAGCAGCAGGGACCCTCAGAGGTGTGGCAGGGGATTAGCTGAGCGGTCACATTAGTATTCCCTGAGCACTAAAGGAAAAAGTTTGGCAGTGTAGCTGGGCCACTGCAGTGAGAGTGGGGCAAGCAGGTGTGGGCAACCCTCCTCATTCATCACGTGGGCGTCCGACAGTGGCACCCATGGGTAAGGGTGGGGGCCAGTGCCCACCGAGCTACACCGTATCCCCAAAATACCTGGTGGGATTTGCTGAGAGACCCTTCTCTGTCCACCACTTTTTCTTTTCCTCCTAGCTTCTCTCTCATTCTTTGGCACCACTTTGTTTCTTTTTTCCTCTTTCTACTCTTCGTTTTCCCTCATTATTTGTGTCCTCACACAGCAGTTGCATAACTTTGTGCCTGGCAGAGCAGCAGAGGAAATGGAGCATTTCCATGCACCACAGACTGTTGGGCTGCAGCAGAAGAGAATTAACTTTCTCCTAGCTAAGTTTAAGTTTAAGCCCAAGTTTCTCTATCCAGTGAGGTGGCTGCAGGGAGAAAATGAGTGGGAGTGGGATGGTGTCACTCAAAGCCCTTGTCAGCCACAGAGCTGTGCTGCCACTTGTTGGGGTGGGCACAGGCGCTGTGCAGCTGGCTCAGGAGGGCAGGCTGAAGGCTGGAGCATGGGGGATGGCTCTCACCTAGAGGTGTGTTGGTTTAGGTATGTGGCTGCTTCCCCACGACCATTTTCACAGCACTGCTCTCATCTGTGCCCTTGCTCTACAAGATAACCTTTTTTAATTGAGATTTTTTAATTTTAGCTCATTGAAACTGGAACCACCTCATTTTTGCATCCCAGATACACAGACTCTGTGAGGGCTCAGTTTAGATCCCTGTGCATTAGGTATATTACTGTCAGTTCAGGCTTTCTGAATGAATCGGAGAGCCAAAAATTATTTTGAAAACCTTAGTATGCAGTCTTTTCCTTTCTGCAGGTTTACCCCAGTTACTTAGAGTTTTATATGGGAATAACCCCGTCATTCAGCATATGGCATGTGGCATTGGCGTAACTTTCAATGCTAGATATCCTAAGGCAGTCATAATATTATAGTATTGCAATCGGACTTTGTTCTGTTAAACCTAGCCTGGGCTTAGCTTTGGCTTCCCAAAAAGGCTTTAGGGGAATCATGTTCTAGAAAAATAGCTGAATGAAAAATATCATATTAAAAAGGTGTTGAAAAAGCCACTTGACTAGTTCATGGCAGATAAACCCACCAAGAGCTATTAAATACAGAGAAATCTCCAATAAGCAAGAAATTCTCAAGCCTTCAATTTTTCAACCAGGGGAGCATATTCAGGGGCATCATCATTACATGCCTGCCTTGTTCTCATCCTCCTTGGACTCTCCATTTTTGGAGGCAAGGTGTTAGGTTAGATGGACCTGTGGTCTGACTCAGCTTAGCCATCCCTGTGCTACTTCAAGCCACCCACATAGTCGTACTTTTTTTTCCCTGACATTGATGAGAGAAGTATCTCATGTTGATGAGTTAAGTCAAGGCAAAAAAAAAAATTAAAAAAAATCTGTACTGTTTTAGTCATATGCATAAGGAAGAATCTGGATATCATGCTTGCCATAGAAAATGTTCTCTCACCTTCAATAAGAAATCTGTTTTCTGTTTTCTTAAAAATGGATGTGGGTGTTACAAATGGCAGTTCTTTACCACTTTTAAAAATGAACACTTTCCATTCATTTAAGAAGAGACTATCAGAAAATATATTATTATCAAGGGTTGGTAGGAGGCAACATCAAACAGCATGTCAGCTCTGAAAGAGAAATGAACCATGGAAACAGACTGAATGCAGGAACCGACTGCTGAGGTTCAGCACAGAGGACAGGAGCATCCCATCGAGGCCACGGCGCAGGAGAGCAGCTGAGATCTTCAGGTAGGTTGAAAAATGGCTCAGCCTCTCCCGACTACTCCACCGCTGCTCCATTCCAGGTCTGCGTGTGGCTACGTGGCCTGGCACTGCAGGTATGACCCATGGCAAATCTGGGCAACGTGAATTAGCTAAAGCACATACCAGCCTCCACTGCTTTTATATGTTCACGGGTGATATCGATGGACACAGGCAGATGCAGAACAAACCACCTGGTATGGCAAAGAAACAATTTACTGACTCCTTCTGGACAGCTTGAATTGGCACAGTGAGCTTATGTCAGAGGAGCAATTTGCATCATTGTTCAACCCTGCTTTGGAGCACGTACTAGGATATCTGAAGCCAGTTTGACTGTATGGTCAATGCAAAAAAAAATTGTGGCCTCCATACCTAACCTGTTACAACTGTGCAGGAGTTACTCTGGATTTATGAATGTGCAAACACACCGGGATGAAATGCTTCCTTTTGCTGCCCTGAGCAGTTCTTCTGTGTCTGTCCTAACTTCCCTAACCTCAAGCCTTTCCACATAATACACATTTCCTCGCTTCAGCCTGCTAGAACTATATGAATGAAAGTAAATGACACAACTAAAATATTAAATTTCATACATGTTGAATATCACACATAACATTTAAAGGAGTGCAACATACTTAATTACAAAAGTGTATCAATTCCATGAGAAAAGTAATGTACAAAAGCCTCCGTTACAAGGTGAAATATTGGCCTCAGAGTTGGAAAATGCCAGAAAGAATATTATTTGTGCAGCTTTTATTTTGCCATTATAACACTCTACTTATTTGCAATAAAAATTATTATTTTTCCATCTCTGCTTTGTTCATTGCACAGAACAGGCAGAGCTCAGTGAGATACCTGTTCAATATTTCTTTTTATCATCATCTGAAAGCCCATAGTTCAGTGTTTTATTTACAGCAGGTTGCACAGACTCAGCTCAGGCACAGAATATTGCCTCTCCTCATTGCTTTTACTATCACAGTCATCCTTGCACTATGTTGTACTTAATTTCTTTTTTATTAGTATTTCCTACAACTCCTATTACAGTCATATCCCTGCACTTTTGCACACTGAATCTTGATTCTTTTGGGTCAAAAGGAAACATAACCAAAGACTGGGGACAAATTCCTTCCTTGAAGAGACAGGAAGTACACAGCTGCCATGATCTCATGTGCAATGGGAAAGGCAAGCTCGAGTCTCTTAGGCAATAGAAGAAAATGAAGAAACATTCCTCAGCTCCTACACACCACGACCAGCTTTTGACAAAGACAGGCCCGACTGCTATTTGGTGTGGCACTCATATCTGCAGGTACTGTGTGTGCCACAAGGATCCTGAAGGAAGGTGTTTCCCACTTGTGCTCCCTGAGAGGGACTCATGGGGCTTCTCAGACTCCCTAAAGCAGGCAACAGTAATGCACATGCACAGAGACTCCTCAGAAACCCTGCTAATCACAGCTATGGCTTCCAATGACAGAATTGAGCAATGTTTTGAGTATGAGATTCCCACACTCGATACTCACTCCTTATGGCTTGGGGCCTCAGATGACTTCATTAATACCAACAACTTTGTAAATCAGGCCACCCCTTTTCTATTTCATCTGGAATTCTGAACTGGAACAATACTTTAAAATATCAGCATCTTGAAGATTTTGTAATTTATCTACCTTAGAGTCTTCTTGTGTGTGCCTTTTTTCAAATGTGCATGGCCCAGGACAATAAAATGGTTGTTGTTTTGAAAACCATTACTACTAAACATTCCACTTGCAACAGACACTCAATTCAACAGACATTTTGTGGACATTTTATGCACATTTTGCAGGGGTAGTCCATGGACTAAGGGAACGATATCTGCTTATTATATCACAGGATGGGAAGGGGGGGTTGTGAGTAATGAAGTTGTATTGAATAGTGTGGTACCTGGGCATGATGCAAATGGTATGGAGCAAGGGGTGGAATGTGCTGGTTTCAGCTGGGCAGAGTTAACTTTCTTCATGGTGGCTGCTATTGGGCTGTGTTTTGGATTTGTGCTGAACACAGGGTTGATAATAAAGAGATGTTTTTGTTACTGCTGAGCTGGGCTTACACAGAGCCAAGGCCTTTTCTGTTTTTCATACTGCCAACTGGCAAGGAAGTTGGAGGTGCATGGGAGGCTGAGAGGAGACACAGTCAGGACAGGTGACCCCAACTGACCAAAGGGATATTCCAGACCAGATGACATCATGCTCTGTATGTAAAGTGGGGGAAGAAGAAGGAAGGGAGTGGCATTTGGAGTGATAGAGTTTTGTCTTCTCAAGTCCCCATTACATGTGATGGGGCCCTGCTCTCCTGGAGGTGGCTGAACACCTGCCTACCTACCCATGGGGAGCAGTGAATTAATTCCTTGTTTTGCTTTGCTTGTGTGCATGGCTTTTGCTTTCCCTGTTTATCTCAACCCATGGGCTCTCCTGCTTTTTCCTTTCCAATTTTCTCACTGACCCCCTGGTGTGGGAGTGAGCGAGCAGCTGCGTGGGGCTTGGTTGATAGCTGGGGTTAAACCATGACACTCTCTCACTTTTTATTTGGAAATGACTGTCTCATATTTTTCATTGTGTCTTTCAGGCAGTACAAATCTTAATGAGGAAATGACTGACATTAATAAGGCAGTAATGTTTTTTCATAGCCACCACTTAGTGGCAAATGTTCAGAATAACTAAGACACAGGTAATGGACAATTAACAGAAAGATGATTTCTTTTTGTCTACCTATTTCTCATGAAGAAATACATTCTTGAGTGCAAAAACTGTCTCCAAATAGTTGATAAGGAAAAAAATACCTAATACAAAAGGAACATTCGATACACCCATGAATAATACAAACTTTTCCTTTTTTGTAATCCAGAGGACATATGGATGAAATAGGTATTGTCAGTCAGCCAACAAGTAACATTAATATCCTCTAAAAACATACTTCTACTCTACACAGAAAACTTTATTTTAAATTCAGCCTAGCACTTTATACTCACTAATGGGCACAACTTCACAGGCAAAGTTACTTGAAGACAAAAATATCAGCTCAATTAGATGGGGACCAGTTGGCTATCTTGTCACCATTACCACCTTGTACAAAGTTAAAGGTGTGTCTGTGCACCTTTCTGAATAAGGACAGCCTTTAACTGCCTCGCTGAACCAGGACTTCAATTATTTGTGGACATTAAAAAAGGTATTATCTAATTCATTATGCACTGAGACAGTTGTTAGCACAGTAAATTAGCTGGATGATAGGTGGACTATACATGCTCAGAATTTAAGCAATCATGGTGTTATTTTCTCTGACGGGTTTATTCAGTCAAAGTGCAAGTAAATGATGTAAATATGAGTAAATAAATAATTGTGCCAACAGTGTTTCAATTGTGGAGATGTTTTGCATTCGAGTTTGAAACCTGACTGCTTCAGGCCTTAAAATTCTGTAAGAAGGAGACATTATCCCTCACAGGAGCAGAGAAACAATGGTTACAGGAGATCTACTTCTGTCCAAACACCTGCAAGAGCCCAGGCTGAAATGCAGAGGTGAAAGGCTGGGGAACACCAGTGAGGCACTGTGTCCCTGACTCATCAAGCAGCATCTCTGCAAAGGTAAACCAGGAGAGGGCAAGCCAGTGTCCTTTCAAGAAGATAAATTTCTTCAGTTTAATTTTTCAGATAAAATTAATATTTTTGATTTTGAAAATACTGAAACATGTCCAAAAGAAAATCATGTGACTCTGTGGGATATAGTATCAATGATTATGAACAAGATTATAGCTGATACTTGAATTCTTCTTTTTCAATGACTGGAGACAGGTTTTTTTTTTCAGGCTGTCAAAGCTTTGGAGATTCTTTGGACACAATAATTCCATAAAATCTTTGCTTTAAAAAGAAAAAATTCTTCTGGTCTTTGAAGGCTGTAGGATACTACTGAACTCTTGAAATTCTCTTTCTTTCTTGAACTCCAGTCGATTGAAATACCGATTTTTATGAAATCTCTTCTGAGATTTACAGACCCTGTTGGTCAAAGTTCTTCTCACTTTTCCCAGTTGTGAGCTCAGAATTACTGTGCCTGTGTTTTGCTGTGAACCACTGAAATAACTGATCTCTGTAAATGGTTTTTGCTTTAAATGTCCTTTCTCTGGAGTTTTGTAAGTGCTCTCTGCCAGTGCACTACGGAGTAGCACAGATCTCCATGGTTTGAGAACAGCTGTGTCCGGTCTTCCTTACTCTTTTGACATTTTAATTTAATTTAATTATGTGGATAAAAACCTTCCTCTGGGGAATTTGGCACTGGGAATAGAAAACAGGGACCGTACATTCAAACATAGATATTCTTTATCTCTTATCTCTAAAATGTCAGCTTCCCCTATTTCTAATCTATATTACAGGATGAAAATGGTCAGTTCAAACACGTTCAAAGCATCTTCACTTTAACACACAGCCCTTTGACTTCTGTTGACACCTACTCCTTCTCACAGGACTTCTAAGGTAAGACCTATTCAACCTGCTGTCAATCAGTGTGAAATTCCTAGTCTCAGGCAGTTCATCTGCAGTAAGCAGAGAAAGGCAGGTACTTTCACAGATTATTTATCCTCTCCTAAGACAGCTGTCTTCAAGATATGGAATGATTTTGCCTCTGAAAGGCTGTTCCAGTTGGGCTCTACACAGTAATATTCACTTTTGCTGGCAACCCCCTGCCACAGCCACCATCACAATTCTTGATGTCAGTGAGTTCAGATGAAATGCAGCTCAGTGACTGACAGTCAGCACATGGAATGATGCCTACACTTAGTAGATGCTTCTTTCCTTACAGCAATTGGTGAACAACATGGCAACCAGTCACAGTCTTTGATGGCCAGCTGGAAAGACATTTTCCCCAGGTAACATACATTACATTACTGGAAAAATTACTCAGTTGCATAATTTCTTTTACAAAATGCTGCCTTCTAAAAGATGTCTCTCTGAGTGCTACTTGTCCTGGTTCATTGTTGGACTGAGTTCTCCAGCTTCACAAGTGTGGCTGCACAGCAATCCACTGAGGCATTGGTTTATTGCCTTATCATTCAAAATAAATGACGGCCCAATTAATTTTTCAAACTTTTGTGTCAGAGCTTTTGCCAAGACCTGCTCATTGCTGTCACTTGGCAGAGGACATTATGGTGCCATTTGGCATGTGCTTGGTAGGTGTGGAGCTACTCAGTTCCTTCTGCTTCCAGTAAGAACCAATAACATTGAGGGGTTCCCTTGAGAAATGCAGTAGTGGGCTGCCTGGGCTTAGGGCTTGATGAGTAATAGCAATTTTGCCCATAAATTGTAAGCTCAGACACCATGAGTATTAAAAGCAGGATGGAAATCAGGCTCTTAAATGGGCATCTAAGATCCCAGTAGAAGGTGACTGGCTTCTTGCACAGTAGATAATTGCAGGGATTTCAGTCACCACAGTTCAGGTATTAAAGGGCTCCAATCAATTATACAAACTGCTGCAAAATCTAATATTGCCCCATAAAATCATGAAAAAATGCTAACATTTCTCGGCTGTTGACATGGTTATACAGATCGGTAATTAAATGATAGGGAAAAAAATAGAAGTTAACATCAAGTCTGGAAATACTGCAAGGAGGAATTCATAATGGGTGCTATTTTGACCAATGTTATTGGATGCAATGTTATCCAGTGTAATATATGATGATTCAATGCTTTAAGAGAAAAGATAGCAAGTGAAGTAATTGTGACAATGACAGTAATTTGGAAGATACTAGTTAACTTCATGAAAACAATATAAAGATACTTGAAAGAATTTAGTAAAAAAACCAAAAAAACCCAAATGTATAGAAATGCATGAAGAAAAATATATTCTGAAACAAGTATCTTATGGGGTGGAAACATCTTAGGCCTTAGAAATCAACCTGACCTAGTGGATGGTATCCGTGCCCATGGCAACAGGGTTGAAACTATATGAGCTTTAGAGGACCCTTGCAACTCAAACCATTCCATGATGATTCTATGAATATGGAATACTATGAGAAGTGCTTTTTACACATATATTTTGGAAATTTGTCACTTCATACCCAGAAATATCTGATTGTATGGTATGACTTTGCTGACTTAAGCATATTAATGCCTCAATCAATGAAAACATTTTGGGATAAGAAAAAATACTAACAAGTTGGAGGGTGTGGCACCAAAGTGTTGACAGGACAGGAGTAAATCTATGTAGCTGGGCTACATTAACTCTTGCTTCTTAAATTTTGAATACAATAAAAATCAGCCACAGCAGTTTTCTCAGGACCATGTCCAGTTGGGTTTTGAGTATCTCTGCAGATGGAGACTCTAAAACCTTCCTGGGCAGCCTGCGCCTGTGCTCAGTCACTCTCACAGTGAAGAAGTATTTCCTGATGTTCAGGAAACACCTCCTGTGTTTCAGTTTGTGCCCATTGCCTCTGGTCCTGTTCCCAGGCACCACTGAGCAGAGCCTGGCTCTGTCCTCTTTGGGTATTGTATGTGTTGGAAACTCCTGAGTCTTCACTGTTGAGTCTTTACTGCTCCAAGGCCAAAGAGTCTCATCTCTCTCAGCTTCTCCTTAAATGTCCAGTGCTCCAGAACTTAACCATCTTAGTGATCCTTCACTAAACTTGCTCCAGCATGCCCATGTCTTGTATTAGGGAGCTCAGAGCTGGATACACCATCCCACCACAGATGTGGTCCCACCAGTGCTGACCAGAGGGGAAGAATCACCTTCCTTAATGTCAGTGGTTGTGGAATGGGATCCCTTAAAAATGATGCAATTTAAAACTTTACAATTTAAAGCACACAAACAAACCAGGGAAAGAAATCAATTAGGGAAAAGTAAATGGCTAAACAGTAAGGAAAGATATGACAGTAGTTTATAACCCTTGTAAATTAAACAGAAAAAAGATACCTGGATGGTGGCAGCCATATTTGCTCTGAGAAATTATGGCAACTGCGCTAACTTAAGCCACTTGGAGCTGTATTAAGCATAACCAGATTTAAGCACTGGGAATAAATGCTGGCAGTAGCAGAGGGAAAAACAATGTTAGAAAATGCAATATGTCCCTTCCATTTTTAACTTCTAGGAACATGTGTTGCTTCCTTTCTGAATGCTAGCAGATGTCAGCACCCTGCAGACTGGTTTCTCAGCGGAGGAGAAATCAGAGTGGATATACTCTAAACGCAAATTGAGTAATTTACATTTAGACACTCATCCTGGAGCGGAGATTGTCATAAATAACATGCAGGCGATCCCTTCTTTCAAGACACTCAGCCAAACGCCAATGCCCTGTTCCCAGGGAGCAACTTCAATCAAAGATATCGGCCAAAAGCAAACTCTGTGGCCTCTCACACAGCGATGGCCTCATCAGAAAGGTGTATTAAAATGTCAGCAGGAAAGAGATGCCAATCTCTGCCTTTCCTAGTGCACAATGACATTTTGAAAGCAGTGCCACCTGGTGACACCTGCCAAACAACACTCTGCTGCTCAGCGGAGCATACAGCGCCTCAGAAATACCTCAAAGGAGGATATGGAATTGAACGAAACCAAAAAGAAGGGGAAAAAAGTGTCTTTTTTATTTATTTCCTTCTATAATTCCTTGTCAAGTTTCCACATGCAAAAATCTTTTCTCCTTTTCTGAATAGTGGTAAGAGCAGGCGATGGGTTTAATCACTGGCATCAGTTCCTGCCTGCTGGCACTGTAATTTATCTCAGCAGAGCGCAGCCCTCCCCTGTGATAAGCTGCCGTGCTACCACAAGTTATGAATCCTCTTGCTAACAGTGAGGCTGACCCATAGCCAACAGTACCGGGCTTGGTACAAAGCAGGTTTTGAAGCACAGTGAAGCTGATTCCGGAGTGATCACACAGCCTTTAAGTGCTGCAAACACCCAACACAATCTGGAGCAGCATCTCCTCCTCACAAGGCCAATGCAACACTTACGCTGGCCACCATGAGAGCGAGCCTGCTGCATCAGGAACGGGCCCCAGACAAATCTGTACATCGGGGTTTAGTTAGAGAAGGTGAGCCGGCTTTCTTCTGGTTCAGATACTACTGTGTCAGAGGAAATCCCACCTTCACTCACTGTATCCTTCCCGCTCTCTAAAACACCTCTTTTTTTTTCTTTTTCAGTTTCAGTTCCACATCAAACTATAAACTGTAAGTATAAGGGAGCCAAGAACCTGCAGGCTGAGAGGCAAGCCAAAGCAATACCTTCTCCATAAGCATCTCAAAATATGGCAGGGCTGTTACACAAAGCAAAAACCTACTGCTTTAAACTGTCATATCCTTCAGCTGCTGTAAACATAGTCTTTTATCTGTCCTCTGGATCTATTTTTACCTGCCTATTCCCAAGTACCAACATTCAGCCAGCAAAGAGAAATCTGTTGCTGCTGAAGGTCTGTGCAACTCTAATTCCCCTTAGGTCTTCCTGTGCATGCCATCCTCTGTGTCCACTGAATGATTGACATTAATTTCTTCAATCACAGCATGTACACTAGCTCTGTAGAAAGGGGAAAGGATTAAAGCAGGAGCAAATGGAGGAAATTTTCCGTGGGAGGATGCAACACCTCCAGATTCAATAGCAACTTCTGCTGGTGCACTGTATGCTGCTAAAACCGATGCCCATGCTATGAGCTATCCAGACACTTGTATGCATCCAGCCATCTCAGTGTTTAAGTCCAAAGAAAGGACATGTCATGCCACCCAAGTAGGAATATATTATCATTCTAGGTTTTAGAAAGAGATCAGATAATCTCAGAATCACGCAAGGAGCCCGTGGGAGCGAGAAAAACTGCATCCAGCTTCCCTATGTCTCTGGCCACTCCTGATCCATCAACAGGTCTTTCCAAAATCATCAACTACTTACAGACAAAAAAGCCGTTTTTACTTCACAGTATTCTGATTAAAGAAGAGATGGCAGATGAGCGAATACTGGATATTCACATCCAATGTATTTTCCTTGCACCATTCATGGTCTGTCACGAAGTCAAAAAGGCCAGCACCACCCAGCCTCTCTGCTTACCACATCCAATACATTTATAAATTAAATTTGAAACACAGGAGATAATGTAACTTGCCTAACCTATTTCTCCCTGCCTTTTAAAGACAAAACTGTAGAAAAGAAGCTTGCTAAATGCTTCATGTTGAAGGGTTATTTTTCTTCCTCTTCTCACTTGCAAATCAAAAGACTTCATCACAAAAAGATTAGGAGCAGTCTCTGAAACACAGAACACCCAGCACACATGCAAATAATAAAAACATCAGAAAAGGAAAATCACTCGTCAAATTTCCCTCAGACTTCTGGGTGTTTTTTTGAGAAAAAAATTTTCATTGAATTGGATCTGGGAAGTGGTTTGATATATGTAATCATCTAGTTGCTGAAGATGAGGGCAAGCCAAGAGAAGCTAAAGCACCATCATGAGAGGTTCAAAGCTCTTTAGCCATTTTCCTGTTTCTCTTTAAAATGGGGGTTTTTCTTCCTATTTAAAGAGCTATTAAAACAAAGAGAGAGCTAGCGTCAACTCATGCTCCGGATCTAAATATTTAAAAAGGCAAGCAATAACACTGAAAATATCTGGATATATATTCCACCATGAGTCATTATATTTTAATATTTTGGCATCTGGCAAATCACTGAGTGCATCACTATCTACCCTCTGAGATAATTAAGTTTAAAAGTCATAACAAATGTAAAATAACACATAATGAAACAATCTAAAGGCTATGCATTCACATTTTCCTTGGAATATTTTCTGATTACCCTCTTGCAAATTGTCAGCTACCCAGTGATTGTAAAATTGTTTGAATAATTTTAAGAGAAAAATCAAACACATTAACTTTTAATAATATTTTATGAGACTCATAATTCTTTGGGATGTAATAACCTCTTATCCTACTGCGATTAGTCACTGGGATCCATCATACTGGTCCCCTGGTACTCAAGACAATCTAAATTTTGAGTAATACTGGAGAAGGTAATAGAGATCCAAAATTAATACATTCCTTTGTGCTTGTAATGTTATCCCTAATGGAAGCAGGTTTTTTTTAAAAATTAACATTTATCAAGGAGCAAATTGTGAAGATCCAGAAGACAACATAATTTGTGGGAGATAACACTGTGATGAGACTCTGGTACAAGGATTTAATTATTATCTTGGATAACCTCTGTCCTTGTGACAGTTGTCTGAACCACACTAGACACTGAAACTCCCTACTGTCAAGGCCAGCAGCAAGAGGCAGGAAGACAGTAAATCCCTCAGCTTGACCAAGTGCAGGGAAGACTCACATTACTGTTAGCCAGCCCACAGCTCACCAAGCCCACCATCCCAGGCTGAGGGTGGCACTCTGTGTCTCACAGAAAACTGGCATATTCCTCTCGCATTCTTGTCATCGGAACTGTTTGCCATTGTGTTTATTTATAATTTAATGCCCTGGCTAATTTCACCCGAAAATAATGTTTGTTTACATAAATCTATTCTCCATAGTAAAATTACTCACGCTTGAGTGTTTCAAACGTTACCCTATTAATGGGAGACAGGATGGCAAGAGTAGATGTCCTATTGAAAATTAGCACACTCTCCAATTGCCTGTGTTAGTCCTGCCTGTCGGTAAGTGGTGATTAACACCCCGCTGGCTGCAGCTGTACTTCTCAATATAGCTTCTCTGAGTAGGAGGATGCACAGAGAGTACCTCATTACTATGTCTTTAAAGCTGTAAAGCAAGGAATAATCCAAAATAAATCCTTTAAACTAAAGGTCATAGACTAGAATATGTTGGCATGAACACCTGCTCGCACGTTTTAAAGAAAAAATCACAAAGACAAGTGATTTATCTACTTCTATTTCATTCCCTTTCATTGCAGGTATGCAGAGGCCACACAACTGGATGTTAATAATTCTCAGCCACAGCAGTATGTTTTTATATAATGCCAGAAGAAAAGCTTAGGAGCTTAGCTAACAGGCTGCCTTGCTGGCTGAGAGAGCAGAGCTGGCATTAGCTATTTCTTCTCCTTGCCCCCAGCTTTTTGTTCACTGCAGACTGCAGGAGAACAGACCAGTCATCTTGTTCCCTCCACGCTTCTAACACTGAAAACTTTCTTCCAGTTCAAGCCCACTTTGTGTGCACATTCAATCTGTTAACAGGTAAAACCTGGCTGTATTGCTAAGCTACAAATTCCAATAACCACAGACTTGTAAGAGAGAAAATTACTGCCTGACAATGTAGAGAAATAATATGCAGGGTGGCCTCCTCAATAGATTTTGGTCTCCTTGTGGATAATGCTTCTGACCAGGAAGGATGTTGGTGGCTACCCTCAGTCTTTATCTTTTGCTGTCACTCACACAAGCTCAGAGGCTGCACAGTCACACAGACAAGGGCAGATGACACTGCTGCCTGTAAAATCTAACAGCACTCTGGTGTGGTCCCATCAACTCCCCTTCTAGGTGGAGATAAACCCTTTGCCTTTCCCAGACACACTCCTGGGCACTGCAGCGTGCTGCAGAGGTCCAGGCCCAGCATGTAGAGGGGGCATTGCCAGGCTGAGAGCAGGCACCCAGTTCTTTTCCAGAAGGATCCAGCATCCTGTGGAAAATCTTGTCCCACATATGAGAGCGAATGTATCTAAAAAGATACCCATAAATAAGTGAGGCAGAGTCTTCTTGCCCTATTACCTGCTGTGGGCATGCTGAAATGGATGCCGCTTCCACCACCACTCCATCTGTCCCAGAGGTGAAACTCAGTCTTGGGCAGATGCTGATGAAGAAAAATAAAAATAAAAAGAAGGAAGAAAATATGACTCTTGCTGGTGAAAGAGGTACAGGCTGATTCAGAAGTACTTGAATGGGAAAGGTTTTTATGCAACTGAGCCATTGCAGAGCAAAGCAATGTGATCCCATCTCCCACCGCTTCAGGAACTGAGCACAGCAGCCCTTCAGATGACAAATGCATTGTCAGGCAATAATTTTCCCTTATATAAATCTGCAGTTACTAGTTTTGTAGCCTAGCAATACAGACTTTTTTACCTGATGTTTTATGGATTGAAAGTGAGCACAAATAGACAGATATACAGATTCAATTGTCACCAGAAAACACCACCTCTCACTGCACAGAATTATTCTCCCAGGCGCAGGGTTCACCCATGTCCAGACCGGCCAAGCAGACATTCAGTAGGAGAATTGGGAAAACATTCACTTTGTAGTTCAGTGACTGAAAGAAACAGTATGATGGAGATTGAGAAAGAACTCTGAGAGCTCTGCAGAGCTGTGAGATGATGTCTTAAGTCCCGATTGGAGTACTGCAATATTTAGAAGTTGAGGACAGAATTTCTCTGGTTCCCCATTGTCTTGCTGCTCAACCAAAAAGATGTCATTGATACTAGTCCTGACAGCCTCTGTGAACAACCAACATCTACTTTCTGCTCAAAAACACTTTACAGTATTATTATAATTTCAGAAACTACCATGTTTCTATAAAATTCACAAAGCACTGCTGAACATAGAACCTGTGCCTTCTGTTTGTTTCTGAGCTGGCTTGTTCAGAAAGCAGGCACAGGGAGTCCTGCTGGGACTACGGATTATCCTTTGTAAGGTTTTGGTTTGAATACTTTCACTGAGATGAAAGATCTCCTTTCCACAGCAAAAGAAAAAACATCCTGCTAGACCCCAAAAGACCAGGTTCTTCCATCATCCAGAGTTCCATTGGTGCTGCATGAAGAACAGCCAGCAAAAGTCAAATTCAAGTAAGATTCAGGTATGAGCTGAAAGAAAATAGGCAGTGCTTTCAAGAATTCAAAATTCTTGTGGAATTTGGAAGCTGCATGTGGGGCACCATCTCTTAATTCAGTAGGTTTACTGGCAGATCCTAGAACACTCAAGATCTGCAGAAGCCAAGGGCACTGAGTATCACTGGAGAATGACAGACAACTCTCTACTGCCCACCCAGCATCTCGGTGCTCCCTGTGTGTGCTGCCTCCAGGGCCTCTGGTGAAGGAGCTCTGCCTTTTCCCTCATGTGAAACCTGGAGAAGACACAAGATGAAAAAAGTCAAGGATATGATGGAACCAACCACTTAGGCATTTAGCCTGTCCTGGCAACTCACTGGGTGTGTAGCATCATTCAGCTTTCTGAATAGACATTTAATATTTGCATTTCCCTCTAATACACAGGGGATTACCTGACAAGTCACCTTGCACTATCTATTCACCACTACCCATGAGGATAATTAAATTGTCACTTAACAGGGGGAAAATCATGAGCGCAGGGGACAAACCTGATGTAAGAGCCAAGCCTGGACTATTGAGCAATTTATTTATCTTTTTAGTTATTTTAAAAGAGATAAGAATAGTCATGAAACATGTGCCAAACGGCAAAAATTTAGCACAGCCTTCCCTCAACATGTCATTTACAGATAGAAGCACAGAAAAAAGTCATAATTAGAACTCATCACATCTACAGATTTACAAGAAATGGAATAGTTCTTCTTTTGAATACTTGGGAGACACTCACTCTGATTATGTAAGAAGGCTTTAGATTAGACTGATAATGCAAATATGCCAAACTTGCCCACCTTTAGAGATGCAGTACAACTAAGATTAATAAACATGTCACCAAGAAAAGCTTATGTACCAGAGTCTGCAGATTTGCAACTTAAATTGCCAATGAATTCTTGGGAAAAAAGGCCTTATGGAAGAAAAAAGTGAGATAAGCTCAGAAGAGAGAGTCCTGATTGCAGCAGTCCTTATTTCAACCCAGGAAGTATTTGGGGGGCAACACTCTGCTTCCCAGCATTGTTTTAAATCTGGAGATACCACATAGATCTCTGGGTTGTTTCCAGACAACTGAGCTTACCTTCACCAATGACCTCTGTCCCCTGGAATGCAGAAATCTGAAGGAAGATCTAAAATATCTATGGTTTTGCATGCATTTTGGCTGAAATGGTGACTAGAGAAAGCCCTCAGGCAGCAGCAAACTACTTCCCTCTGAAAAAGCCGCACAGCAAGATGGCAGAACCAAATCTGAGCCCCACTCGCTCAGCATTAGGGTAATCCTGCAGGGTAACTGCAGCCAGTGTGGAACCAGCAGTGAGGAGGTGCCACTCCAGCCTGAGCCACACTGGCACAGGCTGTGGGGACATCCTGTTACACTTTGTTAATACATATTAAGCATAATTGGACTGTCTTTGATCCCATGAAGACTTATTACTCCTTATTGCACAGAAGGCATGGTTTGCCATGAGCCACCAAAAGTCATTGTGGAGATTACGCCTCGCCTGAAGATGAGACAAAGAACTAAAATCACACCTGAACTATGGCATAATTGTAGCTTTTCTCAATAATGAGAAAAATGTTTAATTAATCACTTAAAAAAAATTTAAAAGTTTTTTTTTTAAGGTCTATGATTACATTTTTAAATTAAAAAACGGAACGGAGTACAATGTTTTGAGTGCATCCATAATTTCACTTAGACCCCAAGATAATTAATGTCAACGCAGTAAGTTACTTGGGAGTATCAATATAGACTGTCAAAACCAGTTTAACCTTTTTTAAACCTTCCTGATATTTTCATAGTCATTAGCTATAACACAACGGTATGCTTCTGGGAGCTCCACACCTAATTACCTTTCATGAGTAAGAAAAGTTTTATTTAAGCATTCATACTAAATGCATTCTCTGGTGAAAGAGTATGTCTCAAAGCTACATTAATGTAAAATACGCACAAGTAAATTCATCTGTGTGATTTGTGGCAGCTTTTTGATGCATTAGAATGAAGACAACAAAAACTATGAAAAAAATCTGACATTTTTCTTAAGAAGAGGTGCTTCCAGAATATATGCATATTTAGTATTCTCCATATGCATAGCACTCAACTAAAAGATTTTCAGAAACAGCCTCATTCTATGTCATGGCAAGAACCAATACAAAACATATTGGTTATCGAACGGCTGGCATGAATTTTTACTGCATATAAAAAAGCATTAAATTTCATCATGTGAGTTACCCAGCTGCCTTAACAAGAAAAAGTGCAAATGATCACATTTTTTAATTCTGCAGTATGGATTCCTCATGAAGCCATTCTGCACAATGTTTATTTATTCATGCCATATGAAACACAGAACTTCCCAAACAGAAGGAAGGCACTGTTCAGAAATCATTATGGCTCACAAAGTTTAAAATGTTCTTTAATCAGATTTTATATAAACATACTAACATTTAGAATAGAGGCTTATAATCTGTTTGAAAAATTTTGTGCCTGGGACTGAATGCCATGCCTGCCAGGGATTCCCTTCAGGAACACACCTGCTACCTTCTTACTGTGATAGAGAGGTCAGCCCGATCAGTCCAGGAGATCGATACAGCTGTAATCCTAATGTTTGTTTTGAAGCACGCCCTGCTATTTGAGAACAAGTACAAACAGAAAACATAACTTCCAAGCAATTCATTGTATAGAAAGGGCAAGCCACTCTCTTACTACTCTCTAACTAAATTTCAGAAGCTTTACTCTGTCACAACAGCACATTCATGAGCCCTACCAGAAAGAAAACAAAGAGAAGCTGTGTACAAGTTCAGCACTGGCTCCTGGGCCAGTGCAGCAAGCAGGTTTTTGGGGAAAAGCCTGAAGGGAGAGGGAAGCACTTAGTAGCAGCTTGGTGCTGTGTAATTTATCACCGCACAGCCACAGGCTACAACATATGGTGCTCTCAGTGAAGCACCCGAAGGCAGCTTGGTAGGGCTCTATGAAGATCAATGATACACCAAAGAATACCATTAAAAGACACATTCATCTTCCCCTAATCAATAACAGCCTTAAAATGATCTCCGTGACACACTATTCTTACAAGCATTGCTGCTGGGCTTCTTCGGCTCACTTGTCATCCTCTGGCTCAAGTCTTATTACTGCCAACTACTCCATACGCTCCCCTTAGTGGAGGAATTTGGCTTCCCCTGAAACTTTACAGACAGAATGAGGAAATACAAAAGTGACATCAAGTTCAATGAAGATACTGAAATGCATTCAGTCTCTTCAATAGCCTCTGATACAAATGGTGCATGTGGCAAGCAATTTTTTTGTGTCTTTTATCAGATCAAAAAGTCTACTGTTACACACCCTTCATAGATTTTAGCAAGCTATTGCCAAGGGGATTCAGAATTAATGCAAAGCATCTCAGATCTGAAATAAAAAGCAATTAAAAAGAAAGACACAGCTTACTAAAAATGCAAAGCATAATTTATGTGCAGGAAAAGCATTGTGTGAATTTTGTTCTCTCCATCAACAGGAATTCTTGCCCTCCTTGGATGGGCTTTATCATCTGCATGGAAAACCAAGGGTCAGCCCTTGATGTGAAGATGTACTGAAGCAGCATCTTGAGGGTGCCAGAGTCCCGTAAGTTTCTTGATCAGGGTGGCTAGTGTCCTAACTCCTGCACAAATGGGAACTGCTCGTGGCCTGTGTCCTTGCAGCTCAGCTGCCCTCAGGGTACCTCCTAGTGAACACCCTACAACCTCCTGGACCACAACAGGACAGGTCTCTCTGTGGTCAGGGGAGCACAGAGAAGGGCAGTACTTTCCTCGCTTTTTGGAAAAATAGGTAGGCAGTTTCCTTTTCCACACAGAGGCATCACTGAATCAGAGGATGCCTGTGGGTCCTCAACCCTCCCATCAGGAAATGGTCTTTCTAGGCAATTCAGTATTCACTCCCCGAAAAAACAAATGCTACGGTTTTGCTTTGGCTGAGAGAAAACAGATGCTGCTGTTGCCAGGGGCAAAGTGGCTAACACATGAATTAACACATCCTAGAGAAATAGATACTAAGTTGAGATATCTTGAGCATTAATGTCAGAGTGACATTGCTCATCTGTCTTATAATGAGCTTGGTCAGCGTGGTTGAGCAGGTTTACCTTCACAATCTTGAGGGTGGTACCTCCGAAGCCACTTAGGAAAGGCCTCCACAGTCAATGTCCAGCAGTAACTCTGAGAAACTTCCTGCACCTATGACACACACTTGTCCCTAAGTTCACCACATCCGATTTAGTGCTCTTCAGCTCCTTGTGGAGCATGCATAGGAAGTCCCTTGCTTTACTACCTAGCTGGAGTTTAGTTCTGCCTCATTAAAAACATCACTGTAGCTATATGAATGAGATTTCATTAGGTTCTTGACAGATATTCATTTGGTAGAGGTCACAGTCATGACACTATATGACTGTTTTTCCTGGACCTAAAATATAGTTCTGCCCAGCTATAAAGTTCACATTTGAACCCACTGTGCTGGGAAATCCAAAACACATGCATATATTTGAATTCAGAATTGCACTTCAGGAAAGTACTAGTATGGACTGAGCTGAGAGGCTACACCCCTAGAGCATCCAGCATCTGTAGCATTGCAGATGTTCACATTTGAACCCACTGTGCTGGGAAATCCAAAACACATGCATATATTTGAATTCAGAATTGCACTTCAGGAAAGTACTAGTATGGACTGAGCTGAGAGGCTACACCCCTAGAGCATCCAGCATCTGTAGCATTGCAGCTGAGGCTTTGCCCGAGATGATTTTCCCATCTGATGCTGAAACTTGCAACTGTGAAAAGGTTTATATATACTTAAGGAACAATTACAGCTAGTGATGAAAAAATAATTCCCACACCAGAAATATTTCAGAAATTAGGAGAAAATATAACTCGATTTTGATTATAATTAGGTTTCCTGCGGTTAGTTGAATGTTTTCTCATTTACTCTTTCATTCTAGCAGTGTAATCAGTCACCTGGTTCTTTATGAACTATGCACCATGGTGTACATGCAAAACTGGCTGGAGACAGTTTCAGGACCAGCTTCTGCAAATGTGATGCCCCAGGCAGGAAATAGGCATGGGGCACATACATATTAAGAAAAAAAAATAATAATAGTAATTAAGGAACAAAGCTTAGCTCCACTTTATTGCTTAAAACGAATGTAGTTATTATACTGAGCAACAGGACTTTTAATTTCTAATTACAGTATTTATTTTCCTAAACAGATTTCAAAGTTGTTGCAAAAACCTGGATAATTGTTTCGCATGAGCAATTAAATATTAAGACTAAATAAACAATATTCATCGGACAGTTATGTTAAATTATGCAATTACTTAGGAAAACAAAAAATGAATAAATAGTTTGCACTTCTAGCCTTTGGGAAAGGAACCACTTTGGAGTTTCTTATTAAAAGTGGTAGGATTTTTCCTGTCTTGTAAAATTCAGACTAGAGCTAGTTTAGAGAGATGCTTGCAAACTGGATCCATATTTGAGGTGAACATGAAAACTGAAGAATGTTTATTCACTGCTTAAAACAAACTGCTTTTGAGCATAAGACTCCTTGGCAAGATTTTATTTTCCTTTAAAGGGAAAGGAAATTTGTTGGGAAGTTGAAACACGGCATAATGAAGAAAATTAACTTCTCCAAATCTTTCTGTATTTGGTTCCATTCCATTCCAGCTTCTCTGCTTTGCAGGATGAATCAATAAAAGATATTTCCACTTTTAAGGGAACACAGAATTTGAGTAGTTTTAGCAAGTACCCCATTTACTACAAGGAGGTAAATTAAGATGGGTCTTTGTGATTAGGTGCTTTGCATAGGCTCCCACTGAAGCTCACCAGCAATTCATTAGTGCTGCTCTAATTCCAAGACCACTGTCTGCATTCCCCTTTAAACACTGTATTTCACCTGTACTGAAAATAAAGTTTAATAAATGCTTTGGGTTTTGCTGTGATTTTTTTTTTTCTACTGGAAGTTGCACAGAGAAGGTAGGGGAGCATCTACCCCCAACTGCTGCTACGGCTTCCATTTTGCAGTTCAGTTCTAAGTACTTCTTCCTGTGCTGTTCTTAACTTCCAAGCATCCAAATAGCATTTTAACCTCAAGTGTTTCCTAGATCAGGGCATTGATCTTTCATTGTGGCTTATCACTTTGAGACTGGAAACAAATGAAACCTTTTTTTTTTAACCTTTAACCGTTGGCATGAGAGTAGCTTCATAAAATCGTGCCAACTATCCCCTAGATAACTGTATGTATTTGTGCATCCATGTGTTCATTTCAATGTATTATCAGTATTAACCAGCTGTTCCCTTTACTGAGTACAGGGAATACAAGCAATACTCTAAATGTTGATGTTGTCACATCTAATTGCCCAAAATAAACCTGACAATATTCCAGGGAAAACCACTGCAGGTATCACTACGTATGCTCACTGAGGGATGTCTAATGAAGAGTCAAAACAGAGCATGGAATGCCAGAAAACACCGGCGTCCCACCGTGGACTTTACCAAAACTAGCGATTGCAAAATTTTGAGCTTATACATGTTCCTCTCTCTAGGCTGCATGTGAAGTTGTGGCTCTATGAAAGCAGAACTGAGCAACTTTCCTGGTACTTGCAATTGTTTTTCATGGGGAAAAGAAAATTTCAAGCACTGCAATATCTTCCAGAAAGAGAAAATCTTATTGGGAGGCTTACACAACAAAGCCACTCATCTCCTAGAAAACCAGACATGCTTTACAACTAACAGTTTTGTAAAAAAAGAGGTAATTTCAGAGCCAGAAACCCATGAGCACAAACATTCCCAGACAATTTATAATTCCGTACCATAAATAGCTGGTCCATAATTCATCGATGAAGAGTTAATGAGAATATTTGTAACTAATACCCATAAGAAAGATAAGGGATGGTATAATGTGGTTTATACTTTCCTACAATACTTTTCAAGGACAGCAGGGAAAGGCTCCTGACAGCAAAAAGCAACAAGAAATATTGCACTGACCTACTGATTTCCTACAATCCCATCAAAGTAATCCATGTGTAGAGACATTAAAGAACAATTTGTCCCAACTGACAGTTTCCAAATAACTAGATGCCTTTTAATTGCTAGCATCATTAACCTTAATAGTATAATTGTATAGCACCAAATAATAATAATAGTAATATAATTTCCTCTCACTTCCAAATTGTTCAGCAAAACATGATGCACAGAATAAATTGTAAGAAGGAAGAGAAAGGGAAAAAAAAGTTTCTAACAGATAAGAACAGGAACTTTATCAGTTTTATCTGTCAGCTCACAAGCTTTAAGGAATATCTTCACGTAAAGTTCCTTAGACAAGTCATGAATATTAATAATTGCCAACTGCCTATAGGTTTTAAGTGACCTTTTCAAACAACATGTCAGCTCTCCCCATTCTGAGGATACACCATGGAGCACTGTATAAAACCAGTTGCTGTCTTGAATGATTCATTCCAGTGGAAACACAGGTTTCAGCAATGCTACCTGCTACGGTAACCCCTGCTGAAGACTTGCTGACATACTCTTTCATTGACAGTTTAACTATGCATACAAAAAAGAGGGATGTTCTCCCTCCCTAAACAGACCAAGAGGCCTTTCCTGCCTAGTCTGGGGTTCCTGAGACACTCAGGGTTGGATACTGGTCACTGCAAATTTTCTCTGCATTCAAGAGAGAGGGAAAGACATCTCTAAAAGGCAATTCAGATTTAATTTGCTCAGTGACCCTCTGGGGGTAGTAGGTGGGTTAGTCTGTACCTAGCTGGTGGTGAGATGCATTTGGATTAAAATTATCTACTATGTTTTAAACAGAATAGCACACGAAATAGACACAGAATAGCAAACGAAAATTCCTTTTGTCAAAAAATCTGACTCAGTAATTGTAAATAACCTGTATTATAAATGACTGTAAATATTTTTATTATAAATAACCTAACTATTCTACTAGTTTTGGCATAGTCATGTTCATGGAAAGGGAAGGAGCCAGTAGATCACTTCATTCTGCATTTGGGAGCATAATGTAGCAAATGTCTGATTCAGTACATAAACCTCTGGGTAAAGAGCACTGGCCTTCAAGGGGAGGCAGGTGCTCAGTGTTTCAAAACATGCATAAGTGGTGCATTAAATATAAACCCCATGCTATGCAGTTCTCTATGTCAGTGAAAAACAGAGAACTAAATTATATAACCAGAATATTAATCTTTGAGACAAAACATCATTAGAAAGCAAGGAATGAGGAGGAACAGCCTCCTGGATAATGCATGAGGCTTGTCCTCATCTCTGTTCCTATTTTGGCCATTGTTACACTCTTCCAGTTGTCCTTTGCCAGCCTTTTCATCATGTTTTGACTCTTTCCTCACACAGGGATAATAATTCTCAGCTCCTTTAGGTAGTGCTTTGAGACCCATTGATAAAAAGCTAATCACTACAATGAGGTTTTCTACAGTAATTGTAACTGTCCTGAAAGGCATTAAAGTATACAAAGAGGACAGTCCTTACATTTTGAACTGTAAAATATGCTTGGCAAAACTAATTATTTAATGAAAGTGTCATTTCCTAAATGTTAAAAATTCAACAAAGCAGGAAGCTAACAAAATTTCTGATTCTCATACCTTCAGTTCTGCATTAAGTATGCTGATTTTTCAGAGATAAGCCACATCAAACAGCAGAGAACACTTTCTTTTGAATCTATATTCTGGATGAGCAGTACTATACTGTTTCCTGAAAATGTATTTCCAGGGAGGAAGCCAGTGCTTGAAGCCCTCATCAATTCCTATAATATCCTTATATTGCTGTTTTTGAGTTTGACTCAGTTTGAGTTTGTTTTTGAGTCTGACCCATGTTGGGGTTTCTGTGTCTACCCCCTTCTGCTGCACTACAGCAGGCCATAGTTAATCTCCACAAACATTTCTTCCCTGAATTAGAGTATAATGTGATCAGTAAAACCTAGATAGGCATCAGTCTACATCCAGATAGGCTATTTTATTTCTTGGGACAAAGTCACTAAGCTTCAAAGTCAGCCACAGACATACTTAACAGCCTAAATAGAAAAGTTATGGAGTGGTCTGAGGACAGGTGTATGCACAACCTCTATGATTTTTTTAATTTAGCACTTCTGTTGAATATTGCATTTTCCTCCCTACTCTATGCTCAGAGTTGATGCTTACATAGGAATATCATATTGTGGGACAGATGTATCAAAAATCAAGAGGATTTGATTCTTGCCATAGCATACACACAAGTGTACTCTGACTTAAAAATGAAGTAAGACAAAACAAAACTATAATTTGATTAACAGATGTTTCCATAAAGGCTCAGCTCTAGCAAAGCTATCTCCAGTGCACTATGAATATTCTTGTTAAAAGGGACATTTAAATATTGTGGCTCTCTAGAGCAGCCTTGTTGAGATCGATGTGGCAGGAGTGTTATGCATGACGCTCCCAACAGAACAGTTGAAAGCTTGAAATATCCCATAGACAACCAGTAGCAATCTTGTCATCAATCATCTCCAAATTTTATCCAATCCACTTTCATAAACTGTTATTTAATATGACTTTGTCTGGAGAGTCTCCTAGGAGAGCTTCTGCTTCCAAACAGGGAAAGGAAAAAAGAGCTGTTGTTAATCTTTCATGCTAAGAAAACAAGATTCAGCTAATAAAATACAATCAGCAAATTAGTTCAGTGTAGTGAAATACTGCCAAGCCTGCTGCCTAAAATCTTTTTGCATTTTGTTAATGCCAATTTTTGTCTTTCTCTTGTATTTTTGTAAATTCCAAATTATTCTCTTTTCAGTTGCATGGTTTAGGTATACTATTAGGACATGGGCATTGGGGTATAAATGTTCCTCTGTAAAACATTCTATAAAGCTGGGGCAGATTGTGCTTTTGCTTTGCCACTAAAAACCTCTTTTGTCTTAATCTTCTCTGTAGACACCCTTAAGGCTGCGTACGGGAAGAAAATCATCAAAGAGAAACATGCGTACTGTCTCTTATAAAATGCTGATATCAGCAGAGCACAGGCTTTTTGTACACAGAGGTGATATTTTCATCCATTAATACCTCAACCAAGTACTATTGTTTTTTGTTGCCTAAAAAATTACATCTTATTTTTAGGCTGCAGACTAGGAGTTACATATTGAGAGATGGCTGTCTATACTGTCTTTGCTACGTGCTGCATAGCAGAAGAGTTGACATTTCTTGGGAACAAGCCACCACACTCACAGAGCTTCATGTTACATTTGATATTCAGGGATGTTGTTCATTAGTTTGTGACAGCTGTTGCCAAGTTCTGCTTCAGAATGCACTGTAAGAGTGAAAGCATACCAAGATCAAAGGTAAGCTTTATAAAAAAAGACTGCTGTAGAAAAGTTAGAAGAGGAAAAAGTTTGCTACTAAAATCACGTAAGACTGCAGGACCAGATAACTGAATTTCCCCTTAAACAAGCTCATTCCCCCTGAGATGAAGATGAACTAGAAAACTGACTTCTTGGGACCTCTGAACTGAAAAAGATTCTTCATTCTGCATGTGATCACACAGAAGGAACTCTGTAGGGATAGCCATGATCAAAAATATCTGCTTTGTGCAAATGAAGGTGATACCATATGTTAGAAACATATTTCTGACACTTACAATGAACAATGAACAATTCTGCTATTGATATACTTTAAGAAGCTACTAAAGACTATGGCTTTAAAAGGGACGTGACAAGATTAAACACGGAGGAAAAAATATATACACTTGCAGGAACTCTCTTAATCTGATGAAAGGTCAGGAACAATTTCTCTCCAGACCACAGCAACAGATTATTTGATTTGGGCAAGAGTAATCCCAAGAGCCATGTCTTTTGCCTTTGGGTCTTCTGTTTGCTCATTAAAGCTAGGAAGAGTTGTTCCACGTACCTCTTCAGACAGGCCTAAATAATTGTGCCCTTCTGCAAAGCTCTTACGAGCAATCAACTGCAATTCATGAGACTGAGGCACTCACAGTAGTTCAATCAGTGTGTTACTGACTGATACTTCACTTTTGCCATTATAACTAGAGCTTTAATACAAGTAATAGTAATATAATAGAAGAGTTTTCCAACTTCTTTTCTCCTTTGGCACATTTACCAGCTTATATATACATGCATACACATTTAAACACTTGTGAAGAACAGTTTAGATTTTGATGCTTAGTGGATCAAAGCATTCTGCAAGGACAAGGCTGTAGGCTTCCTCGCTTAAGCCAACCAGATGGCCACATTATCCAACTGGCTGAACTGTTCCTGTGTGACTCAGAAAGAGAGGACTGATAAAATATAACATGGAAAATGATGATGAAAGAGGAGTTCAAGAAAAAAAACAGGCTTACTGCTTCGAGTTGTGCCCAAGAAGACATTACACCCATTTGCCTACAATCACTTGCAGTGATTGTACTGCACAGCTCTGATGTGGCTTGGTGGTCTCATTCTCTATTGGCATTGCCTGGAACTTCAGGGAAGGTACATCCCCCTCATCTAAGCTAGTAGGCCAGTAAATAGCAAACAGCTCATAGTCCCTGAAGGGTACTATGATCTTTTTGAAAAAAGTATCTGTCTATTCCTATGGAAATACTGGAATGTAATCTCCCAAAAGACATATGAACTACTTATGTCCATCTTACTGTATTCAGCTAAAAGCTTATTATATTCAGCTCACAAGTTCCTTCTCCCCCTCTCAACAAAATATACCTACTTCCCCTGAGGTGTTTCATAAACAACAAGCTGTTTGCAACAAAACCCAATGTCCCTTCAAACTAAGTCCCAGCAAAATATCAGTCAAATCTCAAAATCAGTGAAGCCCAATCAAATGCAGTCAGCATGGAGGAATCTCAGTGGTCTTCAGCAACACTATAAGAGGTTTCTTTCTTGTAAGAGGCAGCAGGTCACTAACATGGTAAATTCTAGAACTTAACAAGAATGAAAATTGTGGCTCAAGTAGCAGTCAGACTCCTTAAGAAAAATGCTAGTAGCCTAACAGCATGCATGAAAAGCTCTCCAACATCCAAAGAATTCCTACAAAAGCAGCTGCCAACCCCTGGAGCTCAGATCATTTAAAGAAATAATGTACGTGGACATCCTCTTTTTACATTCTGTTTGCATACTCACTCCAGTCTTCTGCTTCTATTTCTTGATAGGAAATATATCTAAGCCAAAAAGAAAGAATTCACTTTTATGGGACAGTGTGATCTTATTTGGTTTAAAAGCTTCTCATCTATAAAAGACATGATAACAAAACACACAATGTGGTTCCTGTTTACTTAATGCACTATTTCCCCAGGAATTCTGGTACTGTCATAAATATAACTTCTTGCTTTTATTGCTTTAGAGATTTTTCCCTTTTTCAGTAATTCTAACAGAACTAAATTGTTAACATAAATTTTGCCTTCTTTACATTGATGTTACCAATCAAACCTATGGGATAGTAACCAGTGTCAATGCTGTTATGAACACTGTTCTTCTAATAACTCAGCGTGGATAGTATTTCTGTCTTTTGAAAGAGGCCACAAAATAGACTGCTCAGGGAAGAAATATCTGGCACTTCTGCATATCAGACGTAAACACTCCTTCTGTTTTTATGGCCACTGCCAGCTGGACAGGTAGAGCAGAGGACCAGCCACCTCCTCTGCACCTTCCCCCACTGTGGGGGTCCACAGGTTTCCCTGGCCACCAAGCTGCCGTGGGGGGGGATGGGGCTTGTTAGGGATGCACAGATGAGACACTGTGCTATTTAGAGCATTTTCACTCAATCCCTTTTTGAGGTCTAGTGTGTGTTGTGAAGCTGGCTCAGGAAAGGACACATCTCTACCTGCTGTCCGGTTAGATGTGAATCTTTATCAGGAAATCTCTGTGGTTCTGGGTTATCTTGTCCACTGTCCTTCTGGAGGTAACTCTGCCTCAGGTGATCAGAGACCTGGCCACCAGAGCCAACCTACTCCTGAATTCCCCAACAGTACCCTGAACTTTGATCCTTCTGATGGCTCAACAAGAAAGTAATAAGTCTTACTTTTTCTCTGCAGTTGAGCATATCAAACAGATCCAAGCCATTGGATTGTCAAGCGCTGGAACTGACTGCTCAGGGCAGTGGTTAACATTGCTGGAAGCATTTAAAAGATGCGTAGCTGTGGTGCTTGGGGACATGGCTCAGTGGTGCTGGCGCTTTCCATTTCTTCCCTCATCATTCCGTGCAACTGGAAGGACCTGTGAGACAGAACCCGTGCTTCTGATCTCTTACCCAGTTGTCCCAACACCCTGAGGTTTCTCTTGATTGCCCTTGAGATTCTTGTTGCAATTTCATTGCTGCCCACCTGAAAAACCAGTAATGGACAATGGTCTGAGGGCTGTATCAGGGTGAAAAGCTTTCTCTTCCCATCTTCAGCTCAAGCCCCAGGGAGGCAGCCGATTTCCCTAAGAAATGGGTCCAGGCTGCACATTGGGCCTTCTGTTCCCCTCCGGAGACAGTCTCCTATGACATGACCTGTCTTTTTTGCTTTATGGGAGCAGTTTTGATGCAGGGCATAGGCTGACTTAACCTTGGTGGGACCACCATGCTGGATGAACCACTGCCCTCATCATTGTTTAGTTCCACTTTCACAGCCTTTTACCTATGATTTTGGGGCACCTGGTGAGGTGGGGCAGTCACAGGGGAGATGTTCCTGCTGGGCAGGAACTTGTCACCATTGTCCCCGATCCCTTGAGTTCAGCAAAGAGAGAATAAGGAATCCTCCATATTGTGCCTTCTGTCTGCCCATTGGACCTGTCTCAGGAAAGGTAAGGTGCAATTCCAATAGTCCATTTCTCTCCCACCTTCCCTGATAATCCTTAACACGAGGGGCTTCTTCTATAATTGTGGAAGGAGCTTGGCCACCACTGCTCTGGCCCTACCCAGGTCTCGTCAGCTGCTGTCACATGAGCCGCAGGCTCCTGGTGGATCTCTCAGCTTCCACAGAGGTCTCCCAGGTTCAGGAACCCACTAGAGAGCACTCTGCTGCAGATCATGGATAACTGGAACTGTTCACTTCAGCAGAGCTAGATTAACACTTGGAGTTGTTGATCTTAAAGAGTATTTCCAGCCTAAATGATTCTATGATTCAAAGTCCAGCTGTGCAATGTTATGGCTATTTCAAGAGTGCACTTGGCACCATCTGAGTTATGGCTTGGCAGAAGCACCTGGGTGGATGCTGCACTCCCACCACCCCAAAGGAGCAAAGGAAGGCTGAATGGCAGCAGCATGTGAATGACGGAGTTTACCACCACTAAGGAACCACATCCAAACTACTGGAAGGAAGTCTAGGTTGTCTCAACAGAAATTTAGGAAGTAGCATCACAATGCCACTTTCTTTTTTTCATTTGGAGAGCAAAGACAATAGAAGAAACAAGAACAACAACAGTGTATCTTTTTCAGTCTGACCAGAGGTCACACTGCTCCTACATTTGCTTTTCCTAAATTTTAGACAAAGTAGTGTGTAATGTCTGAGACCTGCATGAGAGTTCTTGTTCACATGGTGGAAAATCTGAAAAAAATAAATTGTTACTATAAAGAACTGGCAATTTTATTTTACCTTTTTCTAGGAAAGGAAATAATTTTTAATGCTGCTCCAAAATATTTAGATAGTTTTCCACCTTTCTACCATAGGCAAAAATCCTCAAGTCCTGCATCAGGGTGCTCAAACTTAGGCACGCTTGAGGTTACTCCTACACCTAGCCTGTGTCTTATCTAAGAGGTTTGCTTCTTCATAGCAGATACACTCTTTACAATAGGTATAATTTCATAAGAGTTTACTTACTTCTGACTCCTGAACAATATTTTTAGTAGCAGTTCAGACACTTGTTTTCATCTGTTGTGTTACAACTACAGATTCATGCTGCTTTCTGTCAATTCCTCCATTCCAAAAAAACCAGTAGGAATTAAGATCCTACTGTGGATGGGGCAGAGGGGGACTGGAGTATGTTCCTCCAAAAGAGTTTAATTGCCTGGAAGAGGTCACAAGGAGAAATGGCTTCTCCTCCAGCTCACAGGTTCAAATACCACCACCACCACCATGGTGTGAACGCAGAGCTTAAAATTCTCATTTAGTTCCCCACATGAAGTCTCCTTATCCTTGACTTGAGAAGAGCAAGATGAATTTCACTGATGGAGAATTCCAGGACAGTGCTTGATACACACTGACTTTATAATTAAAAATATACAACTGAAGGAAAGATGGTCATAAAATGTTGCCTAGGGCTATATCTAATACATGATGTTGTTTTAGTTTCCTCCTTACATTATATTTTTATCATCAACCCAGGGAGTTCATTAAATCTGTAAAGCTGTTGGAGGTTATCTGACAGCAGATTGTATTACTAGAGAGAACTATTGATCCAGGGTACTCAGTCTCATTACAGCACACTTCCATAAAGCTTGCAAGAGGCAGCAATCTGTTGCTTCTGCACTGACTACAGTTATTTCTCATGGATGGAATAATGAAATGTTTTCTGATGTATAATCATGACATATTTTATCTGGAATGAGTAAAACAAGTAAAAGTCAGTCATAAAATATAGCATGGCTGGAATCAAAGGAAGTAAACTCCTCTGGTCTTCCATCAGATTGACAAATAACTAGCATATTGTGCAGCTCCTTGTAAATGATATTAAATCTCAATCAGTTGTTTTCCTACTGTGAAATTAAAATGGAATTATTTATCTAGAATATCAAAAAGGGCACTGCATCATGACTAGTCTTGTTTTGATGCACTTTCCCAATAAAGACTAAAAAATGCCGAATGAACTCCCTTATAACTGAAAATGCAATATATGAAACCTTCAGCAGCACAGGAAATCATCACTGGAATTTTTAAAACCATTATTAAACAGGGTTTACATCATAACATAATGCTTGTAACTGAGATTCATTAGCTTGAAATTTGTGAGGAGGGACTCAACTTAAGCAAATTTGCAACCCAAAGGACTCAGAGGAACTCTTTCAGCAGGTCTTACATAATGAAATACCAAATGATATGTACCAATTTATGTTACTATATTGACAGCTGGCAGAACTATATTCCACTAAAGCAGTGATATGGTAATTTCAGTACTCTCAATTTAATCAAATTTCAATATTTGGGGCTGAGGTTTTTGAAGGCTAAGAGATGCTCAATGTTTTTTTTTTCTCCTGGAAAGTCAGTGTTAGAAAAATTTAAGAAAAACCCTCTTCTCTGTATTAGCCAGTTGATATGTAAGAATTTACAGTCACTTTATGGAACAGCCTGAACACAATTATGCTTTGGAATACCAAAACACAGCTTAGCTACTACCCTAGTGCCAGGAGCATGTGTACATTGAGGCGTTATCCAAATCTGGCCACATTATACCACTTCCATAAAACAATTCATACATCTTGATCCATGCAGGACTAACTACCTTGGGGAGGGAAGGGCAGTGGCAGAAAAAGGGCAAGAAAAACCTGAGAGCACACTCCCACACAGAATTTAAAATTTAGGGACCTCTCAGCAATGTTCTGCTGGCAGGAGAGAGAGCTGGGTGAGAAACTCACAGTTCCTTAGTTTGGCTGCTGCTCTACTCTCTCACCAAGCTGCCTCACAAACTGCAGAGGTGTGGTCCATGCTGTGGTTGTAAAGGCATCTCCTGCACATGATTTGTGTGAAATAGTTCACATTAAATGCTATATCTTGGTACCTCATCCCACCTTCTCCCTACACACTGCCCAGCACACTTCTTAATATTTAAATTAAAAGGGCTAATATGGCTCAGCTGGTGAACGAAGAATTCTGAATGAAGAATTCTGTATGCAACAGCTCATCCACCTCATACCAAAGTTTTCATCATTATGCACTGTCTCACTATTATTACAAAACAAGCTTGTGTCAGGGTGAATATACTTAACCGACACCTGTCAGTCCAGAATCTGGATTATATCACATACATGAAAGAAGGAAATGAAAACAACATGAAACTGCTTTACTTCTGGCAATCCTTGACTTCCACATGCTTAATTAGACACAGCAGCACTCTTCTGAAAACCTGTTTTTTTGCATGTCTGCTTCTTATACTATTACCATGTACATTGTACTTTCACCACATCCTCTAAATGTCTGTTAGGTCTTGGAGTGCTGCTTGGAAATAAGTGAAAAACTGTAATTTAACCTGGAAAAGGACACCCTATAGATGGACTGTATGAAAGGAGTAAAAATGCAGCAGAAGATGCTCCCTATGAGCTTTTGGCATCAACAAGCAGGAAGGAACAGGAGTTGTGTACCTGGGCTAGGACTTGAGCTCCAGTCGCACAATTTCTTATGGTTAGAACACACAAAACCTTTCCTCTGCTTTTACTGAGGGGAACCCACAATAGAGACCTTTCAGAGTTCCTCCATCCAGTTACTTTGCTTTATGAAATGCATAGAGGTAATAATCTGAGACCTTTTCACCTCTATCAAATATTTTACAGCAGACTCACTGAAGAAAAACTGGCAGACAGACATGGTACAATCACATAACCTAGAAAAGACTTTGCTAAAGTGCTGTTGAGAGCTGAGCAGAACATAAGCAGCAATCAATAACCCAAACGCTACAATTTGACAAGCAAAAGACAAGAAAATCTGACATGAAAGACAGCTTGTTGAAGAGACTGCACATATATGATGTACAGCATGGTCAGCTCTATAATTAGAGAAGTGTAGAAACCTCCCTTATAAAGGTGTCCTTAGATGTTACCAAGTAATTTCACAAATGGCTTCTTGCTGGTTTTGCACAGGGTGGTTTCGGAGTTTAGATCACTATATCAGAGCCTTATTTCTGAAAATTTGACCTCAAACTCAGTGGCTGCTTCCCACTGGACTTTGAAATTGGATGAAGCACAAAAAAATTCTATCAGGTCTCCTACTGGCAATAAAGCGAAAATGTGTTACACAGTAGATTTCTTCTTGCCATTAAAAGTGTCCATTCCTTCCACAATCTCTGGACTGCCACCTTAAGTTTTTATTTTCTTCTGTGGAATGCAGTGTCTTTGTTTATTAGAGATCACACAAAAGATAGGAAAGTTCCCTTCTCCAAGAATTAATTAATGATACAGTGTCTCTGTTCTCTGAAAAATGGCAAGTAACTTGGACTGAGTGAAGAAGTGTCTCAGACAATGCAGCAAAGATATGAAATATAACACTGGATTGGATAAATGAAGCAACAATTAGGAGAAAGATAACTTTCCCTCTAACTATCCCATGGATGGGAACAATATCAGAACATCATACAGCATTCTGCCATTTTCCTTTTACAAGAATTAAATAAAGCTGGAGAATCTATGTAACACTTCACTGAGAGCTGGGAAAAGCTGTTATAGTGAAGGAATTCAGAAGTTAAAACTGTTTGGTTTTCAAAATAAGACCAAGAAGAGATTTGATTACAGCAAAGCTCTGCTTTTTCAGGAAGAAAATGCCAGTATTAAAGGCCCATTTAACTGAATGGGGAATGACTTAACAAGAACCAATGACTAGAAGCTGAAGCTAGATAAATTTAAATGAGAATTAATGCTTCTACTTCTAGGAGAGAAGGTGATTAACCTTTGAAACAAACTACCAGAGGAAGTGCCAGTTACTCCATTTATTGAAATTTCAGATGAAGACTTTATGACTTTCTGGAAAATATCCTTTAGTCAAGCAGGTCTGTGGGTTCCACATGCAAAGCTTTTCTTTAAGAGTGAAATTTACTTTATTTCATGAATGACAGGATTACAGCTGTCACATACACACACACAGCCACTCACATATGCATACACATCAACACCTTCACTTTTGTAAGACCCCAGCTCTTTCCAAAGTAAGAAAAGCTTCAGTGTGCTCTATAAAGAGACTAAAGAAGCCAAGGCTAAATTACTCCTCTTCCCTTCTCTCTCCACAATAAAAGTGAGGCAGGATATAGCTCCCATTTAGCATTTTCACTTGGAGGGGGCATTACTGTACTCCCAATACAAAGAGCACATGTTCTTGGTGGATCACACGCTGCGCTTTGATTCCAGCCCCATTCAGCCACACACCATACTAATGGGTAATTCAGCTCTCATTACAACAGTTGGAAAGCTACTCAGTGGCGTCAGTCTCGCAAACTGCCCCGTTGCCTAAGCTCTTACTGATGTCTCCAAATGGGCAGCTGGGGGTGGTTTAGGAATAATGACAGTACTCACCAGGATGATGGCAACCATCACATCCATGTGCAGCCTCACTCCTCCAATCTGCCACAAGACCCAGAAGGACAGAGCAGCAGTTAAGTAATATGTTTTCAGAAGTGTTTCATTAAATGACGTACGGAGGGTTTCACTCTTGAATTACCACTGCATCACAGGAAATGACATTGTAATAAATTTATGTGTGTTTCTTAACAGGATGATTAACTGATTTTCTCTATTAGAAGAAGGTGGCATCTTACTTTAGGTGCATATTTTATTACACTGTTGTTGTAACTTCACTGAGAATAGTCTCCACATTTTGTCAGGTAATGCATATACAAACCAGGTACATCACTCCACTGCAGTCATAGTCAGCTTTCCCTCTGACCCATCCTGATCCTTTTACTTCATTTTCTCATGCTCCAGAACCCAGAAAAGCTCTTTCCCCTTCCTTCATCTGCTCTTTTATTATATAATCATAGAAAGGTTTGGGTTGGAAGGGACCTTGAAGTCCCTTCCATCTAGTCCCAACCCCCCCCGCCATGGACAGAGACATCTTCCACTAGACCAGGTTGCTCAGAGCCCCATCCAGCCTTACCTTGAACACTGCTAGGGATGGGACATTCACAAATTCTCTGGGCAACCTGTTCCAGTGTCTCACCACCCTATTCTACCCCAAAGTCATCCTGTTCTCACTTAGAGACTTTGAACTTTTGCTCTGTGAAAAGTTCATGTGAGGGAAAGAAAACTGTTAGACGGCCCATTGCTGTTTATTCATGCTACCTGCTGTTTACTTGGGTGATTTTTACAGTAAATAGGTATAAAACTGGCAATGGAGATTTCACCACCAGCCACATCTCTTCTCTTATACAAGACACTGCACGTGGCTCACAAAATTGTGGTGAGCCAGTCCAAGTGTATTTATTCCAAAGACATCCATTCACTGCTTGATTTTCTACTACTGGCTGTGCTGCATTTAAAAAACTCACCCCACCCATGAACTATTTCTGACTGCAGTGATATCCCCGGTATTTCAAAGGGGGGGCATTGTCATTCCACAAATCATACAAAATATTTTTATTTTACTCACCGAAAAATGTCAACTTCATAATTTTCTATGATCCCCAGAAAACCTTTAAGTTTCTCTTTGTTTTATGCTCATCTTAGTGCAGTATGCTTTCCTCTGTTTTGGCTCAGGCTTTTCAACTAAGCTGTGGCAGGCGATTTTGCCAGGGTTAAAAAAACCACTTACCTGACCTGTCAGAGGCAGTCTTAAAGACAGACCAGCTAAGTCTGTCTAAGTAGTACCTCCCACCCAAATATTTCAATAGCAAGTCATTTAATCTGCTATAATAAAAACCTGCCTGATCCTGACAGCTCCAAATTTCCCAAAACAGAATGCAGCTGATGGAAAAATAAGTGTATTAGGCCAAAATGTTCTGTTGTTCCAGCATCAAATGACTGCACTGCAGTTTATACATGACCCCCATAACCCAGAAACAGAAATGCAAACTCTAACTTCCCTTGTGACACAGGTGACTCATTGTATCTCCAAAAAAGCAAATCATCATGTATCTCCTACCAGGTTTGAGTAAGTTTTCAAGGTGTTGCATTTAGAAACTCTTTACATATTCTTCGTGGTATTTATGACCACAGCGATATTTCCTGCATGTATAAAAGGGAATATTGCTGGGAGGAATACCAAAATTGAATATTTAAGTGTATTCATTTACAAAGTCTTCTTCAGCTTGGCTAAAACATCAAAACACTGCTTGCCTTGTTGTCAAAACTAATTTCTTTCAGACTTTCTGAGTGTAACCAAAGAGTCAGTGCCAAGAGCACCCATCTTAAACCACCAGAAACTCTGATCAGTGAGTAAGGAACAGCTCACCTAAACAGCTCCTTTCTCAGCCACACACCCAGCCTGAAGCAAACCCAGAAATATATTTCTCTGAGATCTCACCACCTCCTTCAAAGCTACAGCTTGAATAGGGTGTTCATTGCAAATTCCCTAACAGGAGAACTCTGTTCAAAAATTCCAGAGTAAAAATCTCAAATTATTTTTGTGAAGCTGCCAGTTTTAAAGAGGCTCCTGAAAGAAATGTGAGACTCCCGAGCCTGCTGAATTCTTGTATCCAGCTGGTTTATAGGCCTACATGACTACCCCAGCATATGCATGGTCTTTCACTATGCATTATCTTAAATTACCGAAAAACCTAAGTGCCTCACCTACATTCAAAAGATGTCCTGAATGACCATTTCTGCATCTGCAGAACAGTTCCTACTGGTCATGGACAAGTGTCTTGTCTAGGTACAATCTGTAACTGTAAAAGAGCAAAGTTAAATTGCTCAGTTAAATTATTTTTGCTCCTCAAAAAAATGCTCAGCCCGGCAGAACAGATAGGGAAAGAAGTGCATATTTAGCATACTAGGTTATCAGCTTAATTTCTGTCCTCTCAAACCTTTTACCAAAATGATAAAAAAAATATCTCACCTGAAGGGTTGGTATCCTCACCTCAACTCAGCAACAAGGGAACAAACCCAGGAGATGTCAAGGGATCTAATGGGGAGGCTTTTGGCTGAATCACTAAGACCCACTTCTTACTGAGCTTGTGTGCCATGTTTTTATTCATTAAACATTTTTTCTAGATATACTATCAGGAAATACAGTAAGGATATAAAAATATTCATTTTGTCCATCTGAGCATAAGCCAGACCAGAAGCCGGGTTCTGAGATTTATAATCCTGCCATCACTGAAATAAACTGATGACAGAATACACACAAAAGAAAATCATAGTTTTCATTTTATCTCCTCACCTTCAAAGTACACCCTTCACAATGAGGTGCATTAAAAAGGAGAGAATGCTCCTCTCCTTTTTAAGTACTAAAGCCCAAGAAAACCCCCATCAAGATTTAGAGGAACCACTGATAAATAAATTACAATTCAGCACTACAATTTTTAGGATGCATGGTTCTTTTATTAAAATCAGCCTTCGAGCACCAAAATGAGAAATCACAGGAAATTAGACCTGTGTTTCTGCTGCACTGCTATGGCTCTGAAAATACAGGGCCCTCGCTGATTTACAACACTGGCACTGTCAATTCCACCAACTGACTACTTACAGGCTTTGCTGCTGGTTTGAAATAGTGCTGAACTTTGGCCAGTGCAGGAGTTTGATTATGGAGGCAATGTCTCCTCATCCTCTTCATTATGCTGATAAAACAGCAGCTAGTACTTCAAATTAGGCCGAGCTTCTACTTTAATTACAGGATTTTTACTAAAGCTTGTCTTTTGGTGTCACTTCAGGAAATGTGGAGTCTGCATGTGTAATGTAAAAACAACTAATTGATTCTGTACCACTGTGCCTGCATCACTACTTGCAATAGATTATGGCTCCTGGTATTTAAAGTGTGGAGAAGAAATATAGTGATATCCACTTGCTGTGTAAGTAAATATTCAGTATGAAGAAAGGCTTTTTCCTGAGTGGTAATGCAAGCATTGAATTAATTTCTTTTATTGTATTAGATAAAACTTTATAATAAATATACAAAAGTTTGATATGAAGAATATTTAGAAAAATGGCTATCTATAGTTAGTGACAGATTACTCAAGTTTAAAAACTGAGTCAAATGCTGAATTTAATCAATATGTGATTGTGATGGCAAAGTCAGATTCATGCACATTATTAGAAGCAGACCTGCTAGGAATAAAAAACCCAATTCCTTACTAGGAACGAGCAGTACCTCACATGAATGCTGATCTTTCCAATTTTATCAGAGATCAGAAAGAAACACAGCACTGCACTAAATTCTCTCATGGGCCATGGCATTCCTACAAAGTATTAATGAAGGTCACAGGCTACAGGACATTACAAAGAGTTCAAAAATCAGGCGATTTCTGTTTTCTTTTCAGGCATCAGCCATTTTCAGGAATTAGCTTTCATTTCCCTCATCAGACCCCCATGGGGTAATCTTGCTTATTTAGGACATCTGCAGACACACGCACCAATAGTGAAAGAAGTGGTTACAAACTGGCCTTCAGGGTTACAAGTCAACTGATTTTGGATGCCTAATGACACAACTTTGGATGCAATGAATTGTGCCCTAGAAGTGTGTATTGCTGTCCACAGACTATAAAAAGAGCCCAGACAAGTAACTAGTGCAGACATCTCCAATTACAGAATCACACAATATTCTGTGTTGGAAGGGATGCACAAGGATCACCGAGTCCAACTCTTACAGGAATGGCCCATACAGGGATCAAACCCACAACATTGGCATTATTAGCACCATGCTCTGACCCACTGAGCTGATCTCAGGGTCAGATGAATCCCACCCTCAGTATCACTGCAGCAACTCAAGCCCAGCAACTTGGATGCACAATTCTCCTACAAAGAGGACAACATTCTCAGGTATAAGCACAGAACTTCTTTCCCAATCGTACTACTTCCAGTATAACACAGTTAAGTGACCTGCCATAGCAAAATACACTTCCCAACCAGGAGGCACCTCCCTGTGACAGAGATAGTGTCTTTCTCTTCTGATGGGAGGGTGTAAATGCCTTACAGCAAACAGGAACTTGAGCTCCTTTACCCTCAGGTTGAACAGTATAATCTCCTTACTGCTTTACAAGCAGTACCACATATCAAACCTAGGGTAGCTCTGTTTGCACTATGGCAGTTCTAAACTTGCTGATGGATTTATTCAGCCACCATTCCCCCCTCCACGGGGTATCACTATCATTTCAGCCAACATTTCTAGTATGAAAAAACAATCTATTCCAGAGAATTACTGATCTAAGCACACTTTCTACAAATTAACAGTTCTGTTTTCAAAAGTCACCAGCCATACAGATAATGAACGTCCTGATATCGATAGCAACACTCAGCACCAGACTATAAATAAGTGATGTCTAATTCAGTCCTCCCTTTCCTAAGTGTGACCCAGGTCTGCCCAGCTACAACCCCGAGTAAAGCTGCAATTCTCCAAGAAGCCTTATGCAAAATTATTTGTTTGCAGAGAGGCACTAATAAACATTAAAAAACTAAGCAAAACAAAACACCCCACCCCCCCAAAAAAAAAAAAAAGGGATATATTTTTGCAAAATTCTGGGGGGAAAATAAAAGTAAAAATAATTAAAAGGTGATAAAAGGTGAAAGGCAGCACTTCACTTCTTGTCACCCCCGCCAACTTGTCCCATGCTTCAGTGGGCTCAGTGGATGCTGCTGCATCACCAGCATGCAGCATGCTGGATCATCACTTGAATGGGAGCCAGCCAGCCATGGCAAGGATAGACTCATGGGCACTAAGCAGAAAAAGAAGTCAATTTTGAGGTAATTACATGTTGAATGCCCTTCTTAACCCACAGCTGTTGGGGGCATTCAGCACATATGGTTAAGGTTGATGAAATTTTTGAAGTCACTGAAATTTATAAGGTTACCTTGGCAGGTCACCCAGCTTGAATTTTTTTCTTGCTAGTGTAGAAACAGCAGAGAGTGAGAGCACACTGTTTACTGATTGAAGAAGGGAATGCAGTCATGCTGCGTCAGGAACTGCTCAAGGACCAAAATTGAACCAAACCTCCTCAGTGCTCCAGGGAAAATGACTGAGGGAGAAGACAGACAGGAATAATTATTCATTGCTTCCTATAAAGCACCTTATTGCTGTCTTGGCTCTCTCCATCCATTTCCCCCAACCTCAAAAGAGAGGGAAACATTAATTAAGAAAGATGTTACTTCCCTTTCTGGTTGCTGCATGCCTTTGGATGTGGGTACCTCCTGCAGTGAGTCAGGGAACTTCTTATAGCGCTCAGACTAATTTTTAGCTCAGTGAGGAATTTTAACAATATTTTTGGAAGGAAAAATCCTCAAGAAAGATCACTTTTCTTTTTTTTTTTTTTTCCCCAAAGAAACACATTCACAGGAAGGGCTTGGCTCACAGAGTCATGGCCACTTGCCATTCCCCTTAGATTTTTGTCACATATTTTATGATACCAGGTGTGTGGCTTCAAATATAGCTGAAGTAAGTAGCCTTAGAAAGACATTATTACTTAGAATAGAGTGAAGTCAGTTGGAGTTATTTATAGTCAGCTCTTTGGACCACTCCCCACCATCACAGAACTGAATCCTTGTCTTTACGAGGAGCCAGGCACTGAAGAGCTGTCAAGACTAAATAAGGCTTTTTGGCCTTAGATGCTGCCAGGAGAATTCCCCCCTTACTTGCCAATCCCTCTTCTGCTATTCTCTGTTAGTCGAGGGGCCTCAGCCACAGCCTCCAATTAAAGTAGCCATGACCCTGCTCCAAAAAGTCCACTCGCAAAAGATAAAATATATTCTACAAATTTTCTTGCTATTTATTTTGAGCCAGTCTTTAAAGCTGTGTCTGTCATTTGTCTACAAACATGTCTTACAAACAGACCTGCACAACATTATATGAGGCAGTAAGACATTAGCTGAACAGTGCACAAAGTGAGAAGTCATCTGATTAGGAGGATCTGAAATGATCTTTCCCAACAAAAGGATGAGGATTCTTTTAATTCATCACTCTGTAGGAAGGCTCCAGTGTTCAGCCCTGTACAATACAAGTTCAATGTTATTACAGAATATTTCCATGCAAATCACTGTGGAATTGCATTGGCATCTTCAGAGAACTAATCATGATAAATGTGTTGCAAGCTTCTTTACAGCTTTTTAATGAGCAAAAATGTAGATCTGGGTGATTCATAGAAGAGGCAAGCTTTGGACACTCAAAGTTTGTGTTAAAAGAAATTGTAACAGTAGGACAACCTTACCGAGTCCTTGCTACTAACATTCCTTCATGACCTGATACAAGGTGTAAATAGACCTTCTCTTTGGAAATCTCATACTTTTTATCTAGAAATTAGTTGCAAATCCTTGATTAAGTATGGTCATGAAGTACAAAGGTGCAAAGTGAAAACCAACAATCTGCACTTAGAAGATTTGGTCAAAGTACATAAAAATAATCTCTAGAATCCAGGATAATTGCAGGAGTTCAAGGCAAAAAGAGGCCATGCATATGCATGGCACTGATATTGAGGGGTATTTGGTGAAGACTCAAACACATCCATCTCTACATGCAGCTGGTCCCAGTGAAGAGTTACATGGCTTTGCAGACACTTAAAACAGCCACATACTGGCCAGGTGCCTGGTAAAATTGATAAGTGAAGTACAGTTAAAGTGATATGTATGCATACTGTAATCTCAATTATCTAGGTATTTTGGTATAACATAGAACTTGAAAGAATTAAGTGATGCTTTAAACACAGCAAGTGAAAAATTACCCATGTAATTTTTCCTTTTGGAGAACCAGACTAATTTGCAGCACTAATCGGTCTTGCAACAGAGGAAGAACAAAAGCCAGCCATAATGGGCAAAGGCAGTCAAGTGTCTCAGCCATCTGAAGGGAGGTAAAAAGATCTTCAACCTTAGGAATAGAGATTGAGTTACAAATTCTGCACGTGGAAAACTTTCAACTACGATAGATGTAGGTCATCTCTATGGGATAATGAGCTGAGTCCCCAAGTATTAACCAGAAAGTAAAGAGGAATCACCTTATTTTAATATTTTCTATGTAAAGATCATTACAAGCCACTCACCCTACACCCTGACTATCAAGAAAGCAGGCTAATGTAAGTAATTTTGAAAAGCAAGCCAGACTTCAGATGTATAAACTGGATGATGGAGGTTAACCACGCTGGTGATTCTGCTGTAGGTTGCTTTATTGCTGGTCTGTATTCTTGAGGAAGAAGGCAACAGAAAGTCACTGCTGGGACAGAAGTCACAGTGGTTTCAAGAGATTTGCCCAGGTAAAGTCCATTTAAAGCCCTTTCTTCGAAAACAGCTACAAGAGCTGTGTACTAGAATACTTTAGATTACTACCCAAGAGTAATGATGGTGTTCACCAGCCCTGTGCCTTAACACCACATCCAAGTACACTCTGTGAGGTCTAAACCAGACTGCACAATAGAAATAATCTAGCTGGGGCTACCAGAAATATTTAGAGAGTAGATTCCCACTGAGGTGTTGCTATTACTACATATAGCTAAGAGTACCTAAAAAGCCAAACCAACTACAGAGTCAAGCTTAATTCAAGTGAATCAATAGGGTTTCCTGACTCGAATGCTACAAATAGTCATGAGGGACCAGCTCCAGCCTCTAAAGCCAGTAAAAGTCTCACGACTGGAAGAGCTAATTGACAGGCTCATTGCTACAACCCCTCCAAAAGGATTTGGGATCTACATTGTTGTGTTTTGCTGCTGGAAGAATCTCTGATGAAAAAGGAAGAAGACACCTCATAAGTGAATGAGGCAACAGGATTGGAAGAAGTTAGCCAAGGATCTTGTTTGAGAGGGATCACGTCAAAAATATCAAAGACAGAATTGATAGGAACTGGAAAGTCAGAATTTCATTCAGACAAACTGGAGCCTAGAGACTAATGGAGCAGGCAAGCTTCATGGTTCAGACTTCTGTGACTTCTGCAGTGCCATCGCTCAGTGTTGAGATACTGTGCTCACTTGGCCCAAATGCTGTGCCCATGCAAAAGTTTGACTACAGTGAGTACTGATTTCTGCCAAGGAAACAGTTAACACCAAAGCACACATAGTTTTAATTTAGGTTCTCCTGCTGTCTTGAGGAGCTAATTGCAATCACAGGCTTCTTCCTCTCCCAAAGCACTAGCCATAGGTAATGGAAACAGTTGTCGTAATTACCCTTTCTGAAGAAGCTCAAATCAAATAAAATCACCACAACACTGGCTGCCTTGAAAAGGTATCGAGATGATCTATTTATAGAGAGAGCAAGATGAAGTATTGCCCATACTCACAATATAGTTGTATTCACTAATCACACTGGGACACCACCAGCACCTTCTCCTTTGAAGAACTGGGCAGAAGGAAACCACAGGAGAGAGGCAGGGTGAAAACCCCTCCCTGCAGTGATCTTATGTAGGGGCGCTATATTTGTGTCCTGTATGAGGCACTTCAGCAGACCCATATGTTGTTACTACTTCTTTAACCATCCTTTAAGTGTTCAAACTTCACTGCTAGTGTGGGAAGTGTGTGACAGATACACAGTTAGTATTTCCAATAATGATACAAATGAATGACAGTCTATTCAAACAGTTTAGACAAGGGTAATAAAAATTAAAAAGTACACAAAAAAAAGGGGAATGTGTGTGTCAAATAAACTACCTGTAGCCTGAAAGATGGAGGGATAATTTAAAGTGTGCTATTAGAGTAGCAGAATTGAAATTAATGTCAGGCAAGTTTGAGGCTAACATGCTCATTATTCCTTTGATTGCAATGTTTCACAGTATTTAGCATGTGATGGAGAGCTTTCATTTATTTATGGTAAGAAAAGTAGAGTACAAATTATTAATAGCTCATCTCATTCACTAAGTGTTAAAAAGTAGCAATGCAATGGCTGCTTAGAAAGCTCTCATTTAGGAGGTTTTAAAGGAAGTTCCACATAGAGTCCAAGCTAATAAAATACCTTTGAAAGATAATACAGCTTAGTGGTGCCACTTTAGGGCAGTCTCCCAGAAACTTTTCAGTGATGCAGAAAGACGTAAGGCAGCATCCCAGCCAGTGCTCTGCCATTTCAGTGGCTTTCAACAGCATCCCAGATTTCCAACCCAACACATACGAGTTCTTAAACTTGATTCCCAAGACAAACCACCCAGAGGAATGATCAATCTGCTTTTGCTGAACCAGAGTAGGAATCTTCAAGTAGCCTGAAAACCAGCAAAACTACTAAAGATGTGAGGCTGGCAGAAAGAAGGAACCAACTAGGAAATGAAAACCAAAACCAATCCAAGAAAAAAACACCCCAAAACCAAAGCAAAGGTATACATCTCTGTACAATACATATCCTATGAATTCCCTGGGAAGCCTAAACACTGGAGTGGAAACACACATGTATTTCCTCTACTGCTGCCCAGAGGGGCAAATTCCACAACTGTAAGTCTCAAGAATCAGGCCAGCACCATCCATCTGTGTGCCACCCTGAAGGGCTGATTAGAAAACCTGTTATAGGTTAAGAACTGGATGTGAGTTCTGGTGGAGATACGTCAGTCAGTCATTCACTGCACCTCCCAAATTTAAACTATTCCTGACAGATGTTTGTCCAACCAATTCCTAAAGAGCTCTACAAGCTCCATTTCTTTCTTCATTATTCCTACTGTTGAAAAGTTTTCCTAGTATAACCTGCAGCTGGCATAAAGTACCAATTCCTTCCCCTGAACAGAGATTAAGCTTGTTGAAAACCTTCACAGGTGCACTTAGATATTGGTGTTTTCATGTATTTTTAGAAGCACACCTACTGCCAAGCTTGTGTAAACTAAAATGAGCAATAAGTAACCATGAATTATATTTTAAGACTCTCTAAATAACAACTTGGACTTCCAAAGAACCTCAAGTCACACTTTAACTAATGATATAGAAAAATCACTTCATCCACAAGCAATAAGCAGATACCACTGAGATAAAAAAAGCACCATCTGCTTAGTAGAACTCCATGACACTACACAAGAGTTTATGACAAAAAGTGAAATGCCAGGAGGAAAGCAAACCGATTTCTTCTGTATCTATTAACCAATAGCTCTTCTCCCAGCACGTAATTCTAGTAACACCTGCTCTCCTCAGTGTCTAACACCTCCTTTTTTTACTCCTTTTAGTTCTGCCTAGCCAAGAGATTTATGGCAGTGTGTGGCATCCCACCCTGAAGCAGAAGGGAGTACCTAAGATTCATAGATGTCTGTGGTGGAAAAGGAATGACAAAAGTCAGAGGGTCCATGAAAATTTAAAACATTTTATTAGTAAATTATACACTTGGCATGGAAATTGGTGGAAGTTGGTCCCTTATCTTCTAGTATAAACACACAGATGTGGATTTCGAGTATGGGGTAGAGTGAAAGAGAAGACAGAGAGAGAGAGAGAAGAAAGAAAGAAAGAAAATGAGAGAAAGGGAGAGAGGAAGGAAGGAAGGGAGGAAGGGAGGAAAGAAGGTAGGTCACCAGGCCTGGCTCATGTTGATCCAGCTGATGGGGTGTCCAGGCTCCTGAGGACTAGCACCTGGGCTATGTGGGGGTACCTTTTCATAGATAAGTGTTCCAGTTAGGCCAAATTTAGAAATATATCCTCTGAGAGAAGGCAGGTCACAACCATCCCTCCCCCATCAGGTTCAGGAAAAATAAATTTTCCTCGAAGGAAAGTAAAGGAGATAAAAAACTATTTATTTAACAAACACACGGAAAAAGGAAAATAATGCTAAATAATAAAATCTCTTGCTGTGGAGAAAAAACCTGGGAAAGTGTCAGAGTCCTCCTTTGGTCTCCTTGGAGCTGGGGCTTGGCCCAGGGCCAGGCCCTCTGTGCCCGGTGGAAAGTCCTCCTGATGTGCTCTGAGGTTGAAGCAGTCCAGCAGAAAAGGGAGAAAATCCAAAATTCCAGGGAAGGAAAAGCGAAGTTCAACTCTCAGTCTCTCTCTGGAGAAAAAGCAGCTGAACCACTGGCCAAAAGCTGACTGGGCAGCAGCAAGCCGGGTGCTTCCTCGCTCCCCTGCTGCAGCTGAGAAAAGAAAAAGTCACCATCTCTGTGTGACCTTGAGCAAGCTGCAAACTGCTTTGAAAAAGTTTTGCTCAGTTTTTCCTTCCCCCTCTCAGGCTCGGTTTAAAGGCACAGAAAGGCACAAGAATTAATTTCTGGCCACAGGGCAGAGATATGGGATACACATCATAAAGTCACCCCAAGACAATAAGTTTCCCCACCACTTGCTCTTTCTACTGTTATTACCAACAACCCTCAGATGGCTCCATGGCTATCTGGCTGTTGGTGTTTGAGATATACACAGTAGCTCCTTACCCTCTAGGCTTCTGCACAGTGAAAGCTCCAGCTTTAGCCAGCACATCATCAACAAAATTTCTAATTAAATTGCAAGATTGGATTGAAACCTCTCTATTCCAATATAATGAAGTACATAACCTTTGGAACCTGACAAAACTGAGCTGAAAGCATAGAAAAATAAACCACTTTATTTCTCAAATTTTATCTTTCTACTTCCCTTTTTTAGTGGATGAAGCTGATCCTGTGAAATCTGTGTGAGTTTTAGTATCAGTTTTAGAAGAATTGATGGCTTGGGTCATGAAGCCTGCAATCTTCAGCGGAACTTGGCAAAAGCATGCAAACAAAACCAAAATTTTTATCAGGGGCTTGGCTTCAGTTTAGAGTTTCAGAAAGCTGAACTGAACCACCTTTGGTTCGGCCAAACATAAAGTTGTAGCAATAAAAGTAGGATAACCAATTCAGCATGTATATATGTTATTCTATATACAACTGGGAATTTCTCTTAGAAGGATGAAAACAAAATTGTGTAACACACTTTCATAGAAATTAGCAGTCATACTGGAAAGACATACTGGCTCACACATACCCATAACTGAAAGAGCTACATCAGTACAGAAATGTGTCCTTAGATTACAGTGTGTAAGATGTTTTTTCAGTACTCCACACGAATGATGCTTCATAGTTCTTAAAACAAAGCACAGTTCTAGCAGGAAAGATTGAGGGAAAAACCATACAGCGATTCCACACCACAGTGGTTAAGGCCACCATTGCAAAATCAAGTTGCTTCCCTGCCTAATTCAGAGTAAGGACATAACCTAAATCTTCTCCATCCTCCTCCTCTTCACAGCTGTCATTCTAGGGCAGCTCACCACATCCTTCCTGCTGAAATTGCCTTATTTTATAAGATCAATTGAGAGCTTGTATATGCAGAAAGGAGATTGACCTTTAGGCAAATGGACTATTCATTTAGAGTTTGCAAGGGTCAAATTGCTACACCAAAAAATGTAATATGCAGTGAAAGAGTCTCGTCACTCTCCAACTGTGTGGAAGACTAGAGGTAGGAAGACCAGACTAATGAATTCATGCACTTACACAGGGAGAAAATTAGGTACCATGTTATTATACATACCATGGATTGCTTCTCCTGTTTTTGATCTAAACAGTTTGTTTCACTAAGATATTATTGGAACTGCTATTTTCACTTGAAAATAGTCATTTTTGATGAGCAAACATTTTCTTATAAATCACTTTCCAGCATATTCTCAGTCTTGATTTACATGGATACCTGTCACATTCTGAACAGCCATTACACCCTCAGACATTTTCCTATCTAAATGCTAACTAGAGGTGATACTGCCTACTTAGAAAAGTCATATGAAGTCATAGCCCACATTACTGTAACAGCAATAAAAGGACAAGAAAATGAGGAGCTGTGCTATTAAACATGATGAAAATAATAAATGTTGTAGCATTTGCAAATGGGCTGGGGAGTATTTTGAAGTGCAAGCATTTTTCTTCCCAGTCTAGAACAGAGCTTGGTAATGAGGAGCAAGGTGCCAGAAGCAGACACATTGCACTGAGACACACTGGAATTGGTGGATCTTTCCAGCCTGCTTACTGCAGATTAGGCAAAGAGAGTAATGAACTCTCTGCAGTGCACTCGGGCTGAAAAAACTACCACCTACTAGAGGACAAGGCAGATTTCAAGGAGAGACTGGCACTTTACAAGGAAGATACTGGAATTTTGCTATACTGATAACTTTTATAGGAACGGTTGAAAGTGGATATCAAGGTCTTTTATAGTCAGGCAATAAAAAACCAGAACTATATGAGAAAATCTTCCTCTATAGCTGAAAAATATATCTGAAGCCAGGGGGGGAAAATCAAACCTTTTAAAAACAGAATGAAAAAGTGGCTATTTTCTTTTTGGGGATTTACCTATCTTTTAAACTTTTGTTAAAGAGAAGGAAGAAGCCCTCTCAATTTTCATACTCTCCTTGTCCAGTTACATCTGTATGGCTCAGATTCATCCTCATACAACAGACTGCTTCCTGGCATCCAGCATCAGGTTGATCAAGTATTGTTTTACACCCTGGCCTTGCTGTGTGTTACTCTGAGCTAATCCACCTAGGTCCCAGATATCTATCTGCTAGCCTTAATCTGCCTCTTCAGCCCATCCTCAAAGCAGGAGATGGAACTGCTTTACATACACTCAGGCTAATCCCACATTTTTCATGGGAGCTCTGGCAGGTGGGGTGTGTTTTCCTTCCTCCCATTTTTAAAATGTGCAATGATACAGATTAGAAATAATGAGTCTCTGAAGGACAGGAGATGTAAGTCTTCTCTGATAACCTGCTCTCAGTGGTGACCACACCTTGGGCAGACAGAGTATCTCCTGCAGAAGCAGGTCCCTCCCTGGCTGGAGGAAAAAGAAAATGCAAGACAAAAAATAAAGGCCAGTCTATATGCTACATTTTTATCCATTTAAATAAAATTGGGGAAAAAAAACCCCAACAACCCCAAAACATTTAGTTGCAATGGTGCAAGATTCTGTGGAGACAATCCCTAACCTTGATAAAGTCAACTAAATGAGAGGAGCAGTCACTTGCACTGAAAATAACCATCAGCTAGTACTCTACTGTTTTCTACAGTTACCTTCAACTCATTTACTGAGAAATCATAATCACCCATCTTGTCATGGCAGACATTAATTAACTACAATGTTTACAGAATTATAGCAGTCAGTCAAGTATCTCCATTTTGACAAGCAATGCAGCCAAGGTAAAGCCAACTGATGCAAGCCACTGATGCTTCCTTCAGAAGCAAGTCAAAGGCTCTGAAATAAACTCCAGGAAGATCCACCAATGAATAGAACCCCCAGCACCAGGAATAAAGCCTGCATGGCTGACGCTGCCCTCGGCTGCAGCACACTGCATTATTAAAGGAAACCAGGCCACTGCGAGCCTTAATTTCCCTCCAAGAAAAGGAACATGGGAGAGTGAGATTGACACAAGCAGCTTAGCATACTCTGGGTAATTAAGTCTTAGCATACTCTAGGGTGCTGTAATTCAGATGCCATAACTTTGAAACACTGAAACTTGAGCAGAGGAAAAGACAATTCGGTTTGTACAGCGCTTTATTTTTAATTTGCTATCATGCAATGATTGGTTTATTCTAGAGTTAAGTTTTTATGATTATGGTTTCTGGCTTCTCAGTCTTCACTCCCTTTCAATACATATATGCTCTCTGTTCTCGTTAGCTACATGAATTTGCAAGAAAATTACATTGTTATTCCATGTGCTTTGGTTTCATTCTAACATGACAGTTTTCTTTGTTTCTTCTTCAACAGATTTAATGAACAGTGACTTTATAATCTCCCTCTCAGTAATTGTTCACATTAATGGAACTCCCCACTGCTCATGCCCCTTTTTCAACTCTGGCTTTGTCATTGTTGCAAACTTGCTTATTGGGTACAAAACCAAAGCCTTTTTTGGCTTTCTGTAGGGGTAGGGCTATACAAGTAGATAATATGAGGCAGTGTGTTCCAAGACTACAGAGCTTCGAATATGTCACTCTAAAATTCAAGAGCCATCTTGCCTTGTGGCATCTTTGGACCCGTTCACCTCAACTCCTTTACTTACTTTAGCTGAAAGAAGCTTCACTTCCTATTAGCTTTGATCCACTTCATAACAAATCAGAATTAATTCAGGCTAAGGAAGCCAGAAAAAATCAGAAATTAATTTCCAGCATCCTGACGTATAGCCTCTAGGGAACTTAGCTGGCTTGGTCTCCAAGTCTGCTACAAGCTGCTAAGACTTCAGTGGACAAAATGTTGTGACCGTAACTAAAGGGAAACAACTGAAAGAACTCAAATACCCTGATGTGATTTAGGTTTAAACAAGGACATAGACATTAGGAAAGGATTTGATTTGCGGTAAACACGAAAAGAAATAAAACTATGTGTGTGTGTTGCTATTTCACGACCCACTGTGCAAATATTGCTGTAGGCATGGTGGGTTTTATTGCTCATTAGTAAATAATCAAGTTAAAAATAAGATGGTTGGGAAACTGCTGATTGATGAGGAATAAAATAACATGACATAAACATCTGTCTTCCAGTCCAATATGTGTTAGTAGAGGAAGTCATTGCTAAGGCACTTGAATACTCAATGCACTGATGAGATACTGATTACATTGGGAACAGAGTAATGCAACTACAGCTGCCTCTCCCTTTCCCACATGGGGAATGTTACAGAAATGTGGGTCTGGATTGTTCACTTCCAGAGTGTCTTTAATCCCCTAAGACTTCCACAGGGCACAAACTTTCTTTCCACATAAAACTGTGCTCCCAAGAACCAAAGCTCTGAGACTCTTGCTTGCAGCATGAATCCCTCCTTTACTGGAAAACACTTTCCCAGCTACAGACAGTGATAGCTGACATGCCCTCTCACCTCAGGCATGTCCAACTCTACTTTGTCAAAAACACAGATAGACCTGTGCAACAAAGAGCTTTTAAAGCTTAAGCATTTAAGAAAAATCCCACACAGCTATCCCTACTTCATTAAGAAATTTTCCTGGCAGAGAAGGAGCAACACAGACTCTTCCACTAAGGCATCTCCTTCAGTGGTTTCCTCTGTTAGGTCTCACACATACAGAACTAAAATCACTACAAATTTTACTAGTGATGCAATAATTTGCTCAATTTCGACTGAACTCAATTTCTGTCCTCCAAAGAGGACAGAAACATAATTTCTCCCAGGTGTCACCCACACCCTGCTCCTTTGGCCTACCTTCACATTGAGAAGAAAGGCTGCATTTGCAATGACCATCTCTCTATATTATTAAATGCAGAATGATCACACACAAATACAAAATAGCCTCTTTTCCCAATCAAACATTAAAATAGTGAGCAAGTATCTAGCACTGCCAAACAGCCTGTTCTTAGAGGTCAAACAGTATTTTGGGTTTTCCATACTTGGAGAAATAAATATGAATAAAACTACAATGCTGAATAAATGCTGTAAGAGATGCAAATAATTTTCAAGAAGTCAGCATTTACCTCAGATTATAATACACACTAAGATTTTAATAGGCTGACTTCAGCCTATTTCAAAGTTATGAGCAAAAAGAAAAAAGATTTTGTATTTAAAGAATTTACCTACTTTCCCTGGCCACACCACTAAAAAGTAAACTCTTTATTTATGCAAAAGTTAGGGAAAAAATACTAGTTATAATAATTATTAAAACCTGGCTCAAAAAGAACCACCTTGATTTTGATTTTATATTTTAGTTAAAGAATCAGTAAGGGAATGAAACAGAAGCAGTACTTTCAGAATACAGAGTATAATGTCATACCACACAATACTCCATCTGAAAAACAAATCCACAGTGAAAACTCTCTTAAAAGGATATAAATTAAGACTGCTGACAGATAATAAGTGAAAGCATTATGAAACAAGGATAAATAAAGAAAAGTTCAGAGTAGTACTGATGTCTTGGATTCAAGTAACATCCTCATTAACAAAACCAATAAACAATACATTAAGCTTTAAATTGACATATTAAACAGGGAGTAGGAAGCAGCTAGACCAAGAAGACTGAAAAGAATGAGCAGAAAACAGTACCTAGGTAGAACACAAGAGATAAACATCTGTGACAAATATGCATGACTGTATACCAAAAAAGACAGAGACCACAAAACCAGGAATGAGAGTAGAGACAGGCAGAGAACAGCAAACTAAGATTGATTTGCGATGCAACACAGCTGTAGTAAAGGCACAGCAAGGCTGCCAGTTTGCCCAGATGGAGCAAACACCGTGAAGTCTGCAGCCAAACCCCTGCCTGGTAGACCACTACTGCAAACAGCTGCACCTTCCCCATGTCTGCTTGCCTGCTGTAAGCACCCCCAGCACAGACGTGTGTTGCAGTGTTCATCACACACACATTAAGCTTGAGGTGCACGCGTTGACACAAGCCCTGCATTACATTCCTGGTGTCTGCATTAGGTGTGGTGGCTCTTCCCAGGGGAGCTTAAAGGACAGTTTCCTCTCAGGAGGTTTTGTACCACATTTCTAGTGGAGGTGTCCAGCCAAGGAGATGAAGCTATACCTAATCTAAAGTAACCCTCCCAAAAGATACATATTGAAGATAGGATGAGCAATATGGAATGTAATCAGAGCTGATGAAAACACCTCCAATTACATAATTTAAATTACTTAGGAATATTTGCTTGGAAGTAATGTTGCATAAAGAGAGAAATTGAAGAGATGACTTGAAAAGTTTATTTTTCAGTTTTCATCAGTCAGTAGGCAAAAAATTTCTCAAGATGACTGGGACCTCTGCTGCAGCCAAGAACATCTGCAGGAAATACATAAATCCCTTGTAACTATGCTGTAGAAAATTAAACTAAAAGATCCCAGTAATTACAAATGATAAAATACTCAGGAAGCTAAAGTATAGAGTGTGTTTTTATCAAATAAAAGAGTTGCTAGCTCTACTTTCTCTGTACATGCTGAGACTTAAAATGGAGTCCATTCATCAATCCTTTGGGAAGCTGAACCTCTTGTCACTTGAGAGAAAAACCACAAAAGGTTTTCAAGAGCCACATAAGGGAAATTCCTCCTACTCCTACTGAAACTGTACAAGTTCTTCCCTCAGCTTTCCCACTGGCTGGTTTCCTAAACTTTTAACTTTTTTTGCATATATGCAGAAGCTTTGTCTACATTTGCTAGAAGTGTAGTATTTTGTGGAGCCAAAAGACTTAGAAGATCTTGGCCACACTAGATAAGAGTCTTGCAATGGTCCTTATGACTCTTTCCTTTCATGATTCTTCTTTTCACATTTTATATTGCTGCATTTTGTTGTTATAGTGGATGTCCTACTTTCTATATAGTGTGAATTACATATCTTTTTTTTCCTGTTCCACACTTTATCATGCAGACAAAAGAAATACATTTTTGTCTATTTTGAAATTATCTTCTCAAGGTCAGTTTCCCAACTTCTCCTGTTGCCAGTCAGCCCAGAATGCACTTATTCACAATGTCTAACTTTGAGCATGATAATCATCCCACTGTATCGTAATTTCCATAATTAAGTCAGAGTAAAAACTTTCTCACCAGCTGCCTCAAAATTAAGAGATGTGGAAGGTTTCATCAACTGCCCAAGTACATAAATTGATTAACACTTGCTTTAAAAGTCTGTATTTACTAAAGCAAAACTACTGAAATCTTCGGAACCCTATTGTCAGCATCCTTCCCTTTTGAGAGTGCCATTTCCCCCCAGTGATTAAAGTCAAACCAGCAGACACTGAGCAGAGTTCTACTATTAGTGGTGGTTGTGCATATGCTCTGTATTAATAGTCAGCTGCCCTGAGGAATTAGCCATCTATATTCATGAACTAAATGAAATTGTATTCATTGAGCTGTTGATGACAGCACAGTTGAAGAACAGATCAGTTCCTGTATTTAGGACTAAATCTTTGCTTTCTGTTGCAGATGAACGATATTCTCTATGGATTCAATAGTATTCCACCCAGATCCTTTTCTCCTTTCACCAATGCTTCAGTCTTCTTCTCCATAACTGGGATGCTAACTAGAATCACTAGATTGAAGTATGGTTCGTGGTGACACACGAGAGTACAATGAGAACTGATTTAGGGAGCATTAGTCAGGCAAGACGCAAATAGCTGGTACCTTTGGAACCTATATTAGATGCCTTTCATATCTTAAATGGTATCTTAACACCAGCCTACTGTATTGTGATTACGTTATCAACAAGGGGTTCAGCAGTTGGCCTCCTCCCAGCTAAAAGATTCAATGTCCATTCGTAGATCCATTTGAATTCAGTGAGGTGTTCAATACACAATGAAGGAGCAAAATAAAAATGAACATGCACAGAACTGACCTGAAAATAATAAAGAAAGGAAACAGCACTGTATGGTCAGGTGCTAAGTACAGTCTTTCATTAATTCTCTTTTTAAGGTGTTTACTTCCATTTTTATCTCTGCATTACATCTTTTCCCCCTTATCAATGACTCTACTGTGACATACATGAAACAGCTCCTGCTGTGAAAGGGGTTCCTTTACCTTCCCTTTACTCTGAATGTTCACTTTATGAAATAATCTCAAAACCGGTTGGAGAGACCAACCAAAGGCAGAACAAGAACAGATATGTCACTTCCAGCATGCAGAGATACAGTCATCAGATGTCACAGTCATGCATGCAGCCTTGACAGAGGCACTTCAGCTGAATATATCTATGAATACATGCACCAGTTGGCCCAAAAGATTTCTTTGGTCTGGATAGGCTCTAGGACCTGGTATTTCTCTGGCTCCTCTGGTTATCTTTTGGGAGCAGAATTCCATTCTATGATTACTTCACAAAAAATGAACTCATGCCTTCTTTTCAGAACTTCTTCTGTCCTCTCTTTCCCTCTACCCAATAATTCTGATGAACACACTTTCTTTCTTGAATGTGAACACCTTTGTCTCCCTTGACTGAAAGTATAACACTTGTAGTGTCCTATAAAGTTCATTGTACACACAGACCTGGTGCAGGATGCTGAAGCATACATCACTCTTTCCCACTTCCCTGGCCACTTGGGAGCATTTTACTGACAGATGCGAGCTCCATCTCTAACTCCAGGGCATGGTGGGGATTGCTCCCACCTTCTGGCCAGGACAGCACTCTCCTCCTTACCCCTTTTACACAACCCTGCCATGGGAAGACCTGCTCCAGTTTAATTCTCTCTTGCTCAGATCTGAGCATTCTCTGCAAGCCTGAAGCACTCATATTCCCAGACATGAGTTCTCTTGTTCTGCAACTAGATACTTACTCTGCTCCCAACCCCCTACTTTGTGTATCCTAACATGCTTGCTGTTTATTCATCATTAAAATCTTCATGTTTAACATCTCCTCAGCATTCCTCATCTATCAGTACATGTGATAGAACCGGCAGGGAATTCACACAGACCAAGACATTCTATGAAAAAGCAGTTTCCAGAACGCAAGACTTTTGCACAGCTGGTATCTCAATGGTCACGGCTGTAAATACACAGAGGGTGCAAGATGGTACAAAATAATATCTGTGGCATTACTTCAAGAAATACCAAAGCCTTCTCTGTTTCCTCAGCCCAAGGAAACACTGTGTTCTATTTCCACATCACTCCTTTTTCTAGATCTCTGGAGGCAACATAGCCCCCTTTTATTTTTTCCTTTCAAGCTTTCAGCCCAGCATCATACACATGCTAATACAGAAATTAAACATTTGTTGAGTAGTTTCACGTAAGTTTGGAAAACAAGAAAATAAAGTAACTAGACCTACCCCAAGGAAATTAATATTAGAATCGTCTTCAACCTTGGCACTGAAGTTTTAAACAAAATAAAGTACAAGTAAGTCCTCCAGCAATGACTGTGCCTGCCAGGTAGGTAGGGAATATACCTTTTCACTCTGGATCTAACACACTTCACTCTCATTTACAATTTTCCATTTGATATTTAGATAACTTTATAACATTATTCATTATTAAGGCTGGATTCAAGTCAGTAACCTTCAAATGGGAAGTTACCTATCCCATTTGTTACTCAGTTCTCCAGGTAAGTGCTTCTGCCTCAAACTCATGCATCAGCTTTGATGACAGAGAAACAGTGTTCATTGAAGTGTTGCTAATGCATTCCTGAGTCTGGCTAATTACACACAATCAACTGATTCTCAAACATCAGGATGCCGAATATTGCCTTAAATCACTACCACTTGATGGGAAACTTTCTATTGCCTGAAGAGGTGAAAACAGTTGAGTTAGTAATGAAAATCAGATCTAACGTTTTGAGACCAATGTCTTGAAGGCAGCTACATAGAAATGAAGACCTTTAACACTCCTCCCATGGCACAGAAAATAACTGCAGCTAGTGTTTTTTCTTTACTATAAAACTGAATAAATACAAGCCTTTAAAAAAAACCCCACAAAATATTTAGATGTGTTCACACATGTGAAAGATTATTGTTAAAACTAACGTGACTAAATTTGTATGACAACACACTGCCTGGAAAACAAGGAACATGATTCCACACGAAATTCCACATGCGCTATGGAATAGAATCAGCCTTCTGCAGATAATCCACCAGGACCACAATCTAAAATCAGCTGCTACCTTCACTCTGGATCAGCTAATTTCACTTTTATTTAGAGTTCTCTGTTTGATATTTGAATCAGCTAAAATATTGCTCGTCAAGGCACTCTGAAACACTAGCATAACTAAGAGGAATCCAGTTGTGGGAGACTGTTTCTGTGTTTGTAAATCCCTGTAGCTGTGCAATAGCTACAGAAATAGCAAGATGACAAGGCCAATGAATACAGCAGCTAATAAAATAGACCAAGAGGAAACTATTGATACAATAAATCCGACAGCAGACTGTACCATCAACTCAGCTTTGTTTCCCAGGCTAAAAGTAAAATTTAATTAGGTGCTACAAATCTAGATAACTAGCAGTTGACCTGTATCTGTCAATATGGTCTAATGCTGAAAAACATGGAAAGGATTCATGCACATGGAGTGAGGCATGCCAGGGTTTGGTCACCCTCCCTCCAGGCATAAACCTGTCTGTGCCCTGTCACCCAAGCCACATCAGTGCCATCCCCCTGCTTTGCCACCAGGTTCTTGGTGGTGCTCCTCATCAAGGGGTTTAAGCATCTATAGTGGGACTTCTGAGTAGGTCAGCTACCTATGTCTGAGTCAGGTCTTCAAAATACCCACATCTTTGTGTTTTATGCTGTTAACACAAAATACCCTGTTTGATATTCTGCATTGTACCCCAGAATCTTTTAGGGGTGAGTAACCCGACCAGAGTGTTCTTCAGAGACTGTTCACTCATTTGTACTCAACCTTTAATAAGGCATTATTTTGAAACATTTCATTTCATAACCAAAAAAAAGGAGGGAGGAAAAAGATCCCCTAAACCCAAACAAGCCAATTCCCTGTAAGTTTGGACATCCTTAGACTAAAATCAAGATTGCACCATTTATGTGTTTATAAAGAACAACATTTGTATAAGACTCCCGGAGAGGATGAAGGAGGATCTTTGAATGATTCAAAGCAGAAAATTAAACCTGAAAAGGGTTAGAATTTAGGATACAGCCTGAACTGCAGCATGTGAGTTCCTTAGTGCAAGGCATTGCCTGTGTGTGTAACTCTCCCAACACCTGTTAAAACAGAAGTCAGGCACCAAGATCACAGGTATGGATGCAGATCTAGGGAAATGCAGAACGCCCAGGAACAAAGGCTTTACGGCTACAATGCAAATACACATCATCATCCACGCGTGTGCAGAACTTCCAAGTATTTTTCCTGACTCTCCTGAAATCAAACAAGACTACAGCACTGGCTACCATTCCTATATGAAGCAGAGAAGCCCCCTTGGAAAACAGGCATCTATATATTGACAAGCTGTCACCTCTGATGAAGTCAGGAGTAAAGTGCTCTTAAATCAACCTTGGAAGATAAAACTTTCAATGGTAGCTTTGCATTGCTGTAACTGGAAATGGATCTGCAGTTTTGTATTTTAAAGGCCAAATCCTTCTACACCTTTGTTCCCTTTTTTTATTTTCCCCTCCCTTTTCCCTTCCCTTTTCTCCAAATCAACACTTGGAACACTTGAAAATGCTAATTGAGTTTCACTTCACTCAGACAGGAAATAATGACCTCAAGCTAATAAGACAAGTTAATAGTCCCCCACAGGTAAATTAACACAAGACCAAATGCTTGAAGACCTTGAGGATCACAACTGCTAAACTTAAGTATGCATTCAAAGCAACTCTGAGCACCTAACAAAGCAGGTCACAGATCATCAATCAGAGCTGTTGAAAAAAAACCTCTTCAAAGAAACAAGAGAACTGCAAAACACATGAAGGTAACTTCTTTTCAACATCTACTGTAACACAGCCAACTGAAAGATGCTTTTAAGTAAATAAATAAAAAAACAGAACCTGCATGCTCAATGTGTACAGAAAGGTGTGCTCAATGAAGACATTAACTCATCCCAAAAATCAAACAGGTATATTTCAGTAAGCCATCCATCAGAAACAGATACCTTTCCATTGTAATAACATCATATTTTCTTTTTGTAATCACTTTATAGGGTTCAAAATATGAATTTGATTACAGTATATCCATGAAGATGAAATGCTTACAGAAATTATAATGCTGCTTAAAGTCAAAAAACAAACATTTCACAGCCCATAAACTGAAAAGTGCTATAAAAGTGCCCAAAGCATAACAGTCACTCCACAAATCACCTTCATGTCAGATTAGACAAAAATGTATAACCTAAAAACACTCATAGAAAAATATCCTCTCTCTTTAAAATACAGCTGTTGACAAATAACTGGGTAATTCTGACAAACCACTCAAGTTTAAATTCATACCCGTCTATTAAAATAGCACCAATGTGTTTAAAAGTTAAAATGTGTTGCTGGATCATGTAGAACACTGGTTAAAAAACAAAACAATAATGAGAAATCCAGAATCTGTGTGTTCAATATTGTTTCAAAGATATCACTGTATCTTATAATCCCTTAGGATGCTAAATTATCTTGGTGTTTAGAAAGCAAAAAAGTTGTTATTTACAATTTTCTATTTTTAATTTGAAGCTTTTTCCTTAATTACTTTTTGTTTCAGCACAACTAGCAGGTGTCAAGAGCATATTTTCTTTGCTTGCACAAGTTCATCTACAGTTAAGACACCAACTCTGAATTGAAAAACCTGAAAATCTCACTTTCCTCTCCCAACACATGAATATAAATTACGTGGTAAGAAGGGGGACCTGGTAAATTGAAAATCTGAGGGACGTGCACAGACATTCATGGGTGCCCAACAGTACAGGTAGGCAGCAGAGAGATCTTTCTGACAGAACAATGTCTCTGCTGAAGGACTGCTGCAAGCGTAACCCTGACACTTTATCTGCTGGGACACACTGTTGAAGTCTTTGCATTGATAGCTGATTAGGCACCCAGAAAACCCAGTCCAACAGTGACTAGAAACAACAACAAAATTTAGTAAATCTGTTGCTTCAAACTGGAAACCTGACATTGACAGAACTACAGTAATAAACATATAATAAATGCATTCACTATAAATGTGCTGCAAAATTGTAGATTTTCTTTTAAAGCACTAATTTCCATTCAAACAGGAAGGGCACAAATCTTGAGAGAAATAATAAACAAACATGAAATATATCAAACAACATTTTCTGTGTAATAAAAATTAAAGAAAATAATTTGATTGGAGCTTGCTAATGATTAAACCACTTGAATTAATGTTCTGCATAAACAGTATGCTGGGTTTGCAAAGAGAGGCCTCAAAAATGAATGTGAAGAAAAATGAATTGTTTCAATTAGAAAACACTATATATCAGTGGGTTTTCCTGTTCTTTGCTCTTTCTTCTGGAAACAAATGCAAAATAAGATTTAAAAAAGCATTTAAAACATACTGGTTTATTTTATCACTACTGTCATTACATTAGGCTGTCATTAGAGACTTTAAACCTTCTGTTTAAGCCAGTTCACCCTTCTCATTTCTGTGCAATTCCCTGAATAGCTCAGTTAGCTTTTCCAATGCTTTTTGGTTTTATCCTTTCTGAACATTACAAAAAGCATGCTCCAAAGAACTTTCTGTATGGTTTTGCCTGTAGTGGTTACATGCATCATAGCAGTACTTTCCCAGACAAGACTGATATTATCTCGTGGTTTTTGAACAAAGCTTTTCAATCAAAAGGCTGCATCATCCAGATTCAGGATGGTCCCTGAGGAACCTGAAATGGCTTCCAGACAGACTTCATGCAACACACAGGTCACAGTTACAATGACTGGCCCAAAGCAAAGAGAAAAAGGTGCTCTGGAAAAGAGTTGGTATTTATCCCAACATTTTGCTGCCAGTGCCCCAGTCTCACATAAAAAACTGAGCACCTGCATACATGCAAGTGCATCCCACACCATTAGAGCAGCATGGTACTAGTCCATGCATCATTCCAATCTAAATAGCTCAGTTGCTTTCTCCATAGTGTCATTCTCATCTTCAGTAAAAAATGATTCCCCAAAGTCCTGTGCAACATTTCATGGATCTGTTGCCTTCAAACTAGGAGTTTGGACTCTTGCAAGAAGTACTGTCAACAGGGGATAAGGTTTAACCTGAACAAAGAACAATTAGGTAACTGGACCACAGTTAGAATAATACAAATCAAGTTAACTAGGTGTCTCTTCCACTAAACGGAATGTATCTATTGATTACTATTCAATTAGTTTAATAAAGTTAACACTTAGAGTAGGTCTCACTCACCTCACAGTGGAAGCCTCCAATTAGTTTGAGAAACCTAAATCCTTGTGTTTCCCAGACTTTGTGACATCACCTGAGAGCTACTCAATTCTACCTCACTCCTTAAAAATGACTGCCAAAAAGATCTGTGTAGTATTTACAGAAGGTTGTGTTACCATATAGAGCACTTTCTATAAGCACCCTTGTACAGAGATAGAGCACATTAGAAAAACTCCGTTTTGTAAGTTGTACACAATTCAATTCCAGATGTGGCATTAATTTTTCCATCCTGAGGTATCACAGCTGGAGTTGCTCTGATTTGCTGATTTACACCAAAGAAACACAGGTGCAGTGGCTGGTTTAGGCAGAGAGAAGAGAAAAGGTACAGCATTTCCATATGAAGTTCTGAGGAATTGTGCATGACTCAACCCAAATTTAATACAGGTTCATATTGTTCCTGTTTAGATGCACATATGTAATAGCCAAATTTAATCACACCAGAGATCTGCTCACAGAATTTCAATGCTCGGTGGGCTTAGCCAAGCTGAAAAACTCATAAATCTGTGGGAAAATATTAGACATTGTTGCAACTAAAATCTTACATGACAATGACTGAAGCAAGGTAGTGAAAAAGGCAGTTAATTTTAGTATTTCCTTATGTAGTTTGCCAATTCATCTTTCACAGTTATAAATATTCATGGAAGACCAGAAATAAAAAATATGTTAAAAGGATTTTTTGTTTACCAAAAAAAAAAAAAAAAAAAAAAGCCTATTTATTGTGACCTCTCACCTTCTTCCTACTACCAATAGCTTTGGCTACTCACTTTTTAAATTGGCTTTTAAAAAAATTTTTAAGCCTTCTCCTTACATTCTTCTTTGTCTGGGGAAGAATTCAGCATGGAAATTACCAGCTCTTTTGGTTCCTTCTTTAACAGCAAGTGTTCTGTTGTTATGCACATGCATTACTAAATATGACTGCTTTGACGTGAATTTATGAAGACTGACTTCTGTTTTTAGTGCCTATGTCTCTACCTACATTCTGTCCTTCTGCTCATCTGTCGCCTACTCAAAATTGTCTGAGCTTGAGCCAGTTTGTACACTGCTTTAAAGTGCATGTCTGACTGAGACCTTCAACTAATATTCTAAGATGTTATTCCTTGCAGAACTGAATAAAAATATTCTTAAAAGGAACTGTATTGGTAAAAAATCTTACTGCCATGCAGACAAAATGTCTATGGACCAGACACACACTGTGCTTTTTCCCATAGGTCTGCAAACACACTTTGCCCAGTAGGTGTGATGGTCCCAACTAGAAGTTGTCAGTGGATTTTGAGAAAGTTTGTGGTTCTCGGTAACCTTTCCAATTATAACCCTACTGGAGGAAGAACTGCAAAGGGAAACCAGGTGGCACTGGTAGATAGTTGGTGAGACAAGACATGGGACATTCCAGATCCCTGATGCATCACTCTGCATCACTACCTCACCATTTTTCTCATGTCTATCTGGTGTCTACATATGGCATGAAAGGACAGGACTTAGAGAAGGCAAATATTCTTCACTTAGCTTGTTTTCAAATTGGGCAACTGAAGATCAAGTAGATAGCACTCATTTTTTTATATACATACAGTTGGTATGTTTGCCTTTTGTCTCTCATTATTATGAGGCTGTCACTCCTAATGACCACCAGCACTTTCCTGAAGACTTGAACTTTCTGCACACACTGGAAATACATTTAATTTATAGTTTTACATCAGTTTTTACAGCAGCTATCTTCCAGCTTTTGAAATGCAAGTAACAATATTCTTTTAAGAAACAGAACGGCCAAATCCAACTCACAATAATTATGTGTGTAACTTAGTCACATAGACTACAGCAGGGGAGTAGGGAGCATCCTCTCAGATGCTTACATTTCTTCTCCAGAGCAAGTAAGTCCCTCTGGAAGTACAACTGGAGCATCTTCTTGACTCCATTAATGCACAGGAAAAGTTGTGCATTTTGAGAGGGAGACTAAGCCTGCCCACTTTGTATGATTATTGTGAGAGAACAGGGTACCAGCCTGGAAATGGAACCTTCAGTCAATCAGATCCAAGAATGGCTTTTTGCTTTTATCAGTAATGGTGCAGTTTACATCCATATTCTGAGGAATCCTGAGCTGGGAAGATCAGTTCAGCATCCTCCTCACCCATTAAACTGGCTTTCTTGTTACCTGCTTTCTTCCTGGGCCCAACTTTCACTGCACAAAAGGTGAAAGCTTTGCTGAGGACTGCTTAAGAGCAATTCCCTTACCACAAGATTAGATCATACATCTCTAGGATGATCAGCAACCTGTGTCCCCCACTCCCAGGCCAACAAGGAAAAAACAGCCTCACATCAAAATCCATTTCTGCCCATATCTTGTTTTCTGGACATCTCTTGGAGGTTTATACACTACTTGTTTAAATGCATCTAATAACACATTAGATGAATATATAATTATGTATTTTATATATATGTATGTATAAATGTGTGTGTGTAGAGTTAGAATATATTAGTTTGGGCATTAAGCCAATGATATGGGATAAGGGGTGGAATGTCCTGGGGTGACTGTATGATACTATCTGCTGCCTATCATCTACCCTATGCCAGACACGAATCCTGTGCCTTCCTGTGTCTTTAAGCTGGGTCTGAGAGAAAGGGAGAAAAAAAAAGCAGAGCAGTTTTGTGTTCAAGGACACAGATACACACTCCCCTGCGTTCCTGGCTGCTACAGAACAGAGGAAAGCACCTTCCTGCTTTTCCCAGCTCTTGGGTTCTTTTCTCAGGAGAGAGATGGAGAGTTAAACTCCTTTGCTTTTCAGCTAGTCTGCGAGCTGAGGCAAGAAAATTTTTTTCCCTGGAACTTTGGCCTTTTCTTTTTCTCTTCTGGACTGTTCAGCAACACCAGAACATCATCCAGGAGACACTACACCACGGCCCGGAGGGGCCCCCACCAAACCCCAGCTCCAGAGAGGAGAGAGCCACATCCACAAGGACTTTGAATTTTACCAGGTTCTCTCCACAGCAAGAGGCTTTAGTATTTAGCATTATTCTCTTTTTTTTTTTTTCTCCACAGGCCTGTGTGCACTCTGCTTGCTAAGTAAACAATTTTTTTTCACTTTCCTCCGAGGAAAATTCTTTCCAAAGCTGATGGGGGAGGGATGGCTGTAACCTGCCTTCTATCAGAGAACGTTCATTTCAGACTTTCCTCCGAATTTGTCTCAAACCAGGACATACATACAGGGCCCGAATCTTCCGGAGGCCACCAGAATTAAGCATTTAGAGACCTTAGTGAATAAGGAACAAGTTCAAGAATGCAATTAGGTAGCTCCTGAAATTCATCAGACTGGGTGTCTGTCTGGGCTTAAACTCTAGGTATTGAAATCTTAACACAGCAGGGTTTAGGAGTCTAATCTCATCCATGGTCATCTACAAGTAATGAGTGCTGCATCATAAACAGCTCATGATCCAGGCCTTAGCTGAATTTCTACAAAAGCAGAAATTATCTGAAATCTATGGCTTCAAACTGCCTATGTAACCCTGAACTACCTGTGTATACAAAGTGTGGGAAACAAAATCAATAAATAACTCAGAAGGTCACCTAGTCATGAGTATGCACAGATGCCTTCTTGACAGATATGCTTAAAAACCTTCAGTGCTGCCTATGGAAACTGTGGCATCACCTCATCCATTCCAGCGTTTCATTACCCTCACCATAAGATATTCCTACTATCTCACATGATTTTTGTTTTGGTAGTGAAGTCTGTGATTTTGTTATCCTGTCCATTTCCCTATGTAGCAGCATTTATGCATAAAGACTATGTTTTAATACAAAGATCTTCTCAATCCATTGAACATTTCTTCTTAAGTTTCCCAAGTATCACTGACAACAAAATTATAAATCTCTGCTTCATAAAGTGTTATAGCTGCTTCATTAACTCAGAATAATTAGTCATTTGAACAAACCTGAATTACACCCATCCAACTAAGCAAGCCAGCATGATCCAGAAAGTTCCCAACTACAATTAGCTGTTATTTCCTATGCCTGAAAGTAGTAAGACCATACTGACACAGTATTTGAGGGTTGCTGTTCAGTTTTCCAGACCAATAACCACATTACAAAAAGCACCATAGAATATGGAAGTCTCTTGGAAGAGACTAAAGGACTGAGGGTGGTTGGACACCTCATCCTGTTTGCTGGCTTGTCTGAATTAAAATTAGAGGTTTGGAATGAGAACCTGCCATTTTTCCTAAGCCTAATTGATATTAAATAATTGTGCAGAAGGCAAAACTTTCTCTACTGTGAATTGTGTAGAAGGACAGAAACATTCTCTACTGTAACCCAGGGAAAAGCAAGCAAAATGCAAAAATGCTGTTTTCTCTCATTAGCATGAAAACTTTACTAATCAGGGCTTCTGATCATTACATTTTTTCATTTATTTTAAATTAATAAAACATACCTTATATAAAAAGGCATAGCTCTGTATCTTGCATCTTGAGTGCATCTGCCTTTAATTGTCAATAAAGCCCAAAATAAAAAAAATGCAGTACTGAAGGAACGCCTATAAATGTAATCAACTATGACCCATTTCTCACCACTTTTCAACAGCTAGGAAAAAAGGAATTGAGCTGTAAAATTTGTTCTGGGCAGGAACTTGGCATCTGCTATCAAGTCAGAGTCCAGAGAAAATTAGCATCATGAATTTCAAATACATTGGCTTATCTCATGTAACTCAAAGACCACAAATTTGATTTAAATCATAATGGACTAAATCCTGGCAGGCAGTCAGACCCATGCATGGGGCTGGATGGATTCTGACAAAGAGAGAAAAGGGGGCAGAAAAGTCCCAAAAGATTTTGCCCTGGTAGAGTGAACTATTTGACATCTATCTTCCAATGCTAGAGGTAGATCTAGATACCAGTTAATCCATTCCTGTGTCTCTCCCATTAAGTACTATTTAATAAAAAGCATTTGAGCACTGCATTCATTGATCCCATCCTTTTTGACTGGACAGTGTTTCAGACACCATGCTGGGGGAAGGCCTTTTGATGGTTCTGTAAAAATGCTATTTTCATTTTTAATTAGGACTCACCAGCAAACAGCAATCCTGTTCTCTCATAAGCAACTCCCAGCTTTAGAAGATATGCTTGAAGCTAAAACAGCATGAACTCCCTACTCTCCAATAAAAAGCATAAACACTAGTAATGAGAATCAGAAGTGCAGAAGGAACACCCTGTAGCCCAGAGAGCCCTAAGGAAGATCATACTCTTGAAAGAGTAGGGCTGGAAAGGTTAGATTCCTCATACCTGATACACCAATCTCATCATAAATAAGTAGCAAAATGGGGAGAAATACTGGAATTCCTCATTAATAATTTATCCAAAACTACAGACATGTTTACTTTTGTTTAAGAAGAAAGTATCTGGTAAGGTAACAAAGTGTGTTTCAGAGCACTTTAAGACCGAAGCATTCACAGAATTTACAGTAACAGGAGAAGGTGAAATACCTTCTCATCAGTATTCTGCAGCACTTTTGTTATCTGAAATGCTCTTTTCAAAACACTTCTATCAGTCATCAGAGATTATACTCTTTAGGGGAGAACAGAATTAATGTGGCATTTGCCTTACCTCTCTTCAAGCTAACTCATGCTAGAGCAGTTCTGATGTCTTCTGTGTTAACTTGTACACCTGCCATTGGCTTGGTATCAGAAGAATACACTACTCTCTTCTACACAGTGAAAAACGTTTAGGTTTCCACATTTTCAAGGAGCAGTCAGAATCATTTCATCAAACCTGTGAAAGGGCTGGGATTTCCAGAGTGGGCCAGGTTATTACATGACACAAGCCAGATTTAAAAGACTGCTCAGCGCCCAACAGCTCAGAAAAAGATGCAAAAGTGGATGAAGTTCTTATGGTTTTACTCATAATATTAGATACTGTAATTGAGTTTGTAGAGTAACATCCTCACCTATTTTCAGTGTTGTCACCTTCCCCATAACATGCGTATAAGCGCAATTATTTTGACAGAATAGTTCATAACTGAAATTTCCCAGCACCTCATTTTCCCTGTACAGCACCATTTGAAGAACATGAGAGCAGTTTGAAGACACTCTCCTTACCTACAGTATCTTTCTACTGCCTGTCTTGACCTCGGGAAGAGGTCACTCAGTCTTTTGGAAGAACAATTTGTAAGATGAGCCAAGGATGAAGGCAGGACTTCGAGAGGGCAATTTCATCCATGGCAAAGATGTAATGTTTTACTTACAATTGGATAGCCAATCCACATAAATTTGTAAGTCCCAAACAGTTCTTTCTATTCACATATGGTTTAGGTGTAGTGATTTCAAAGATAGTTCAGTCCGTGGTGCATATTTTGCAAAGCAAACACCAATACATAATTATCTCCCACAATTATTTAAAATAGTTCTCAAACAATTTCTTTTCTAAATTACATTACTGTGCAACTGGAACCATTAAAAATGATCATATTGTTTAATTAGCCAGTTTCTCCTAATTTCTTCGACAATTCAGATTTTTAATTAACATTTCATAACTCTTAAATTGAGTGTAATTACTAACAGCTCACATGAAATCAAAACTAAAATTAAATCTTTTAATAAACTGCTATTCTGAAAACTGTGAGGAAATTTAATATTTAATAATTAAGCATTTGTTTGGCTAAAATCCTTACCTATTCCAAATGAAGAACTAGTTCAACAGTCAACATAAAAAGCACGCAGAAGTTTCTGTTCAGAAACTAAAATAACAACATAGAAAAAAAAGTGTATGCTGCATCATATATAAAAAAAAGCATATTCTCATTTTCAGCTTCTAAAAGAGATGGAAGGCAGAGCTTTGACTTGGTTGAAGACAAAGGCCACAAAGAAGGTCTAAAAAGGCTAAATTCATGGTGGGTAGCTACCATTTCAGAAGGAGGCAAGGGATGGATTTGTACAATCAGTAGAAATACTTAGGGGACAATCCAAGGTTTGGGAGGTATAGCAGGAGACTGTTCCTAAAGATGAAGAAAGACATTAGAGAAGCAAATATTTTAGATTTGATAGATATTAATGGAAAATTATGGAGAAAAGTAAGTGAAAGTAAACTCAGCAAGGCTGAGAGTAAAGCAAAAGAACGTGCTATTTTAAGGAAAGGAGTAAGTGTAAAGGGCAATTGCCTTGAAAAGTGGAGTTCAACGTACCCAGGGAAGAGGTTGAAAAGGTCTCCTGGGAGAGGAGCAGAAAGGATGGAAGTGTTCTGGAGAGCTAAAAGAATCTTATTAAATACAACAGCAAAGAGCTATGCTATTGCAGAGGAAGGGTACAGAGCACAGTGATAAAACAATATGACTGCGTTTAGAGTCCTTCAGCGACCTCAGAATAAAAAACCCTATACAGAAAGCTTAAATAAGGACACCTATTTATGGACAAGAACAGAGGAACAGCACCAGCATGTAGGAGTAGCACTGCAAAGGTTATCACACAGGCAAGTTACAGTTTGTAGGGGACATAAGAGGCAACAAAAAAGGTTAATAGAAGGAATAGACAGTGAAACACTTTATTTCTGTAATAGGAAAAGAGAACACATAATGGATGAAGCAGGGAAGTCTTAAGTATTCAACACCTACCTTCTTTCAGTCATTTATTCTCCCCCACCCCAAATTAATTAATTCTGCTTTAACAGCTGAACAGGATTGTGAAGGATCAAGCTGGGAATTACTGAGTAATAGTTATCTGAGCCGGGGCAGCATCTGAACTGCCCCCTATGCTCCTTTAGGAAGTAGGTGAAGATGTCTCTGAACCTTATCCACCTCAAAATACTGAACATGAATTTGTTTAAAGGCAAAAAAGATTTGGACTGAAATTCCTCCTTTAACTAGTTCAGAATTTCTGCCAAAGTCTCACTTTTTGGTAACACTCCTGTAGCAGAGTATTACATGAGAGCCAAAAATACTGTTCTTAATATTTTGTTGGAGCTGTTCCCTTTTGCACAGTGAGCTTTACCAGCAAATGAAACAGACAGCAAGAAGAAAAATACTCTCTAATTTAGATGACTGAGCCCTAGTTCTTGTCTCTTATCCAAAGTGAAAGCATGCCGGTAGGAAGGGCGGAGGATGAGATCTAGTGCTTAGTTGTATGTCAGATTTGGAAAATTTCTATTTGTGCCCTTGAGTAGTGAGAAGAACTGAATCAAGTTCTCCCACATCAAGGGTGAATGCCCTAATCACCAAATTAGTTATGGGATTAACAAATAGAAAACTTCCAATTAAGCCTTGGATTTTTTCCAGCCACAATTGTTTGATGCATTCAAATGCTTCTGAGACTTTAAATCACACTGTTCAGCAAATTTGCAGTTTCTCAGTAAATATAAACATACTCATACAGCCCTAATGAATATTGCCTGAAGGTGAACAGGGAAGGAAAGAAAAATTGTAACTAGTTGAGCCAGGATACAATTTTCTGACAAAGTGTTCAGCTGGCAGTTACAACCTTCATCCCTGCCACTCCACTTCCCCTGGCTTCTTCTAGTAGACCCTCTCTGCTGGTGCTTCCATCTTGGAAAGCACTTTGCTTCCTGCATGGCATGGCAGAGCTGCAGAGCAGCAGCAGCTACTTCACCATAATACCATTTACATTGCATAAATATGGAAAATCAGAGTGTATTATTTCATAAGACATGCTTTTAAGCTCCATATGTTGCTACCACTGTTCTCACTCACCTGTCCCCCTTCTCATCTTCACATTTGTAAAAATAATGCCAATTTATTATTCATTCTTTGTGATAGAAGGCATATATAGAGCACTAATTGGCAACAAAGGGTGAGAACAGTGTATTAGCTAAGTCTTGAAAATATTTCTTATTCATGCACCCATTATCTCACTTTTATCAGGTTCACATCTGAGTCTGCAATTTTGCCCAAGCTGTTGTTTGAGGAGCAATGCAAGACCCAGATGGCAATGGTAGCGGTCCCATCATCTTCATATTCAGTGCTCACTGAGGAGGAGAGGAATGAAGGCACACTTAATCCTCAGAAAAGGTCTGGGGAGAGCAGTGCAGCTGTTCACCAGATTTGGACTTCACCACCACTCCTCAAGACTGCAAACTTTCAATGTATTGCAGGGGATTGCAGCCAACCGTCTGTCCTTTTTTTGGTGTCTATAAAATATGTTATCAAAGCCATCTCCACGTCCTTTCCTTGATGCTAGGAATTGATAGATTTTGGTGGAGTTAGCTTTCCTTCACCTTTCTCATAGTTTTGCATAAGGAAACCACCGTTGCCAAGCTATCATTTTAAACTGTTAAATTTATGTGACAAGAATATTTTATTTTCTCCTTATGTTTTAAGTCAATCATCTTAAATGTTTCTGCTGTGTGCCAGCTATGTTTTGCTGTTTGAAAATGAAACTTAAAACTACCAAATACCTTATTTTTCACTGTAGGACAAATCCATGTTTGTGGTAAGAGAAATAAGGTTCTGTGAGCAATAGTCTAAAGTTTTAAATCCTTGCTTATCATCTGTGGTAAATGTACAACCGACTTCTCTGAAGAGCAGCTTCAGTAGCCTCTCAGAGCCTGAAAGATTTCTACCAAAAGGCAAAAGTTGGCTTAAGAAAGCAAAAGTTTAGCTATTTCCTTCCAGTTAGAGCATGATGGGGTGCACCATTCTACATGGACATTTTACACTCAGCAGCCTCATGAAGACTCTTCCAGAAATGAAAGTATTTGCATTACTGACATAGGAATGAGCAACAGGCACATAACGGAATCAAGCCAAACCTGAGGAGCACGAGTGACAACTCACTAAATAGCTCAACCCCATACTGAATGCATGTGCTGCATTACTTGACTTGTAGCTCAATGTCACACAGCATGTGATAGAAAAAGGAATTCAAACAGGAAGAATGAATATCTGCCAATAAATGGGAAAAAAATTAATATTCACATAGGAATAGATATATTTAAGGAATTCCTAAAGGAATGTCAATATAGTTCAATTGTATTTGTTCAGGATAAGCAGCAGCACATTACAGGCAGCCTGTGATTAATATCACCTACAGAAAATGAAAGGTTTGCAGAGAGCTGTAACAGTGGTTAATACAACAGAGACAGCAATTTGTTTTAATGAAAGTTACTCTCAGCCTTCAACTAGTTCATGAGGCCAAAAAACCCTCTCAGGAGCTGTACTGCCAAACTTGCAAGCTTCAACTGAGGTGCCTAGAAAAGCACTCCTCAAAGCAGTGGGAAAGAGGCAGATGCTCCTGAAGGCTTCCTGAAGGGAAAACCTCTCTGCCCAACTTTCAGCGTTTTTGTCATCAGAGAGGTTTACCTAACACATTTTAAAAGATTAATCTCTAATCCCACTAGTTAATGCTGTATTATTAAACACTTCACTTTAATTATGAAATTAGTATTTGTCAATCTTCCTTGCTTTCCTTCTGGATGTCATTTCCCTTCCAGGTCTCTGTTGCCAGAAATTATTAGCTTGATTTCAGAGGTTGGTAGATGTTAGATTACTATAGAGTTTCTGCACAGGCAACGACCTACCACCAATAATACAAGAAAAATATTGGAATAATACACAGAAAACTCGCAAGAAAAACACAATACGCTGGGGAAAAATAGTAAATTCAGAATGTGTGATTTTTCTCTCATTATATGTATATGTCTGCAGAACACCTTGATCAGTAAACACTTACTATAGCTGAGAGAAACAGAACAAGCAAGCATTCCTGGCTGGCCTCAGTTATTGTAACTAAAATAAACCAAGTTACAGAAAAATGTATTTATAATTTCATCTTGACAGAGAAAGAAAATGAGGTTCATCTGTGTTGTTCCTAAAGTTCTTCCAAACCAAAAGGCTGTGTAAGAGTTATTATTAGTTATATAAATCTTGGAAGCTTGTTGCAATCCAGACTGTGATCACTAACGACCATAGAGCAGAAATCACAGTAAAAATTTAGCAACTAAATGGTTTATCTACCTGAAGCAATAATGAGGTGATCTACACCTCTCCTAATAAATTCAGCTTCCACCTACCTGTCTGGCCTGTTTTAGTGCCTTGTTCCCATCACCATGAGATTTCATTTGACCTGCATCCGTGGTTTATTTCACAGAAGCCCATTCATCTTCACCATATACACTGCTTCCCTCTTAGAAACCTCTGTTGCTCCACTCTCCCTTTTCAGGCATCAACAACCCTCCTCCTCACCCTTCTCTAGTTACCTTGAGGCATCTAACTTGTATGGGACATATAGTGCCATAGGAATGATGATGTTTTAGCAGAATTCAAGACTTTTCCATGCCTTGCCTGTGAAAAAGCTGCTTTCAATTGTCTCCCTCATTTCCTTTACCTAGCCCATGCTGCTGGTCCCTGGGCCCGAATCATTCCAATATTTGCTTCCCTGGCACCTGCTTTTACTCCACAAGGCACCTTTAGGACATACTGAAAAGTCTCCCCAGTGACATTCACCACCACTGATTCAGCTACTCTTCCTTTAGCTCAGCGACCCTCTACTTCCTTTTAATAGCTTCATTTTAACTCCAAGAAGTCTCACACTGACAGTCACTGAGACCTTTTCAATGTCCAGGGTTTGTTCCTCAAAATCCCAAAGCATTTCCTGTCTCTGCTTCTCTCTCCACATATAATATTGTTGATTTCTTTAAAAAATATCAAATGAAAATATTTTGGCCGTTCTCTTTCTTTCAATCCTACTTTTTATGGAGAGAAATGAGCCAGCCTGGCTCTGCCATGTTCCCCATCTCTCTCTCCTATAAAATCTGTGCTTCCCACCTGTCTCATCAGCTAGGATTCATCTCACCTCACTGTTCACACATCTGCACTGTAAATGTCTGTAATGCAGCCAGTTAGACCCAGCTGGTAATTTTTTTCTTTTCATCAACAGGTAGATGTGTCGTCTTAGGGCACAGTTCACCTTCCACCAAGTCACCTTTTAAAAGAGGACAAATGAGTTGTGCCCCCAAAGTCTCTGCTTTCCTACATCACCTGTAGCAGGAGTCTCAACAACCAAGTCAGACAGATGTAGCCTGATAAAATTAAGCAACAAAACAAACACCCAACTATCTGTATCTATCTCATAGTTGCCCACAAAGGTTCAACACAACTCAGAAGCCTGTCATGCCTCCTTTCTTTATTGTTCTGGTCACCACCACAATCCAGATCTTGGTCCTCTAACTTGTACATCAGACTTTACTCTCTCTTCTTTTTTAAAACACTTTCTTTTTTATTCAGGAGATCTGTAAGTCCTGCATACGTTTCCAACAATGCAAAATTGCTCTTCAAATCTCCTCCCACGGTCCTCCATTGCCTCCAGCCTCCCAAAGCCAGGCCAGTGGTACTCTGCTCTGTGCAAAGGTCATTTATCACATCACCATTTGGAGCATTGACTGGCACACTGCATTGTATCAGTGACTGTAACAATACTGTACTGCTCTATTCGTTGTTCTCCTGAAATAATTTCTTCTCTCATCTTAAATTTAAATCACTAATTCTTAAGGACAGAGATAATATTTCTGTTCTGCATTTACCTCTCTTGCAATGGGATACTGTATCATGACTATGCTTTTGAGGTATTATAAATATAAGTAGATAAGAAACACACACGATAACACAATTACATTGGTTTTGCTTACAGCTATGCAATTTTTCTTGGGCATTAGGCAAAAGAAAAATTAGACCTAGCAAATGCTTCTGTGGGACTCCCTCAAATTAGAGTATTTCCTTTATTAGAAATGCCACATAGCAAGGAAGAGTAAAAGAAAAACGTTAGCAGATTTACGAAAGGACCAAAGAGCACAGATAGAAGTATATCTAGTTTATTGCTAATTTTTTGGGCTCAGAATACTTCTGTACCTTTACTTTCCTGTCTTTTCCTGCTTTGGTTTTAGTTTCTTCATTTTGCTGTAGCTGACACACTTGATGGACTTGACAGCACTAGAAAAATAAGGCAAGCCCACAGTCAAAGTTGTTTTCACAAATTTATCCAGCTCTAGGAAAAATATTACTATGTCCTACTTACACTGATATTCTACAACTGTAAACCTTTCCAAGTTTTCAAGAGTAAGGTTTTTAAGAGAAATTATTTCCATTTTTAAGAGGTTATTTAGTTATTCCCATCTGTCACTAAAAATCAGAAACTGCCTTTTTGGATGACAGGCAAAAAACCACGCAAGGTTACCCCTGTAACCTGAATTGTTAAGATAATTTAAGATATTTTACAGTTCTGCTTATAAACAATCCTACAGTAATAGGATATTTATTACCCCCAAAATAAAACCATTATCTTAACATTGAAGAGGCAGGAAGATAGAAATGGTGCACTTTTCAATACCTAGACTATCCACTACCATATTTAACACATAGATACTAGGTTATATATACACATATACTTGCAAACAGGGCAGGGTTCACCTGCAGATCTTTAATTTGACGATTTTTTTCTTTTCTTTAAATGTTGTTATTGAAAATGGTGTCTTAATGTCACACAGCTCTGTCTTTTGTTTACTGCAAGTGGTTAAGGCAACCAGTGGCAGTAATTTTTCTCAGCGCTATAAAACAACACAAAATAACACTTTCCAGTTCTACATTTATTCATGTTACATAAAATATAGCTGGAAATTTACTTAAATTCCAGTAATGCAGTTCATATGCAGCCAACAGCCAGCCATAGTCAAGGGAGTAAAGCTTTACCACACCTTGTCCACAACACAAGAGAATCCTGTGTTGATTATGGGATATATGGTTTTTTATGATAAGGCATGTTCACTGTGAATTGGCACTTGCTCTGTGAGCTGCTGAGTTAGCCACTGGCATAACTCTTTGTGTGTACACTGCATTGGCTTGACCAGACTTCTTGGTTTGTCAATAGGAAAACAAGACAGAACTTACACATTCAGAAGTCAGAATGATTGTAAACGTGTTTTTGTGATATTCTGTGTTGCATTCAGCAAGGGGAGTTTCAGTTTCCTGAGATATGTAATAATCTTCTTGCATTTCCTCTCCCAAGTAGTTACTGCATTCCTTTAAATGACTTCTAACACTGAGAAAACTCAGAAAATATAGTGCAATTCATCCAACCTACATTTCACAAACTTAAAAAGGAATAGAAATGTTGTTAAAGCTTCATAAATGACAACTTAATCCCACATCAGGTAGAGGTAAACATAGCAAGAAGCCAAATTAAATGCCATGTCTTTTTCTGTTTTTTTCCTTGGACTGCCACACACCAAACATTACATATGATCTGTGAGCTTTCCAGGATAATAAAGCAAAAAGATACATTTGTATAATTCTTTTTGTATTTACAGAAAAATTGTCTTGTTTTGAAACACCAGGGCTGATTTGAGTTGTACAACAGTGTATAAAATTGTCATTGCAGCAGTCTGTGTTTGCATATAACCAAATATCACAGTGACAGTACAAGAGGAGTTAACTGTGCTTTGAAAGAATTGTATATGTAAATTGTTGTCTGAACTAAACCTCCAAAACCTTGCTTTACACTTCCAATTTTCTAATTTTATTCAGTTTCTAATGTGTGTAGATTGATTCAAAATGTGACTTCAAATCTGGAAAAATACCAGGAAGTTATTTTTACCTATGTTGTGCTGGCTCTACTAAGACGTTTTGGTATTTACATAAAACATGCTTTCTGTTTGCAATTTTTCTTCTGTTTATTCTGTGAAAAACTGAAGTAATAGCAGACAATGCTTTCAAAGGTGGTGCCTGAAACTATCCTTCCATATTTAAGCTTATGGCCTCCATTAAAACCAGACATATTTTAGAAGACATTGGGAACCATTGTGTTCTCAACAATTTGATCATGATCTGAAAATCTTGCACCTTATAGATCTAGTAAGACCAGATGCTTACACATGGCAGTTTGTACAGTTCACTCCCATTCCAGCTGAATCCGAGAGTGCCCAGCACCTGCATGGAGAAATCTCCGGTGTGTTCACAACTGCTCCCCCACACCCTAAGGTCTGGGGCACTGCATCAAAGCCCCAGACCAAGCAGCAGCCCCTTCTGCCACACTGTGCAGTTGTGAGCAGCAGCCAGGACTCAGGATCTGAGCGGGACAAGTTCACGTCACAAACAGCACAAAGAGAGAGATGGGGACAGATCAGAGTGTCCAAGAGCTCAGTGACAGGAGGCCACAAATGCAGAAGGTTAAGTGTGAGCATGGATAAACTGCTAGCATGCACCAACTTTCGAATCATGCACTTTCTAATCCAAAGGGGGCAACTTTCAACATGAGTGGATTTTTCTTTCAATAATTTGTTCAATGCCTTTTTGAACATCTAAAAACCTAAGAGCATCCATTCTTTGTCACCTGAGGGGAAAAAATTCTATAGCTCAAATAAACAACACATGCAGAAGTATTTCTCTGACAGAGTTCTGCTCATTTTTGTCATCTATCTCTAGAATTACAACTATTGACAAGATTTGCTCATCCTATCCAAGCAGACTCTAAAATAAAAACAGACTATCTATTTCTAAAAATCTCCTCCTCCCTAAAGTGAGTAATGAACAGCAACTTATCATCCCTTCCCAATGCAGAGCAATTTAAATCTAAAAGGAATAACTAAGAAAACTTCCCAGCTTGCTTGGTGAAGGCACAGAATGCCCTTCAACATCTGTACTCCATAAGGAATCTGAGTAAGAAAAAAATTTCAAAGAGGGAGAGAGACAGAGAGGGAGAACGCGAGCAATTCGAGTCACTGGATGCCAGCAGAGAAGACACACTTAACTTGAGACCCAAAGCTTCAAGAGTTAATTGCTTGATGTGGTTAGGAATGCCAACAGACACAAGTGTTTCTTCTCATATCTTTATGGTGAAAACATTTGTTGGCTTTGTATAAAGTTTTGGCACTGGGAAAACTCTACTGTGTGGCTGTGAGTTTGTCATACTTAGAATGAAAACTGAGCTGAAGAGGAGTGTGGGATATCAGTCACAACAGAGCAACCAAGTCATGGAACTGAAGACCCTCACCTACCAACATCATCCAACAAAACACAGTCAATACAGGACTTTGCCTTTCTCTCAGTGGAACTTCATCAAGTTCCTGTTAGCTCAATTTTCTAACCTGGCAAGGTTCCAATGGCAGCGCAGCCGTCTGGTATATCACCCACTCCTTCCATTTTATATTGTCTGTAAACCTGCTAAGGGTGTATCCTGTCCCATTATCCAGGTCCCTAATGAAGATGTTAAACAGTACTGGTCTCATTATCCAGCCTTGGGGCACACCACTGGTTACTGGTCTCTAGCTGAATTTTGTGCAACTGATCATAACAACCTTTTATCAGTTCAGTCAGTTTCCAGTACACCTCAGCACTCATCTAGAAAATTAAATCCCCAGCGGACAATAACATAACCATTCTCTAGTAAACTGAGTTGGACAGAAGAACCCAGAACATTTTGGTGCAAAGTGCATCATTTTGTAAGTCAAATACTTCAGTCCAGCTTCATTCACTTTCAGCTGCAAGGCGCCTGCTGTGAAGAAAACAGTGGGATACCCAGTGCCATAGGCACTCTCCACAGTGTTCAGACTTTCACTGTAGATGACACCACACCACTGATGATAGTCTTTCCTTAGCTTTTCTCCCCTGAGATGAAAGGTAAGGTCCTAAAGTGGGACATAATACGTCGTAATATACTACTGAGGCTTTTATCAGTAGCATATAAGAATTTTGATTCCCTTAAGAAGTAGATTAACCTACGGACATATGGATTTTCTGGGACATACTAATCATTGTGATGTCTGTCAGACATCACGTTCTTCACAACTCCACTAGGAGCAACAGAGCTTACAGCAGGTCCCGAAGGAGGGTCTTCATGGTTCAGCTGCTTTGCAGGAAGCATGCCCATAATCATGGTTTCTCCCTCTGTCCCCCCGTATGCCCTGTCCAAAACCCACAGGATTTTTTATAGAGCCTGACTGGACCACTGGTCACTCCCACGTAAAACCTGAAGAGCATTTCACGGGCCTAGTCTGAGTCTGACACCTGCTGCTTAGAGCTCTGCTGAACTTGTGGGACCCACACTGGGACAGGATCCACAAACTGGCACATCATGCTGCCCGCGTGTCATACATCCCTCTCATGGTGGAAAGACTGCAGCACTAGCATTTTACAAATAGCCAGACAAATTCAGAGGCCACATAAAAGTGGGATCTAGAAGTTTTTAATCTGTTTAGCGTACCTATGCTTTAATTTTTTTCAGGAAAAAGGGGATTTCAGTTAAGGAAAAAAATCAATAGCAGCTCTGCCTTTCAGCCTTGTTTCTGAGGGCTAAGCAACCCTTCAGCCTGTAATCCTACAGGGCCTGTTCCCCATTCTTTTCAGTTCCTCATTTCATACCTTCGATTCTCTTAAAATCTCCTTTCCCCAGGCACTTAAGTCTGTGATTAATTTGGATATTTCACACTTTGCTGTGTATGAAAGTCAGGTTTACTTACAATCATAAATGAACTAGGCTATAAATAAAGTCATCACTGTATATTGTGATTCACTGAGCTCCTTTCCTTTTCAGGTTGTTTTTCTTTAATGTATCTTAAGCATCTGTATTACAAAATGCCAGTCTCAACTAAAACAGGATGAAGAGACACAGGGGTAACTTCACCTCCTTTAGTTATTTGCCACCAGACAAAATGAATATAAAACTGCCACTATTCTGTTACAATACAATTTTGAAACTTTTGCACCCACAATTCTTGAGCAGCACACTTTCCAGCTACAATCTTACAATTAATTTTTAAAAATTAAATCATTATTATATTTGCCTTTATTAAAGTCACATGAAATAAATAAAGTCACATATAATGCAGATTCTTAACCAAAGTTATCTATTGCCTGTTTCCAAATTAAACAGTTGCAAATGCTGAGATAACTATAAATATCCCTTTTCCTCATTATTCCAATTCTAAAGAAATTATTGAAAAACTACTAGTTCACTTCTGTTTTGCCAATGATCATTGAGAACTTCCCAAAACATTTCAGAAAATCCCAGAATAGCAAAGGATCCCAAAATTTTTGCAGAGAATAAAACAGTCTGGCATTAGACTGCTGTCTGCTGATGCACTGTAAAAGCCACATAGGTGAGAAATAACTGATAATTTGAGAAGAGCTTAGAAAGGGGTGATTTTCAGAAGCCTATCCATTTTTTTCATCTGTCAGGTGAAATATAATATATATTATATAAACATATTATATTAGCATATTATATTATATTATATTATATTATATTATATTATATTATATTATATTATATATCATCTCTCCCTGAAAATCAAAGCTCAAAAATGCATGGGAAAAAGATTTAGATATGAAATGAAGGCCCACAGAAAAATGTGCTAGGAGGAAGAAGCAAGGGGAAAAAGAATGTTCTGTTTAAAAAAAAACCAGCTGCATACTACCATCACATACAAAATCAATTTTCTCTGTTTGATTAAAAAGAAGGTTTGTGTAAATCTCTCATCAGAAACCAGAAACTAATCATTCAACAGATGATTTCTATAAACTCATAGGTGATTTCTACATACTCATACATACTCTCCTTTTGCCAAGAGAGATTAAAGATGACCCAGGAGGAGGGTGTTGGTACTGCTGCCTCTTCAGAGGCTCAGTTTAGGAATCACTTTGGAAACTACGATGAGTTGGTGGTATCCTGAGTTTCCCTAGGAGAAATCAATGGCATGTCCTATATAAAGTTCTCAGTGCAGGTAAAATATCCTGCATGTTCCTTCTCTAAGTGTTCTGATGTATCTCCATAATGAAGTTACAGAGCTGAAGTACTTCTTGCACAGGAAGGCAAATGTGATGCTCATTGCAAAAAAAAAGCTTAATTTTTCCACATTCAGAAAAGGCTTATTCAGTGTCTACATTAAGCGTACTGAACCACTAATTCCAGCTTGGAGGTCCATTAGGAAGTAAAGCCTTTGGGCACAGACAAAAAAGCAAAGTTATGCCCTCACTCAGGAAGGTAGATGGGAAATGAGGAAACGGCAGGGAAAAGCAAGAAAAGAGAACTTTTTTTGGTTGGTTTTTTGGTTTTTTGGGGTTTTTATTTGCTTGTTGGGTTGGTATTTTTTGTTTTTGTTTTAATCAGTAAAAAATAGAAGAAGCAAAAAATTCGAAAGATCTTTTACATCAACTATCTTCTGTAAATAAAGATTCAGGAGAACTTCAGTAAAACAAGTAAGTCCCACACACGTTCTGGAAACCCTCTGCAGTTGTAAGTTAGAATTATTAAAAAAAGGTGAAACAAGGTTAGTGTAGACCTGGTTCCATCCTGCCATATTGGATAGATATAACCATAATTATTTATGACATATTCCAAAAGCACTCTAGGAAAAATTACTTTAAAATTAATTTTAATGTACCTTTAAATACAAAAGATTCACATCATAAAGACAAACTGGCATCCCAGGTAAATAATGCTCATCTAATGTAAACTCCAAATGCATGTCCCTTTATGTCCTGTTCAGCATTTCAGCATTATTTTGGGGGGACAGGAGGGATGGGTTGGGTTTGGTTTTGTTTTCTCTTAAATACAGTCTCCTAATCTAAAGCTGTCACATAAAACTTACGTGGATGTTTATAATTGTGCTGGAAATAAAATAGCTAGAGCCATTTAGCTCAGTCTAGCATGTGGAAAGATGGCTGGGGGTAAAACAGCAGTCTTGGCTTTCCTGGGGCACTGACAGACACATCAAACCTGAAGTGCCAAGGAAATCTTCCCATTTTCACATGACATAGTGCCATTAAAATCTGCACAAAAACGTATTTGTAATCCATTAGGAAACCGTAGGGTGATTTCTTTTGAAGTTTTTAAATATTATTTTTGAATATTTCTTTGAAAAGCACAATGGGTCCAGCATAGAAGGCTGGTCATCAATCTGATTTCACATGAGCCTTTAGCAGCCAAAGAGAAGTAATGCTTTACACATTTCCTTTTTACACACTGAATAGTCCAATCACATCCGAACTACTAAAAAAAAGAAAACCCAAAGTCATATCTCCACTGATAATCATTCCTTCGTATACTTTTTGGCTTTACTTCTGTAACCATGGTTACCGAAACAGGCATTGGAGGAGGCGTCCTTTTCCTTCAGTCCCACTCAGAGTTTCATAGTGTTGTCTATTAAAAACACAACTAACTCCTAACTGGACACAGCTCGGAAACAGAAGGTGAGTAGTAACATACAAACGTGTGCTCATGCTCCTGCAGTCAAAGGGACCAGACAGTCTGGGAGAATAATGCTTTGGAGACCTTCTTCACATCCAACAAGGTTCTTCCAAGGAAGAAATAAGGTCTTTACTTTAAAAGACACATGCACTTTGGAGGCAGTCACTGTCATGCCAGTCTCAGCACACAGACTGCGTTCGGTAACCGCTCCCCAGCTCCTCAGCACACAGACGCTATCAATTAAACAAAAATGCAGGCATTCTCAAAAGAAGAATGTAACCTCTCAGACTACTACACCAACATGCACTAGCCAGGAATATGCAATCAGTGGAAAAATGAAAAGGATTTTAAAAGGAAAGCAGCTGCATTTCTGTGTTTTAAGAAACAGACCACTCATAATAAAACTGCCCTTTCATTGACTGTGTACTACATAGATTAAGTCCTGTAAAAGAATGAAAACACAGGAAAGTCACAGAAGTCATCAGTTAATTTTTTAAATTACATAAGAAAATGAGTATGATTATTTTTCATGTTCCAAATAGGCATTTATTCTTCTCATTTGCAGGATAAATTAAGTTATACATTTTGATAACTGTAAAGTAGTTAATTTGTTTTCATAAGTTTATGCAAAATTTCAACATGATCAAATACCATTTATTTGTAACTAATGATTCAGCAAGCCTCTGTTGCCACTTTCTTTCAACAAATCTGCTTTGGGCATGCTAATGACAAGTACTGTCCTATTCTTCTAATCTCTGCAGCATCATTCCCAGAAATTTGCATTGAACACCTTAATATTTTTCCACTGATGTGAGCTAAGGAGTACTTAAACCACTTAAATGACAGGCTGAGGTCAGCATGCTGGTGCTAGGTACAAACGTCCCACTTTACTCCATTTCAGTGCTCTGAGAGCCCAACAGGTTCACCAGCACTTGTCATTTTCTGTTCCTTAAAGCACAAATAGCTTTCTACCCAGGAGACTCCCAACAAAGCAAAGCAAATACACAAAACCAACCAAGCAAGCAGTCCCATCATGTAACAGCCTATCTGCTGGGCTTGGAGAGAATTTGCACTCAGATTCTTTTTCTTCACTTTCAGGAGTGTGAAGGTAGGAATCAGGTGCAAGGAAGCAAGAAGGAGAATTGCTGCTTAAATCTAAACACACAAACCTTGTGGAAACATCACAGGAAACTCTTCTATTTTTTGTCACGAAACTTATCACATGGGGAAATTTCCTAAAATGCCCTTTTCTACAGGCAAATAGAGAATCTCAGCCTTTATTTCTACACACACACATACTCTTGATGCATATTTGCTTCTAGCTTTCATTACTCTCAAAGGTGTGTGGTTACAGCAAAACAAGAAATGTATATTCATTACTGACCAAGCAGAGGTAATTTGTGCTCGAGGGTAAGTGCCAGACACACCATCTCATGACAGCAAGCAGGTTTGCATCGATCACAGCTGGATTATTGGGTGGGAAGACAGATGCCTTGTGTGCTATCACTCCTATAAATCAGACCACTTACAGTCCCAAATTTTTTCCCTCAGATTAATTTTTTTCTCAGACCTAAAACTTATTGTGATGGTCCTTCTTATTACACACCGAGAAAAAGATGGTGCAGGGGTGTAACACCAGAGGTTTTCAGCAGCCTCCCTTAATCCCTACACTCTTCTTCAAATACAATGGACCTGCTCCTTATGTCCTTTCTTTGCTCCTTTTCAGGCAAGCAGTGGCAGTATAATAAACTGTAAGTTTTACAAAGTGGTGAGCAGAAGCAGTTATAGACTCTTAAAAATAAGAAAATAAAATAATAATAATAATAATATAAAAACCCACTGAGTAATATACTTAAGCTTGCAGTTGCCAGCTAAGAAGGCCATGTGGGAAATCAGCTCCTGCATATTCCAAGCAACCAGACACCCCACACTTCAGCACCTCCCTAATAAGTCTATTTATGAAAAGTAAAAACTAAAATCCAAAAAGAAACACAACGAAGAGAACCAGAGAACCAGCTTGAGAGGTTCTCAAAAGTGAGGTAATTAGTCATGGACAAGCTGAAAAAAATCCTTGGTGGTAAACTTTAATCAGCCCATTTAAAAAAACTTCAAGCCTCTATTTGGAAATATGTGTCGAGACCCACTCTCTAAAGCATACTGTAGATAAGCCATCTCATAAAAGGCATTTGAATCACTCTTCTATTTCATCATTTTGTTTGTGGGAGTTGTGCTACATGAAGATGTTTTGATGACCCAATATCCTGATGTTTTGACGAGAACCTTGATTTACTGCCTGCCTGCTGAAAAGCCAGGCTGTCAAGATTATGCAGCATTTCAGCACTACGTCTGGTGTTTCTCATTTAAATAATTTACTACTAATGTCCTCCGGTACATGTCCTCCTTGTGCTCCTTTTGCTTTTTCTGAGACTCATGTGGCAGGTGCTTCAAATGACATAGAGAAGGAAAGTGACAGGTTGGATGGGGCTTTCAGCAACCTGGTCTCATGGAAGGTGTCCCTGTTCGTGGCAGGGTATTGGGAACTAGATGACCTATAAGGTTCCTTCCAATTAAAACCATTGTATGAAACCATTGCTGAAACCCTGGACATGGCCCCCAGAGCCAAGACTCATTGGTTGAGGAGAGCCATGTCTGAATATCAAGTTGTGTGGGTTTGGATGACTTCTTGTACTTTGTGGTATAAAGTATAAAGATCTGTTATTTCTCAGACCCTTTCTGCCTCTTCTTTATTTACATACTGTACCCACCAGGTGTGGATGTTTCCACAGGAGGATGGCTTTCCAGTGCTGATCCTAACAGCTCCAGAGCCACAGCTAGTACCAGGATTTGCCAGGTGCTCAGGCACTAGGAGAAACTAGGGCTCTGGTAAAACAGAAGTATAGGAACTGAGCTGCAAGTTCATACATTTTCTTTTTTTCCTTTTTTTTTTTTTTAACTGAGTGTTTTCATTCTTTTGAAATCCTTCTTCCAAGTTTTATTTAAAGAAAGAGTTTCCATTTTACACCCAGAAAAAGGAAATTGAAAATGACCAAATGAATCATCCTACTATGAAAGTTGACAGCAACAAAATTTCAAGCAAATGCATTATATTGTATTTTTGCTAAATTTGTGTGCATTCTGCACAAACCACCTAAAAGAGATTTCTGTTTCTCAAAGTCCTGTGTTCATTGATCTGGATTCCCCTGAAACATTAAGATTTCCAAAACAATTCACAAACACAAATAAACAAACAAACCCAACAAAAGGAAATAAATTTGTTCAGGCTTGCACTGTACTTTCAATGTTAACTAGTCACCTACAAAAAAATATCGAAAATACTATCAAGAGTATCTACACAAGCAATGTGTTGAAAAGTGAAGGAGTCAGTAGAGTACAGAATTATCTAACCCCAGGACACAGGATATTTATTTTGCCCACCTCTGTGAGTTTATTTCTGTGTTAACACTGTATTAACAAAACCTTTGTGGCTACACTGCCCTGCAAATAGGGAATCGATATAATTTTGCTCCACCAAGCATTTACATTAATTTTGCATTATGCATGCGACTCCACACTTTCCCGTTTACTAGTTACAGAGTAAACTTTAACTGAAGGCAATAAAAAACATTAATAGCCTCCAACTGTATGTTTGCTAAGATACTCTCAAGTACTCAATGCGTAGCATGAATAGCATGATCATTTCACAAACCATTTCATCTCAATGTGAGGATGTGTGTATCTCCCTGCTATTATAAGAGCAAGTCTGCAATACCAATATCGAACGTAACACTGAGAAGACATTCTTTGTTTTCTAAATCTTGCCAGCTCTTGTATGCTGGAAGGCATTGTGGGACTAACTGGATCATATTCTTCTATGAAGAATACCACCCAGTGGAAGAAAAGGTGATGTTACTTTGGTTTTTTACTTTCTATTTTTTTCTTTGATGGAAAGGCAAGGCTCCCCTGTTAAGCAACCTTTGCCAGAGACTAATTCACTGGAAAATTGCTTCTCTAGTTCTAGCTCTTTTTCCTCCTGAATTGCATCTGATTGTCTCCAGTGGCAGATTAATATACAAACATGACAGACTTGGCCAAAAATTACTTTGCTTTTTCTGATTTCAAATTACATATATTAATCATTTTTCTGATTACTATTTTCAATATTTGAAGTATATTTTTCTAATACTATAATTTTCCCAAATCATTATTAGAAATGTAAACTCTGTCGATGCACATTTTCTCCCAGCTTAGTTATGATTCTCTAAAGCCTTCATGCAGCCAATCACTGAGATAGGAAAGAGCTCCATGTAAAGAACACAACAGCTGAGGGGAAAAAATTCCTTTCAATTACTCTAGGAACAAATGGTCAATTTCTTTGGATGGCCAGAGATGGGCAGGTATCAAAACCAGAAAAGTCTTTCCCAGATAATAACCAAATCATCAGCTTTCTCCAATGTTGCAGTGGGGATTACTGTAACACGCATATATCAAACCAGGAGTCCCATGGAAAAGAAGTATATATGGACGGATTCTTGGTAGATGATTCAGAGAGATGTTTATTTCTCCAGCTGCATGGCCGGGGCTCTGCTCAGGAACTGTTCAATCACGGGACCAAGGGTCCTTTCCTTGCGCAGGAAACCACAAACCAATGGGGAACGAGGCTGACCAGGGGCAGGGAAACCCCGTGCCTCTCCCCCAGGGCCCCTCTCCCAGGACTACATGGCAGGGGGAGGAGACCCCCAACACTCCAACACCTCAAAATCTTTTCTACTCTTTTGTGTATCAGCATGCTACAGATCTTGCTACAAATGAGGCAATAGAGTCTTTGATTAAGCTACAGACAACACAACATTGAAAGCAGCAGTGTTACTGCTAGACAGCATCTGCAAATTGACACAGAACTAGATGAGCTTTGCCTAATGAAATGCTAAATATTTGCATCCCCCATTAAATTTGGGGGCTGGACCAGATGATCTTCAAAGGTCCCTTCCAACCATAACTATTCGGTGTTTCTGTGATTTGTATGTATTTTTGTGCCACATAACTGAGAGAAGAAACTTTGTTATGGTGGTAAGGTCCATTATTTTCTCAAACAACTTACAAGTGAAGTGACTACACGACTGCGTGTCAAAATGCACTTCAGATGGAATAACCAGCGTGAATAGCTTACCTCTTAAATAACAAGGAAGCATCTAAATAAGAGCAGCTTAATAGAAGTCACGTTAATAAATTCACTTCAGTGACAGCACTTGAATTACCATTAAAAAAAAATTAAAAATAAAAAAGTTCTTTTAGTACAACTGATGTGCTGTCTCTTTCAATGAAATTTTCATTTGCCAGTCATTATCATTTTGGTGGAAGACTAAATTATTTGCTGCTTGTCAGTGAGGGGCAGAGTGTAGACAAAATGTAAGAAGTTGACAAGTTAGATGATAGAAATGAATAAAATTTATGTTCTTATGAACCTAATGGCAAGTAATTATCTCTGAACTGGCAGTACAAATGTGCTTTTTCATCATGAATATCTGACATGCATTAGAAATTTCTAGAAGACATATTATTTATACAGTAAAGCAACAGAGTGGAAAACTTGTTAAATATATGGCTTCTGCACCCAGCATTTAATAGAAAAGTTTAATTGAGTGGTGAACCTTCTAGAAATTTTTTACGCAATGTTAAAAGGCAGGTGCTAAAAAAAAACCCAATGAAAAATACCCCCTAAGTCCCTAAGTCAACATTCAAATTTTTTTTTAACATTTATCAGAATCTCAGATATGGCTGGACTGTATGTTCCGGTCATAACCTGCAGCATTAACAAAGCTAGCTGTAAGAGGATGAGTGTGTGTGTGTGTCTATGTAATAAACAATATCACAAAATATAGCACCTCATAACAACAGTATTAAACTGTAACTTGGCAGCCAAAAAGTTGCATATATCAGAATTATGGTGGACTGTGCTACTGTTGTTCTTTTTCGTGTGCTTATGTACACTTACACTCTCAGAAGTCTTGGTTCATCCCTTTTTTAATCTAAGATAGGGGCTGTGCCTCATTTGGATGCACAGCACTCTAGTCAGCACTTTGTGTATGACCCTGTACCTCGATTAGCAAACAATATTCAGATCCTGCTAGAAAGAGAGAATGTTTAATTTCCTTGTGGACGGCACAACATTATTCATCCCTTAAGTACTTAAGTGGTTCACTAATAATTTATCCTCACAATATTCCTGAAAGATGAACAGCTGGTATTATCCAAACTTACAGATGAGAAAACAAAGCAAAAGGAAAATCAAGGTCAAACATACCCATTTAAAGGGAGATGCCTATTTTGAGTATCTAGACCAGGTTATTGCTGAATGCACAGCACAACATGGCTACAGCTGCAAACATTCATGAGCAGCTAGAAAGAGCTACCAGAGGAAAGCTCAGTGAGGTCTTCCTGCTCTGAGCTGAACCATGCTTGGGCACCTTCATTGACAGCCCATGCACAGCTCCTCCAAGACATTGTCTGGAGTGGCAGCTGGAGGCCAGGCAGGGTGCACTACCATAACTCAATGACACTAAATGTCAGCATGTTGGCAACTGCATGGTGTCCATGGGTGTCTTGGAGCACAGTTTTCTTTTTTTTTTTTTAAAAAGGAAAAAAATAAATTGAGAGAATATTTTGCTGTTAAAAGCTTCATTCAGCAATTCTGTATAAAAGAAAATAGTTTTTATACCTAGAAACATCAGGAATTCTTAACATGCCTTGTGCATTAGTACTGAAAAACTAAATGCATGTGTCTTGGAAGTTTTAAGAAACAAATCAGGCCTACTCACTATATTTGGTTTTAAAGTACTTTTGCAGGAACTAAGTATTTTTAAGTTACGTAGGAGTACTACAGATTCAACTTGTACAAAAATTATCTCAAAGAACATCTTATATACAAGTGGGCAGGATTTGCTAACTGATTTTTGGAGCTGATAAATCTAAAAGTGACTAAGCAAGTATGTCTGATACTTCAAAAGTGTTATTTTTGTATGATCATACTTCCTAAAAACCCTTGAGCACTGCCTTGTAACAGAACAATGCAGAACAGGACAAACAGTCCTCCACAGAACTGACAACTCCAAGTGGATATAAAAAGCTACACTGGGCAGATTGCTTTGTGCTCTTCAGCTTCACTGTACTGAGTCCTTCCTTCTTAGGAGGAAGGAGGTAGGTGTGATTTGAGAAAACAGCACTCTCAAAGGATGACAACTACTCTCACAAGTGCCATCCCAAGGTTCTCTTCCCCAGAAGCGCCTGTGCTCTCTCATAAGTGATTCTCTCTAGGTTCTTCCATCCAAGGGCTTAAGAAAAGGGTATAGCCCACTCGGATTTTCTCCCATTTTAATACAGCCCCCCATCACAGGTAACATTAGTCTCAGGACACAGAAGTGTCCTGTTATTAAGTTGGCACCTCAGAGAATACGAACAGAGGGAGCGTAGTTAAGTGAAAATCAACTTGGCTGAAGTTTTCAGTCAACAAAGAAGAAAATTAGTTTTGTTGCAGTATTTGTCTTCACTGCCTGTCCCATTACCAAAATTTGTTGCATTCTGCTTGAGAATATCAAACTCCATAGTACAGCAGTCCTGACAACTTCAGTATTGAAAGGGAAGCATTTCAAAAAGCAGAACACCCTCACAGCTTGCTTCCTGAGGCTGGTACTCCAAAATGAATTATCCATTTCAGCAGATGAGACACACAGTGCTTAGAGCAAGTTTGTTTTCACTGCATTATTTCATGATTTACAGAAAAGGCATTTTATTGACAACAAAATTACAATATTTATGTCTTTAACCCATATAAGGTTACATGTTATTATCTGACATCCATCAAAGACCAACAGGTATCAAGAAATGTTAATTTATATTACTTGTGTGTGACAGAGGGACAGTATCATGGATACCACAGGGCAACAGCATTAGTGCACATGCACATCCTTTTGCTGATAGAAAAGTTAAATATAATATGTTTCCTAAGCGGAAATATCTAAAAAATCAGTCTGTACCTAACACACAAGCTTCACTCCAAATTCTTTGCTGGGTCTATTGTGTGTGGGTTTTTGCCCACCAGCAGGAGGAGCTCTTTGCTCGGTCTTGTGCAAAGAATCACTGTCCCACACGACGTCCTTGTCTCTAAATTGGAGAGACATGGACTTCACAGATGGACCACTTGGAGAATAAGGAACTGTCTGGATGGTCACACTAGAGGAGTTGTAGTCAATGGCTCAGTGTTCAAGTGGATACTAATGAAAATTGGTGTTCCTCAGGGGTCTGTTTGGGACTGGTACAGTTTAACAACTTTTTTGCTGACATGGACAGTTGGACTTGAGTGCAGGTTTGCCAAAGATACCAAGCTGTGTGGTGAGGTCGACATGTTGGAGGGAAGAGATGCCATCCAGAGGGACCTTAGGCTTAGGAGGTGTGTCTGTGTGAAACTCACGAAGTTTGACGAGGCCAAGGTTCTTCACAGGGCAATCCCACTTGGGTCAGGGCAATCCCAAGCACAAATACAGACTGGGTGGCAAATGGATTGAGAGGAGCCCTGAGGAGAAGGACTTGGGGTGTTGGTAGATGAAAAACTGGACATGACCGGTCAATGTGTGCTCAGAAAGCCAACAACAAAGAAATGTGGCCACCAGATCAAGGGAGAAGATTCTGCCCTTTACTCCACTCTCGTGAGACTCCACCTGGAGTGTTGCATCCAGATCTAACACCCCCAAGATAAAGAGGACATGGACCTGTTGGAGCAAGTCCAGAGAAAGGCCATGAAGATGATCAGAGGGCTGGAGTACCTCTCCTATGAAGACAGGCTGAGGGAGTTGGGGTTGTTCAGCCTGGGGAAAGGGCTCTGGGGAGAGTTTAAGGCAGCCTTCCACTACCTTAAGGGGCCTCTGCACTACAGCTGGACAGGGTTTTTTTAAAAAAACATGTAGTGACAGTACAAGGGGGAATGGCTTTAAACTGAAAAAGGGCAGGCACAGATAAGGTATTAGCCAAAATTCTTTACTGCAAGGGTGGTGAGACACTGGAAGAAGTTGCACAGAGAAGTTGTGGATACCTCATCCCTGACAGTGTTCAAAGTCCGGCTGCATGGGGTAGGAGGACTAGAACTGGATGATATTGAAGGACCCTTCCAACCCAAAGCATTCTACCATTCTATGATTTACTAAAAGAAAATTGTACTCATTCAGTTTGTTGGAGGTCTACAGCCTTCTTGGCTCCTCCTGAACAGAGAGCAATTGGCAAAGAATTTAAGATGCATGCAGTTCGACCTCGAGAAAAGAGAACAAGAAAGGAAAAGAAAAGGAAAGGAAAAGGAAAAAAAGAAAAGGAAAAGGAAAAGGAAAAGTCCCCCAAACCCAACAAAAATATCCACACAAGTAAAGCAAAGGCAGTATGCTTACTCCATCAATTTCTGAAAAAAAAAATATAATAATTTAAACCACACATTTTTGGGGTTCAGGAGGTCTACCAGTATGGGAATGATGTAAAAATACTGAAGCAACTACCTGAAGTCAGTTACTGAGTTAACTACCTGAACTGACAGCACCTGGGTTTTCCCCCATACAGAGCAAAAAAAGCAAAAGAAAGTTAAATTTCTGAAGTTATAACACTTCTATGATTTGAAAGAAATAAATCAGTTTGGGTGTTCTAATAATAAAATTTTCAGTTAAAAAGTAAAGATCTCATGCCTGCTATTAAATGTAGGAATGTGGACAAAAGGAATGTTTGAGCTGGGCATTAAAAAGGAATTCTCAATCTCTGAGAAGTGAAAGGTTCCCTCAAGGTTTCTATTACTGTTTCTCAGCAGGTCTACACATGCAGTAGCAATTTGGTGCTCCCAAGCAAAAACTACTGAAGGTTTAAGGTCTCTATTGTCCTAGTAGGAGAGAGAAGATAAAGCACTAAACAGCAGCTATCTTCAGTTATCTAGGATTATACAAACCTGAAGGATTCCTTTTTATTTCAAACCCATGCTGGGCAAATCGGGTTAGCTCTTAAATCAGAAGACTCTGTTACATTAGCTTTCTGCAGATACATCATTACAGCTGCCACTGCAATTGTTTTCTTCTATTTTCTTTAGAAACCATAGGCAATTGTACAATTTTAGAAATTTCCTCTATTAAATACAGATACCTGTTTCTCTTCCCTCTATCTGATTTGAAGGACAATAGATAAAATCTCTTATTCAAGTGAATAGGTGATGCTTTCACCTTTTCCTTTATCTTCAAATTTCTATTTTTAACCTTTACCCCCAATTTCTAAAAAAATGTGCAGTAGGGTCACACGTGTTTCCCTTGAAATATTTCAAAATTCACTGATTTTACTCCATATTTTGAGCACAGTACTTCAACTACATCCGTACATTTGGTATTTACTAAGTCACTCTGTAAAGATGGACAGAGACATGTCAATTTATCTCTATCACCTCTTACATCCATATGAGGATGGACACAAAATGCCCTCTGGAAAGGCTTTCTCCTTTTCTCACTCGGTAGTGACAAGAAGGTGCATAAATGATGAGTCCAGTCCATCCACTTACACTTTCCTATCCTGTATATCCAGCTTTGGCAGGATCAGTCCTGTCCATCATTGTCACAGCAGAATACAGATAAGGAGGGCTTGTACAGGAGCTTTTTGACTTACCCTGCCAGTATCCAAGTCATAACTTGACTCTCAGAGAGTCACTGCCCCGTGCCCATCTATCTCATTAGTTTTCATCTACTAAAACTACTACCTGACCCCAGCATAAGCCACATTTTCATTCTGCCTAATGACTCACCCTGCCATTTCTCTCTAGAATGCTTTCTCCCTGGCTGACCCTTATGCAGGGAAGCAAAGTGCAAGCAAAGCCTTTAAATTGCATCCCCATCTTCCTTCAAATTTTTCATGAAAATATCTCTTCTGTAAGTCTTCTCCAAAACAAAACACCCTTGCACTAACGAGGCCACTGGTTACTCAGGACTACTCAGTAACTACTCAGGACTACTGATTTATACATGCAGTTCTTGCCAAATCACCCTCCTAAACAAGAAACTCCCTCATCATCGGGCTTCCTGAAACCTGTAAGCAAATGTATTTTATTTACCTGTTGAATCCCTCCATAATCCTAAAATTGAAGCTCTCTGGTTGGTTTAAACTTTATTTTTAAATACAGCCTACATGATTGTACAAACCCCTGGTTACTGTCATGTACATTATTACAAATAGCTGCTGCAGCCTCCTGCTCCCGGGTTATAAAACTAATTTGTTTTTAAAGAGAAAATTAGCATTTCTCAATCCTCTGAATAAACTCAAAGGATTATCAGAGATTGAGAACATTTTGGTAAAGGTGTTAGCAAACCATGCCTAGTGCAGCCACCCCCCTTGACAATTTTCCTGCAACTTCAGTAATTCTTTTAAAAACTCCTTTTGGAATTAAAATAATTTGCAGTGGTCTTTCTTTTCACATGAAACAAAGAGCTAAGTACCAATTTAGTTCATTAAAGCTTAATCATTAAGCTAAGGTGACTAATTTAGCACTACAACTACCTCCAAAGTCTCTTTTGCATCTCAGTTACCTAATCCTGAAGGGTCCTATTTTCCTCTGTTGACTAAAAGGGAAGTATAAGCAATTGCATCACTAATGCAGGTACTTATAGCAAGTGTGTGAAAGCAGGTAAGGTGAGTATATGCCTCATGCCTATGTTACCAAGCTTAAACACAAAGCCTATGTGTTTGATAAATATGAGACAATTAAAATCTCAGCAATAATGATTTTTTTAAAATCCTTTCATTTTAGAGGCCGAGTAATACCTTCAGACCCTACTCCACGATCACCAATTTACCCCATTTTGGAGAAAAATAATAAGTCACGGTGCTTTTGCAAAAAGTGTAATAGGATAATTTAAGACTGAGGATATATGCTGGAGACGCATTCCATCTCCATGTCAGCAGAGCACAACCCAGTTCAGCAGGTTAAGGCAGATGAAGAACAGAGTCTTTGAGAATTCTTGTTTTGAGCGTGAAGCTGAGCTCATTAAGACATGCCTGAAAAGTTCCAGTTTCTGAGCAGAATCCTAGCCTGGGCTTGTTACTTCGTTACATCAATCGAGCCCTTTGGCCTGTTCCTTTTTCTGTGTATTTTTTTTTATCACACACAGGGAGTAGTCGCTGACCTCATTTGGACTACACTTTCCTCTCAACTGACTTTGAAGAAAAACTGTATCAGCATCAACAGGCAAATTTACTGGTATTCACCCAAGCATGACAAAAGGTAAGAGCTCATGTTTCCCTGCCCTGGCATTCATCAAAGCCAGAGAGGCACACAGAAAAGAAAGGGCACACTCCAATGACACACACCCAGTGATGGGAAACCTCAGTCTCATAATCTGAAGGTCGTGAGTTCGATCCTCACACAGGGCACCAATTATTAATTTTCTCTTTTATCATTTCTTTTCTTCTTTGCCTTTGTTTCATGAGTTCTTTTACTCAGAGTTTGGATTAAAAGGCAGTAGGTGCTAGGTTCTTCCTCAGACTTAGATGTTTATTAATTCCTATCTGTAGAACAGCTGCACGGGATGTGCCTCTTAGTTAACAAGGTGGAAAAATGGCTCTTAGAGTTCTAACTTCCAAGGTCTTTTAAGGTCCAAATTACCCAATTACGGAATTATGGAACGCCACATAATTTGTTTTTACTTATAATCCGATAACTAACTATTCATGATCCACACTGCGGGTTTTTTGACCCAATACCAGAACACCCAGATTTGTGAAGAAGGAAGGAGAAAAGAAGAAGAACAAATCCACACCCCAAATCCTCCATATTGTTACACATATATCCCATAAACCTAATTTTCCTACATCTCTACATATTCCAGCCAGTGATACAACTTTTAATTACACAGCAACAACCTCAGTGTTACCACACAATTCGGGAAGCCTTTCCCAAGGCTTCAGGTCAAATGCAGTGTGCTTCTGAGGATCACTGTCTGCCAGCACTGAAAGGCTGAAATTCTCAGAACTCAGGGTTCCAACACCACAGCATCAACTCAGAGCTTCTCAGTCGCAGCACACGACAGTCACACGGCTGCTTCTGTCATCTATATTCAACAGCGACAGTCACTTCAAGAAACAAATTTTGTCCAGTTGGCCAGCTAGGTTGGTTATGCTCACCTTTTCTCTTTAACTGGCAAATAATTAATTTAATAAACACCATCAATATTCAAACACTTGCTTGATTTCAGGATGGAATAATAAAAATATTTAAGCTTATTTCTACTTTTTAGTTAAAAAAAACACTAGAAAGGAGAAATAGTAGAATAGTTAAGGAGAAAGTGCTGACTCTGTTGGTCCAACACAAGTGTTACTATTTTGGGGATTCTGCTTAGATCTGATTGAGGATTCAGAGAAGCTCCCTTTTCATCTTTTCTTCTGCACTGTCAGTGGTGATAAAGGAATGAAGTGGGGGAAAAAAGGATACCCTGCACTGTTGAGCACACCACTGACTTTACAGGAGAAAAAGGAAAAACTGTCAACTAAAATTGGGTGTCCTGCTCAGAAGCAAAGCCTCTGATCTGTGCCACCCTGCAGAACCAGGGAACAGACCTACTCAAATAACTCTGCGGAGCGCCACTCATTAAAGGGAACCATCTTGAAATAGGTGGAGAAAGAACAGGCAGAAAGAACAGTCAGAGCAGCCCAGGCAGCAACAAAAAAAAATGCCACTTCTGTGACTTGCAAAAGAAGAGATTTCTTTTCCCTCCCCTCCCCAAAATCAGTAATTTTGTAGAAGAAAAAACAACAATTGGATAAAAGACTGAATAAAACAATGATCTAATGTATGATGGGGAATCAAAAACTCAAGACAGGCAAGGCATGAACTAAAGGATTAAATGGAAGCACTGTGCTCGATTAGGCATTTCTCTGCCTAGTGAGCTTGTTCAGCATTTGAATCTGCTGAAACACTTTTGGTTTCTGTGGAGGGGCTGTAGGATTGAGCTGGGCTACCCTTCAGCCAGCTCAGGCCCTTAACCAGGACCTGTGGCCTCAAAAGGGTTCATACCAGCATAGCACAGGGGAGTGAATGAGCAAAAACTGCTTTTTTTAATTGGTAGAGCTTCCTGAAACAGTATGTACTCTGTATGGAAATTGTTCTGTTTCTGCAGCTGACAATGGCAATTTCAGACAAGAAACAGAGAGGATGTGGGTGCTTAATGGCAAAATGTTGGTTCTGCAGACTTCAAGTTAAGCTGCTTCGCAGCACGGCAATTTTTACTTCAGCTATTTAACAATGTTGCTAACACCTCGAAATTTTACATACTACAAAGCCTGCAAATTTTGTTTCCTGCCACACTTTCAAATCAATATGCATTGAGTGCTCTGTAGCACTCGAGCAATGACCTTCTGACATCTCATCTGTGTGTCCCTCTGCAGCACGCCCACAGAAGTCACACAGAGCAATTCAGAGACCCTGCCACAAGCCCCTTGTATTCCTAAATAGCAGTGTGTGTTCCTTGTGCAGTAACCACCCACTACTGTGTCCTTTTATTTTTTTTTGCTTTGCATGTTTGACACACCTGGCCAACCCTAAGGATGCATGGGATGGTGGAACAGGGAGGAGGCTGTGAGATTCCTTGGCATTGCAAACCGGGTGCTTCCCAACAGGCACTGTCCTGACAGGAGCATTTCTAGGAAGCATGGGCTACACCCTTGCATCCAAAGCTTTCTGTCACTGTATCTCAAGACATGGACTGACACACTGGGACTTCATGAAATGGAGAATTTTGATGTGGTATTTCTGAAAAATTGTGAGATCTGCCACTTGGTCCTGTTGACCTCCTTACCAGTGTGATTTTCAGTCCTAATCTGTGACAAAGCATCAACTAGCAAATGCTGGGAAACATCATACATTCATGCACTGTCATGCTTATCCCCATCCAGGAAAGCACCCAGCAGAAATGCCTTGAATAGCAATCAGCCCAGCTCCAAAAGCACATCTGGAACAGCATGGTGCTGCATCCTTGTGAGTAACCAGAGATGAGGCCTGCACAGATCACCTGTGGTTTCCCTTGGTTTGCTTTTGTCCATCGATGCATCTGTCCTCTTAAACTGGCAAATACTTGATTTCATACTGACCACCACTATCAGAATGCATGTCAGTGTTCAGATGGAGGGGACATAAAATGGTAAAAATTATGGTGAGACTAGAACATTTTTCTAGTTCTAAGAGGACAGACTTAAGATAGCTATTTTGTGTCATTTACATCACTCTCTTCTCGGTTTCATAGCCATGAGAAGCAAAAGGAAAGGATGAGTCTTTGTTCCAAATTCGTGGACAGATCTAAAATTAAAAGCCTAAAGTAAGACTGCAGCACCAGAGCTGACCGTAAAAAGCACGCCTGGGGGATGGTGTGCCCAAAGCTCTGCTGCTCCCAGTTATGGCAGTATCCCGACTCCATTATCAGCTACAACTAGCTCATAATGCACTTGAACCCACCCAAGGGACTAACCCAGTAAATTCTCTAGTTTATCACCTTACCTTTTGATAGATGGCAATTCACTGGGACCACATGCCTGCCTGACCCACAGCTCCCATCTCCCAGCACATTTCCCAACAACCGCGCAGGGGTTTACCCTACTCAGGAAGACAGGACACCGCACTCAACTGCACGTCACTGCACCAAATGATAAACATGCACATGTATATGCCATATTTTAAAATTTTTCTAGATATTTCAAAACCATATTGCTTGATCCTATCCTCTGGTGATACCCATAATTGCAAAAATCTCACGTGTACACTTCAGCTATCTTTATCTGTCTGTTGCTGAGTTTTTTTTGGGTTAGTGTTTCTATAACACTATATTAGTTGATGTGTAGGACCAGGTGCTCACACAAGCCTCAAGAAGCACCTGGTCCTGCTTTATTCACTGATTGAGGAAATTGTACCTGATGTAAGGACAAGGTCCTATCTGTGTTCCAGGTGGTAACACCTAAATTCTCTGCCTCAGGAGAAGCAAGTAAGTAATCCACCATCCTACACTGCTTTTCAATATGAAGAAAGTTGGTTGCTTACATAACCCTCAGTACTTGTGAAGACCTTCATTTGTCCATCTAAGTAAGCTTTTATTCTCAGAGCATTCCTCACCCATCTTCCTCCAAGTGTGACACAACAAGCTACAATTTGCTGCTTTGCATGTTAGCAGTACACAAAGACCCTGGGATATTTCCTGCACCATTTTTTGATCAATGAAAAAGATTTTTTGTCTCTTTTGAACTTAGCAATCATCCCAGGTACTAGGTTGGACCCAATCCAGTAGCAGCAACAAGACCATCTAAACTTATGCCTGACACAGCGTTACTCAAACCAGGAGTATAACTCTGAGCAATGCTCACTATGGCACAGTGCAGCACTGGTCAGTGGCTGGCTTGCAAATTGACCACAGGTCTGTAGATCAAATCAAACACTTTAATTATCTTGTATTTTGCATGAAATCATTATGTCTCCTATAATCACTCCCTGTAAAATTACTGTAGGGATAGGGAACTTTATAACCATCTCTGAGGCAGGCAGGCAGGCATTTTATCCTGCCTCCTTGGTATCATTCATGTCTTACATTCCTATTAAGCAGCCAGGTCTGACACCTATCTCTTTAACCCACTCCCACAGATAACCACATACATCTGCATGTAAATGATTAACACTCCCCTCTCATGAAGACACACATCTTTGCGCTCCAGTGAGAATAACTGCTTATACTATTGCAAATAATAAAACGTGTCATTCAATCCTTGTAATAAAAGCTTAAAATCCAATGTGAGGTGATGTGGGTGTAAGTCAACATCAGCAATTTGGACTCAAAGGCAGTTTAACACTATTCATAGGTTCAAAGATGAGTAAATCGTCTCTTCTGGCTCCTATACTCTACCATCATCCTAGTATTCAGACTTCTGCCAACAATAACCTATTACACACCACTCGAACCCCACGGGGATCATTACTCTTTGTCTACTTTCTCCTCTTAATTTTGGCACATAAATTACACTAGCTTTGGCTGACAAGGAAAAATGCTAAGCTGACATGTAGAGCAGTGTAAATAACCCATATATAATAGCTTCCAAAAAGTTTACTTCTTCAGTCATCCTTTCTGTTGGGCATATGTAACCTCACCAAGTAGTACAATATTCCAGAAGACATTTACCAGTGTACTCTCATCCAGCTGTAGTGTATCTCTACTTCCATATTTTAATACAGTGAAGGTTTCTAACATACATTAAGTCAAGTGTTCTGCCCTCTGCACTGATTTCCAGTCCTGAATAAATGAGCTCCAGAGGTGCATGTTTTCGTATCCTACCATGAGATACTAATGTAAGCAAGGGAGAAACACAGAGGAAACATTATTTTAAATTGGGCTAGTATTACCTAGAAAACAGTTTTTCTTCGTATTTCTTCATTCTCATAGGATAGTATGATTGGTTTCTAGTTTTAAAAATCTATCCATAGAATCATGACACATGACCTTCCCTTCTTCCACTAGAATAATATGTTCTTAAACTGAGCTCATACTGTATTTTACGCTTCACAACTGCTGCTAGAAATGTTGTTGCTCTTTTCCCAGGATCAAGCAAGCCTTCGCTAGAAGGAATGCTTATAGATGCAAAGAAACCACATCTCCTACCCTCAAAGCGCTCCTAATTATGGGTGCAAGAGTAGTGACATATGGTTCTTGCACCTTTGTGATGCTTTTTTTTTTTAAGAACAGAACTACAGTAATCAAATCAAACTGGCAAATTTACTGAAACAACAAAAGGAAAGGACATTCAGAAAGACAGGCGAGTATCCCATTACAGGGAGGAAGTGCCATACCAAAGCATTTCAAGTGCTATCCAACTACTACTTACACAGACCTTTTTGTGAAAACACTCTCATTGCCTGCAGTTTATCAGCTTTGCCCAACCTACCCAAAAGGTGATCTAAGGGCTCATATGCCATTTCCATGGGAGATGGGACATTAAAATAAAATATATTCCAGCTCTTTGATTCCCATTGATTTTGTGGGTAATACAATAACCAGAATGAGATAGCTGAAACCAATAAAAACTGATTTATAGCATTAAAGGCATTCTTTATAGCACTTATTTATGGTACATTACATCTGAAATCCAATTTCACAGGCTGCTGTTTGAAACTTTCTGTTCAATCATAAATACACTACATACAGCATAGCTCAGTGCCAGAGTCAGATTACACAAATGCCTGTGTTCCCAGAAGGAACTGTACTTCTGCTGTAAATGAGTTTGACAGTAATTTTTCCCAACCAACTTCCCACCAAAAAGTTCCAGGCAGCACTCAATAAATTTAGAATATATGGTTACTCCTTTAGTCATAATAAACAACTATTTATTAATATATTTCAGTTATTGAAAGGGCATTAGCAGAAATCACAGAAAACAAACTTGGCATATGTTGCATGATAAACTACTAAGTACATTTAAGCATTGTAGCAGGGACACTGTTTGAAAAGCACACACACAGAGGCATGTGTTCCACTCCCATTTATGGGTATGGGAACACTATGACCCTGCTAGTTTAATTTTCAAAGGGTGAAAAGAAGGAGCCTCCTCAGTGTATCTCAAAGCTGCTCATTTCAAAGGAACATACCACATTCAGGTCACTTGCTATAGTCATTGTCAAGAAAAGGGCAAAAAATCAGATCTGACTTTTACAGAGACACTGTCATTTGAATCTGGAGCAAGTTCTTATTTATTTGAAAAGACTTCTCCCTGAAAGTGAAATCACTGCAAACTATGTATACCAGGCTTTACACAAATCTAAATTGAAAGATGTTTTCTCTCTGTCTCTGTTATGAAGGCAGACTTTGTGTGATGTTTCCTTTCTTGATTATAAAAGATTATTTTTAAAGATGCAACTACACTGACGTGTTACAAAACAGAGTACCTGTAGCGTTACTGCTTAAAAAGTAATGGACAAAAAAATCATATTGTGCCATATGACGTTTTGCTCCTCTAGAGACCCTACTCCACAGAAAAATAGAGCAAGACAAAATTTTATCTCCAAACAGAGAGGACTACTTCTGATCTTTGGCTCCTCAGCTATAAAGCCACAAACTCCTGCAAAGAATAGAAAAGATATCAATTTTGTAGAAGCAGACAGTGGCTGGAGACCTAGTGAGAGTCACAAAAAAAAAGTTGACTTGGTATATGTTTTGGGGGTAGGGAGGGGAGAACGGGAAAGGAGAACCCAAATCCCAGGTTACGAGTTGAGAGCAGACCTGACCTGACACATGTACTTTATTCGAACCTCTACAGGAAGCAGAAAGGAGGGAAGGGTGCTTTCAGTGAGGAAACACCTCCAGAACACCAATTCAAATCTGATCCACGTCAGCAGTGACCCAAACTTATTAACTGCCCTGCATGTTGAAACAAACTTAATTGCTTTCTAGTGTATATGAAATAAAGCTGGCCAGTACCTTTGACATTCATAGAAAACTTTACAAAGGTTGAAGGCAACAGATGAGGAACACTCCCCCAGAACCATCTCCCCTCTCCAGGGCATGCTGAACAGTTCCCAGGAAAGAGACTGTCGGTATGACCCAGCCCACTGCGGGGCTGGGGCAGCGTGATGCCAATCAATCCCAGCCCATCCCCTGGATCGAGTTTCCCAAAGAGCAGACTCAGAGGGTGGGTCGAGGGGCAGCTCAGAAGCCTAAGCTGCACCCCCTGGGCGGTGCCCGGGTCCAAGCCACCTCCCCCGGTTTGGGAAAATTCCCGGTTCCTCGGTTGTTCATTGGTTCTCTGTTATAACTCCCGCCTCTCGTTTACCCCAGTGGTTCTTGTTAAATTGTATCCTCCCCTGGCTTGTAACTCATTGGTTGTTTTCCCCTTTCACCGGGGTTTTCAAACCCTCTACAAAATTGAGGACCAACCTCAAGGGAGGATCCCATCAATCCCATCCCATCACTTCCCATCGCATTCCATACCTTCCAAGCTGGTTCGGGTTGCGAAACTTCTAACAAAAACCTGTTAGAAGCCAGACCAGAACAGCCTCTCTCTTCCTTCGTCTCTGAGCTAACGTGAGCCGATCCCATTGGCTCCTGCCGTGTTCCCTCTGCAAAGAAGCCAGCTAGCCAGCCCAGCCAGCAGCTCTTTTCCTGACGCCGAAGTCGCTTCTGCGATGGGCAGAAGTAATGCAGCTGGACTGACTCTGACCTGGGGCACGCCAGAGCTCGTGCCTCGAGCACAAGAACTGCGTTAAGAGACTCCCTCGCACCATAAACAAAAGGACCCCACCTGATGTTAAAGCAATGAAAAAAACATATCAATGAGAATTTGTTAGGTGTGTGGTATTTTTCCAAAGAGTAATTACTGTATAACATGAATATTTATTTAATTTTGTTTTGTTTTGGGTGGTTTTGCCACTGAAAGGTTTGGCCACTAAAACCATGTATTGAGTGAGACCACACAGTTGGCTGACATGGATATGAGCAAGCATTTGACATCTTGTATTCTTCTAGATTATGATCGAGATCCTACATCTTAGCATAGCGGACCCAAGGATAAAAAGAGGCAGAATGGAAAAGAACTGCAGACGCCATTATCCAGGTCCTGGTCACAGGCAGGAAAACCTTCTCTGTTTTCCTTGACATCATTTATAATTACTTGTACTTGAGAAAATACATAACTTTATACATCTTAGAAGGCTTCTGGACCTTAAACACAGACTTTGAAGCCTTGTGGAAAAAACATCTATATACATTCCACTGAAATGAAAAAATATCATAGCACCTATTCTGAGTTTTAATTAAATAAAATCAACTAGGATTGATCACAAATTATTTACATCCACATCAAGATTTCACTTCAAGACAGCACATATCTAATTATGTATTTCCAGTTTTAATGACATCTCCAGACCAAAGCCCCTTCCATAACCTTCCTGCATAAAATAAGTAGTACTGCTACAGAAATTATTTTTTCAATTTTTCAGCAATCAAGTGTTTTGCTTACACTGCAGTTTAATTTGTAAAAGAATTTATGATGAGTCTGCTCAGAATATTAAATGCAGCATGCTAGCACTTTGACGACCTTTCCCATGGAAAAATGTCCCCAACCAATCCATGAAACAAAAAACCCTAAAAATTCTGTGATTTCTCTCAAGGACAGATTAATGTGGGTGGTAAATTTTGCAAATTAGAGAAAACATTTCAGTTAATCAATCAAAACTTTTAAAGGCCTGAGGTCACTAGAAATACTAGATAAATGTACAATATTAAACATATTATTGCATACAATGTATAAAGCCTAGAAAAGTACTTAGATCACTCATACTTCTGAATTCTTCACTAAACCACTCTAACGGGAAAAGAGTGAAATTCATATTGGATAGTTCACTGACAAGTCCTGCTTTATGTAGAAGTTCAGCTAAGATGATGGAATGAATTTGAAAATTAATTAAAACAATAAATCTTTATTTTACGTTATAGATTGCAAACATGCAAACATGTTCAGTTCCAGTAAAGTACACTCTTTGAAAAAGCATATACAAGTGTCAGAGGGATCCAAAAATACAGCAATAATGGTAAAAGAAATGAGAACATTATCTAAGCAGATAAATTACTAAAACCATAAATTATGTTGTATTTTTATGCTTTTCCTATAAGACAAGATCAAATTCAAAGATAGATAATACATTTAAGTCTAATCAAAGGAACTTTTAAAAATATTAAATGCAATACATTCCCACAAGATAAAGGGCAAGCTGGGCTGCTATAACCACAAAAATACAATGCAAAAACGCTATGGATTATGAAAACACCTCAAAATTACCCCAATGTCTTTTTGTTATTTTCTATTAAATGAAATGCATAGCTCCTTAGATGCACAGAAAGTGACAAATGTAATGCTGATGCAGCTGTGATGCTTCACATTGACACATAGCTTTTCTCTGGATACCTGAATAGGAAATTAATAGCAAAACAGACACCAAAGTAAACATCTCATGAAATCTAGATCTACCCGGTCAACCAAAGAAAAGCAAAAAAAAATCACAAAACGGAGTCAGCTGTAGCAGAAATTCAGACTTCACTCTCCTGTCTCTGGGGTAGACGGATGGCTGGACAACAGGACACACTAAACCTCTTCAGCAAATCCTTAGTCTCCAAAATAAGGGCAATTAAAAACCACAAGTGTTTTCCCTGTTTAGGCATTGTGTTTACTGTTACCGTGCTTCAGAAAACGCACCAAAAAAAGGCAGAAAAATAACAGAAATGGAAACATAATGTCTGCATAGGACCTCTTGAGGTCTCAGATTCAGTTTCCTTGAACAACAGCTACATCTCCCATGTCCCCTCTCATGAATGGATCATGCTCTATTTCAAAAACAGCTAAGAGGGCATTTAGACATAAAATAGCTGTACAGCTCAGGATAGATGTTAAAGATATTCTGTATGTGAAGCCAGTATCTCTCACAAGAGAAGTTCAAAAATGAAGGAAGGAGGCACACTGTACATTTTACACTGAAGGATGGCACACAAATCTCAAAGTACATTACCCCGAATCCCACCTAACCTCATAGATGTCTGAAGTCTTGTATACACTGCAAAAGGAGGTCCAGCATCTGATTCTCTGCCCCACCAGTAGCTCCGTTTTCTTTTGCATTCATCCCACCCAGCCCAGACTGGGCAATGCAATATTATTTTTGGGGCATTTCTAAGCACTTGAAATGGCTCCTCTTCAGTAAACAAGAACAGGCCCTTATAGCAAGAAACTGAGTGGGTGCGTGAATGCCGTGGCAAGCTATGGGCAGTCATGTGGCCATACTGGAGAGGGCCACTGCTCAGACAGTGTCAGAGAACTGCATGGAAGAGGAAGATGAACCACATGCCTTTCTGTCCACAGCACTGGAGCAGTCCTTACAGCAAACTGTTCTCAAGCCAGGTGAACCCCTACCTGGTAAAACCATCTGCCTTTAGTAACCTGATGCACACCCCAGCAATGTCTCCCTCCTGAAAAGACAACCAGTGACTGCTAAAATGACTTTATCGTCAAAACTAGATGCCTTAGAAATGGGACAAAAGGTGGAGAGATGGTCCAGGGCCAGCACAAGAAGGGCACCAAAACCGTTGGGAGGAATGTTTTTATATCTCATATGTCAGCCCAGAGTTGAACAGTCTCAAAATCCTCTGGGGCCACAAGGAGGAAAGGGGCATAGACTCCGAAATGGCCCCACAGTGCCCTCCTGCTTCACCCTCCGAAACAGCTGGAGTCTGACAAGCCATCAGCTGGCAAAAACCCAGCCCAAACCTTTACGCTGTTATTTGGTTCCAACTTTCAGGGAAATCTAAAATGTATATTTTCCCAAGTTCTAATAGACAACCAAAAGACTTTTGCCAATGTTTTCCCACTGGTATGTGGAAGAAAATCTGAAAATCACAGTACTAAAAGTATACAGCACTCATGATCTGAATTGACAGTACTTCTACCTACCATAAAAATATCGTTCTTGAATTAAAGTAAAAGTATGAGGGAAGAAGAGGTAATGCACCAAAAAGCAAATTTAAAATAGTATCCTAAATGCTCCAGAGACAACTTTTTTTTGCTGCATATTATGCATTTTCCTAATTTTTCCTTTTCATTAAAATCTCAGTTCAATACTGTGCAATCTACTATAATTCAGGTACTGAAAAAATGTCAGTCTCAGCAAATCAAAGCTAAGATTTAACAGGATACTGTTGAAGCACAGAATAAACAATTATAATTATTAAAGCAAACTAGACTTTGTATTTCATTTTCATTTATTTCACCTCTAAAGACTTTATGATGTTTTATTTACTAATTCGTAAGATTTAAAAATTTGTAAGGCACTTTCAATGATTGATGTGACTTCAGTTTTCCAATGTGATCAACATATTTCTGGCCTCATAATCTAAAGCCTAGAGGTTCTGAATTAGTTCATGTAACTCCTATCCAGCTGTGCACATGCAGAGAAAAGGAGAGTCCCCAGATCAGCCACCACCACGCAACACAGAACCATCATAGAATCAGAGAATCGTTTGGGTTGGAAGGGACTTTAAAGATCACCAGGTTCCAACCTCCCTGACGTGGTCAGGGACACCTTCTACTACAGCAGGTTGCTCAGAGCCCTATCCTGCCTGGCCTTGAACATTTTCAGGGACGGAGCATCCACCTGTATGAGACATATGGAAGTTTAACCTTGATTTTACAGTCTAACATCACAAATCTCAATAATGACTGCAAAGGGGAGCCATCCCCTACACCGTGAGGATGGGATACAGCGTATTTCCTTTTGTTCCTGGAGTACAGGTAACCACAGAGGATCACAAGCTATCATCAGAAATCTTGCATATTTGGAGGGCATCACCATTTCTGCAAAACGTTACCAACTTTTAATGAGAGAATCTCTACAGCAGAGTGATTTTTTTCTTATTAACCATGATAATTAAACAAAATATACTTGCTTGTTAACTCTAAATCTTTCAGGGAACATGTGTCATATTGTGAAAATTATAAATTCTCACTTTTAACTGACTTTTCCCTAATTAATAACCGAAGTCCTTCTTATGTTTTTATGACTACTGTTAATGAAGTCCATGAACTCATTGCAATTGGGAAAGTTACTGCATGCCAAAAGTGCTTCATAATTATTCTAAGTCGATGAATAATTTTTACTGCCAGGTAGATCACAGCCAATTCACTTAACTTTCAGTTAGAAGTATTTTTAAATGTTATTGTCTGCAGCAGTTGTACCAGATGGCAACCAAGATGCCCTGCTTTTTTTTGAAAGTTCATAACATCCCTTTAACCAGTCATCTTCTCTATCATAATCCAGTATTAAATATGTCTGAGAGTTTCTTTGACTGACAAAACAAGTCATAACTACACAGAGAAAACACAGCCTAATTTGAATGGGTTTGCAAATATCTTTAAACTGCACCAACATTTTTTCATATTTTTAAGTCATTTTTTAATGTTTATGGAGTCATTAAACTCGTAGAGCTTGAAAGGGTTAAAAAAATAAAAATAAGTATCTGACTTCAAGTAATGACCTACAGAAATAGCATGGAGGTATGTAATCCTTGCGAGCGAAGCCAGTACCTGAGAAACAAATCTTAGTAATTTGTCAAAGCCTTCTGCTGAACAATGAAGCTCTGAGGAGCCGTCTTGCAGTTAGGGAAGTGAGATCACATTCCCATCGTTAACTCCACACTACTCACTGTGATTTATTTGAGTTATACTGCTTGAACTCTGACTGTAGGAGCAGCGGTGTACAACTGGTCAGGTATAAGCTCACTTTGTGCCTTTCTCATCTGACGGGGTGGGTGTACAGCAACCTCTGGAATTTTCAAGGATGTTTGTATTGAAAAATCTCATCCCATAAACCCTTTGGATACTGATGATGTATTGCCAAGAAGCTTCATGGGTTTCCAGTCTATGCTCTGCAGTTTCTTGACTGCAAAAAGGAAGATGCAGGCAGGAGACCAACCTTCTCTGACGATTTCCCTGCAGCCATAAAATATGCAGGCTATAAAATGTTCCTACTGAAGTTCTCAGAGTCCAAGGAGGACTCACACTTGACTTTTTGTTCTTCCTAGCAGAGGCTCAGCAGAATAACCGGGGCAGAGATGACAGAGGGCTGACAAGGTGAAGAGCAAGGCATGAGAGTGTCAATTTGTTTAAATTGGACAAAATACATTTTCTGGCAAGTCATTTTTCTAAACAAAACAAATGCTGAAACTGCCCATTATGAAAGGGAAATGCTTTCACACAGAGCAAGAAATTTGGAAAGAAGCATTTCAGCCCATGAATTTTTAATATTCTTTTCTCTAAAACAAGGAGAGGGAAAAAAGAAGAGCTTGAGTTCCTGCAAAACTAAACTCAGAAGGAGGAATCAAAGGATAAGGTCCTATTTCAGAAATAGGTGCTAAAGTAGGATGATAAGATAGTTCAAACTGAATTGCATGATAGCAAGCAGTCTGCCTCTAGGCAGAAGCACTGTGGAGCCTGCAATTTATGCTGTGAGGGAAGAGAACTGCAGAAAAACCCCATGAAATCGAGTCATTAGTCAATAAAATGGCAAGGGAAATTCAGTGTAAACAAATGTGGTGCACATAGGGAAAACAGTAATCTGAACCATGCATTCAGCCTAGCAATGAGATCTTAATGGGCTGTTTCCACTCAGAAATGAGACTGTGAGATAACAGGAATTTTTATGAAAACATAAGCTCTGGACCAATCATCTGCATTTACTCCACGGCTGGTGGGTCATCCAAACCAGATGCCTTTCTCTTCCAGCAATATATTCAAATGTCTTTCTGCAACATATTTCTGGTGCAAACATCAGATTCTAAGGGTTGGGCTGTAATTTGCTTTGTGCTTCTGCAATATAACCATAATCACATTGGAAAGGTTAAAATGTTTTATTAGGCCTATTTAGGTAAATCCTACTATGCAGTTTATTATCTTCAAATAATATTATGGTAAATTATTCTTTATCTTCTCACATCTTAAAAATAACACCAGAACACTCAACACCACTTCCCCTTTTTTAAAAAATGCAAACATACCAAGGAATTACCCTTCACTGGAAGGGCTTTCCCTACTATCTTCAAATGCTTGTTCCTTAAAAAACACTCCCTGGAAACCCTTCACAAAACAAAGGAACACTGCTTATTCGGATAGGCAGTACAGTAATGGATATTTACAGAACTGTGAGACTCAAATACTGTCTGCTGTTGCAGCAAAGCACAAAATTGAGATCCAGTTTCAGAGCACACTGTACACCACACACTGACTCCCCCTTCATTGCCCCTGTTGGGTATAAAAGAGGAGAAATAGAAAGAAATGAAAAAATGTTTTACACAAGCTTCATGCTACTGAGCCTGTCAACTCTGTTAATCTCAGCAAAGAGAAGGGTCAGAGCAGCCTAGGAGCCATTCAAAGTGTTCAAAATCAGGTTGGATGGGGCCTTGAGCAACCTGATCTACTGGAAGATGTCCCTGAACATGGCAGGGAGGGTTGAACTAGATGAACTTTGAAGGTCCAACCCAAATGATTCCACAATTCCATGTTTCTGCTCAAAGGAAGACTGGCAGCAATAATCCAGGAGGTCCATGTCAGCAGCCAGAGTAAGCAGAACACAGCATACCTTCCCCACTCACTCTCCTACACTCGGTGCAGGGGATTGCCCAAAAGAACAGGAGGGAGGACAGTGATGATAAGGTAGGTTCATGCCATGAAAAATCTAATGAGTAGATAAAACAGCCATTCATTATCTATTTAAATATTGCAGTGGGTTAATCCAGCAAATAAAAGCGGAGCATGAAGCAGATGGCCCTTTATAGTTCTCATGGTTTCCTAAATATTCCCTCCCAGTGCACAGTCATTCTTGTATTTAACATGAAATGCGCAGCTTTCACCGTGTGCACATTATGCAACCATTCATACAACCTCATAAACGTTACATCTTATAGAGCAATTATTTTTTATGCCTTTTTTTAAAGGAAAAGCTGTATCATGTCATGGCAAAGTACTCTCAGATGTCTTGAAATAATTTGAGGTAGCTGCCAATAGCAAATGATAAATCCACTAAATGCAAATACTTGCTCAACCTACCTTTTGGACGTATACTATTTTTCTGAGTTCAAGAAATAACACAGGAAAGCATTTTGACATTGGATTTGGGTGTAATATTTCAAGTGTTTAGTATCTTGCAGAACACATGCCAGGAAAACAGGTATCTGAGCTCCTCTCTGCTTCATTAAAGCAATTACTGTTCATACTGAAATAGCAACTGAGTATAGGCAAGTGCTGCTTTGGATTTCATAAAAACATATTCTCAGTCACTGAAAAAAAAATGTAGGAATCAGCGATTGTCTCTTATTTGTCTGCATATGTGACAATCAAGTCCAAAGCTGTCCATACTCCTTGCAAAACAGCTGACTGTGCAAATGCCTTAAAAAATACACCTCCTCTGTTCTGAGACCCACATGAAGTGAACAATTTCTGAAAGTAATTTTTTGTTATTAAAATGCACTAAGATGCTAACACACCAAGTGCAATTAATATACCACAAATTAGATGTGCTGTACGCAAAAAGTCAACATGAGTCTCATACACCAACTAATCTCACTTACAAGTAAAGCAGCACTTATATACATTTTTTGCAATGGGGCTAAAAACCAGAATGTAACCATTATCAAGTTTTATACTTTTGCTCCTTTTTTAGCTACTATTTTGGTACTAAATACCACAGTGTAATCCACTGTGCAAACAGTGCAGCACCCAAGAACAGACAGGAATGCCTAGACAGAGCCTGAAGAACCTCCATGGAAAAGAAGCTGGGAGAAGCAAGGAAAAATCTGAAAAAGGAACTGGGCAAAAAGAAAAGACAAAGCAGGACAGGTCAGAAATGCTTGGTAAATGGCAGCAGGGATGTGGGCACCCAGAAGCACACTTTGTTCCAGAGCTGGAATTAACCCCAGGATTTCCAGTATGGTAAGCCAGTTTATAGGCAGCTAATGGAAAAGTCATTCAGAGAAAGCAGATGCTGATTGCTAAATTTGGTTTAGCAGCAAAGCTATGAACTGTGCATCTCAAATTTTTTAATCCGTATGATGATCTATTTCTGTACTGAATTATTTGCTGTTTTCTTCCTAATGGATCTTCTAAAACTACAGGAAAGTGCAGGCACAAAACTGTGTTGAAATAACCTTGTGATGACTTTAAGTCAAGCACTCCAGAGATAGGACAGCAGGAATCTGGTTTCATCTGCCAATTTAACTTACTCCCCTCCATGCACACACACCATAATTTGGTCTTTAATTGTCCCATCACAGTAGTTCATGGAGGTTGGATTCAAATGGTGGGATCTGTTTGCAGACTGATGCCCAACAAATTCCTGAAACAGCAGTCTGGCTGTAAGTGACAGTTTCTGACAGGCACAGGAGGAGGTATTTCGCTTTTTAGGCAGACATTATGCAGTGATTGAAAACCATAAAAGTCAACTGAAAACATCCTTAGGACAGGCACAGCAACTGGACCATGCTGATACCTGCCCAAATACACCTCTTTACTATACAGTTTGCAAGCAAACCTGATGCACCAGAAATAAAGTTGTTGCAGAAGTTTTGTACCAAAGGCATATAATGACAGAAATAATAATAGCAAGGTGTAAAAAGGAACGATTGTGGGCTTCAGGGAGTACAAAGAGACGTTGCACTGATCCTCCTACCACAACTACATGTTTAAGTTCAGATGGAATGAATCCACATGAGGAAGCCCCCAGGCTAGGTCGATTCCTAAAGCGCCTGAAGGTTTGAAGTAAGTAAAAGATCTTAGAGTGGTCATAAGATTTCTTAGCATTACGTGGTATTTTACAAAGCAAGGAATTTAAGAACCTAGGTCCTACTTGCCTGAATGTGATCAACTCAAGCATAATGATTTCCCCTGTAGTTCCTCGGTGGCTCACTCCCTTAGCTCACACGAGGGAAAACACCACCCTCTGAGGCACGGACAGAACTCACACATTGGTGAGGCAAACAGATCTTACTACGACCAGGATAAGAAATTTATTCTCACATGGCCAAGATTATAAAAAATACTAAAGTAAGTTATGGAGAACAGGCTGAAGAAGACTATCATAGCAGGTTATTATATTTAAGGGAATGCCATGCTATCTAGTGAAAAAGCAAGGAAGAGATTCCGTATGAAAAAATAATAAGAGATCATTTAATTGGAGGCTGTGTCACAGGCACAAAAATCAGGTTTGCATGCTGCTTTTGCAAGCTTATTATGGTCTTATTACAATTTCTGTATTTGCAGCAAATTTGTATTAATATTTCATGCTATACTGAAGTAAGATAGATGCATTTTAACTAGAAATAATTGGTCTTCTACTGTATTTATTTATATTCAGCAGTTTGTTTTTCTATTTCATGTATTTAATTGGCATTTATTTTGGCTAGCATAGAATATTTAAAGTGGGTATTATGAAGTCAAAGATATTCTTACAGCATGAAAGAGATTTAGAGAGGAAAATTTTGTCAGTATAAAATTGGAGCAAGCATAATTGAACAATGAGAAGAAATTTGAACCATCTAAAAGAATTATAATTAGAGCCCAAGTCAAAGATGACAAATTTCACCATTTAGAGCGATCATGATGAAAATGGTAAATATGAGTTGTCATGCTTTAATTAAAAAGGAGTGGAAATGGCATGAAAGCATTCATTGTTAAAATGTTCTTAGCACTGTAATTATTTTTATTGATTAAAGTAATTATTAATTCATGAACAGGCTCTAAAATGTTGATACTGTAATTCACAAAATGAAGAAAGGAATATGCCATCTCATTTATTCATTAAACTCTTGTATTTCCATAAACAGATTTTTATAAATGCATGATAGCTTAAAAAAAAAAAAAAAAAAAAAAAAAGCATAGCCCAACCTGAGACAAACTCCTGAACACATCCAAACTTACAGAGTGCAGAGAAATTTACCCTTTGCTGTTTGCCCAGCATTAAATTACACCATTGCTCAGCTACTCACTGCATCTGAAAGGCTTTTCAGCAGAACTGCCTTCAATGTATTAGCCTGGTGACAGGAATAATACTGATACATTATAAAAAAGGGCTCTCTTCCCTCAGATCTGTCCTGTTCTTCCTCCTTGAGATTTTTTGTGTCTGGGTGGTAGAAAAAAATCGTGTCCACATTTCTAAAATGTGTGGGACATTTCAGAACTACATGCACAAGGTGGTGTAGATGACAGGGACCCCCTGAAAAAACACTGCCTTGACAAACACAAGCACGGCAGTTCCCACCTGTGTCAGCCTTGCTGTGCATATTGTGTTATTAAACAGCAAAGGGCAGCTTCTCTGGAAGCACCAGCCTGCCAGAGTTCAAGGCGCATTTGGACAATGCTCCCAGGCACACGGTGTGATTCTTGGAGTGTCCTGTGAGGGCTAGGAGCTGGACTTGATGATCCTTTTGCGTCTCTTCCAACTCAAGAGATTCTAAGATTCTGATTTTATGACTCTGTATTTTGTATGGAGGGTCAAGAGCCACAGTTCCCATCCCCTGCTGACTGTGGTTCAAAAGGTCTCATTCTCAAAAGGGCAAAGTTCTGGAATTCCTGGGAACTGACTGTGGTGGGAGATGGAAACTCTATGAGCATCTCTCTGTTATGCTGCTGGCAATAACCTACACACACCAGAGACAGCTGTCCTCAGAGAACTGTTCTGGCATCTTCTGGAACACTTTCCCTGCGCTGAGAATTTCAGGGTTGGCTGCTGACACCCGAGTGGGCAAAAGCAGACACTGGGGGAAATTCCTGCAAGTGCACAGAATGGGAATGCACAGTCAGGTCAGCAGCTAGGCTGACTGGGTGACATGCAGGGCTCTGCACAGGAGGAGGGGTGCTGGAAAGAGGCATTTATAATGCCCTGCAAGAGAGCCTAGGACAATGTCTAAAGCCTTTTCTGCCTGGCTGCTGTACCCTTCAGACACAGCTGCAGGGCAGAGGTGTCATAAGACTGGCTTTGGGGTCTGTCCCTTGTGTCATCTGACACGCTCTGAACAGACCCTTGCAAGTCAGACTCCACATCAGCCTTAACAGGCTCTGCTGTACTCAGCCAGTGTGACTTCAGATGTATTCCAAAGGTGTTCCTCCCCTTAGCTGACAGTCTCCAATGCTTAAACTCTTTCTTTTAAAATTTATTATTACTATTATTGTTATTGTTGTTATTATTGTTGTTGTTATTATTATTATATTTATTGTTATTTCTTTTAGTTCAGTTTCATTTTTAATGCCACCCTTGTGATTAACAGGACATTGCTTTCACTCTTCTCTCTCACCCAGCCCTGCTCCAGCCTTCCACTCATTTGTCATCTCTGAGCTCTGGGGTGGGGGACACTGCTGCACCTGCAGCCTCTGTCACCCCATCAGCCCTCCTTGATGTGCTCAGCACTGGATGCCCATCCTTCCCAGCACCTCCTTCCCTCTCTACCCAGACAATCCTGATTCAGGGCAACATCTCATGGAAGCTCATGGACAAGCCTTTGCACCTCATGTTTCACCAGCACGTCCCCATTCTGGCGGAGGAAAGACTTGATGACAGCCCCAGTGAGGGAAACAGGCTGATGCTGGTACAAAGGTGTCCCACACTGCAGTGCAGGTCCCTGACAGTCTCTCTCACACATACAGCCCTAGTGCCACCTCTGTGCATTTTACCCCAACAGAAACAGCTAAAACAGGCAAGAACTCACTGCTTTTGGCAAAAAAAAAAAAAAATTCATTGAAAAAATCACAGTCTTCTGAGGCACAATATCCCTGTTGATACTGGTCACAGGGACACTGGGATGATGTGGGGTGAGGTGAATCCACAGACACCCAGCTGTACTGTGAAGAGGTACCATCAGCCAGAGCGCATCTGAAACAAGTGGGCAGAGTTGGGAGATCTGCATCCTGGTCTTTCTCCTGACTCTGCTTCACCTTTACCTCTAGTTTGATCTTCGCTTTTTCAGACTGCATCAGCTTGTCTCAGTGCTGCTTCATATCTCTGGGGCTCCCTGTGCAAATGCATTTCAGAAATGACTACTCATTGATATTAATTAACAGGACAGTTAAAGGATTGCACTGGGGAAATCTCAGCAGAGTACTGTCAGGAGTTGCCTCGTCAAGCCAGCAATAAATAACTCCTGTGAAAAGCCAACTCACATGTCTTTTATCCCTCAGCCATGACATGCATATGCAACATACAATTATCCAAAGCAGCAGCACACACGAGGCTACTGTAATCCCTAGAATAGAGTACATGTTCAGCAACTGAGGATCATGAGTCTTGGCCTCTTCCCCAGCCTCTTGCCCTGCAGGAGAAGAGAAAACAGCACACATTACTGTGCTCTGTGCTACAAATAATCTCACAAGTGGCCTCATTCCCAAAAGAGCAAAGTTCTGAAATTCCTGGGAACTGGGTGTGGTGGGAGGTGAGCAACCTCTCACCCCATCCAGACATGACTACAAGCATCTCTGGCACACTGCTGGCAGTAACCTCCACACACTAGAGACAACAGTTATCCTCAGAGAGCTGCTCCTGTTTCTTTCACAACACTGCCTGCAGCCCAGGCAAAGCCTGCTGGTCTCTGCAAAATGAAGCTGCCTGCACCTCCTTTCCAGCAACCAAAGGCTCTCTCTCCTCCAGTGACTGGCAAGGTGCTCTCCCTCTCCTGGCTCAAGAGCAGTTAGCTCCTCTTCACATCCCTCACACACTCCAGAAGCACCACCAACAGGCACACTCATCCCACCACAGCTATCAGTCTGCTGGCTGAAAATCCATCACAAGCAGAAGAGCCTGCAGAATCTTTCATGGGTTGTCATTCCTGCCTTGAAGCTGGACTGTTAATGAGCTGAACACAAATTCAGCACACACCTGTTTCTGACATCTGGATATTCACATCTGCACAAAGCAACTCTGATCAGTAATTGCACAACTGCAGCAGTAGCTACCCCTGGGACTCATCTGGAAGCTCAGCTAGTAGCAGACACTTTGCTGGACCATCACCGTGGCTCAGCAGCCCATGCAAGGTGTGAAATCAAGTGTCCCTGCAGCAAGGCTCTGACTGATCCCTTCCTGCTGTGCAGGCTACAGGAAGGTAAAAGCTCAGCTTCTCAGGTCCTACAGTTAACAGAGTGAGTTATACTAATCCTTTTCAGTTTTCTCCAAGTCTTTCAGGACTTTCTTTGGAACTTCAAGTGTGTACTGTAAATCATTCCCTGTTTCAGCTTTATATGAGGACATTAACGGAAATTATGAAGTTACATTTTGCATGAATAACATGGAAAAGGAAAGCTTGTTCTGTGAAGTCAGTAGGGACTCACAGTTACTCACCCATGGGATACAAGCTGGGAACCAGCACAGAATCCACCCAAGGAGCTGGAAAAGCCCTCTCTCTGGCCACATCTACAACCAAACACCCATGAAACGTACCCATTACATGTTGTGCTCTCCACTGTCATACCTGAATACAGAATGTGTAAGGAGGTCATGTAGTGACAGGGCACACACTGGCAGGTCTGGATTCTCACACCTGCAGGTTTGCATGGCTGATCTTGGGACTGTGACCGGACAGCTCTCAAAGGAAGCAAAAGGTCACGCTGAACCCAAACAACCTGCAGATCAGGCCTGGAACCCAGCCAGGAGGCCTGCTAACCATCGCTGAGTGGTGGAGAAACCAGTGCCAGGTTCCTGGCCCCACACTGTCACTCCCCACCTCTCTGCTTGTTAGGAACCCCTCATCCCCTCAAAGTAGCTGCAGCCCTCCCACAACCCTCATGATGTGTTTGCCCCTTGCCCACACTATGGAGCCTTTCTGGCTCACCCAGCCTTAGCCCTGGTCCCACTGCCGCCAGCCTGGGGCTGGGCGCAGGTGCCTGCCTGCCTACCTGCTCCCTGCCCTCGTGTTGGAGCAGAATGGGTGTCCCGGGCTTGCAGGACCACCAGAAAGAGGAGAAGGCACTGGGTGAGGACCATGACCCACCATGCTCCCAACATGCTGCTGTTGCTGTTGCTGCCCCTGTAGCAGCATTGCCCACAGCTGGAACAGAACAAGTCAGAGGGGCTCTGTGACCTCACGGCCCTGTGGGGCCATGCCCTCCACCAGGGCTCCCCAAGGTACTCCCATTGCCCATGAATTTCTGAATCTGCCCACTGTTGAATTTCCTGTTTCTGCATAAGCATGGAAGGAGCAGAAGTGGAGAAGGGTGGACCTATTTTGGGAGGCAGCACTGTGCATGGGAGTGCAGAGCCACTCAGGTCTTTCTTCTCAGAAATCTGTATCAAAAGCACTGTATAAAGACTGCATAGAAGAGTCAACTGCAAGAGCCTTGCAACTATTTTTGTCAGGCAGCATTCTATCAAGAAACTGGCTTTTCCCCTCTCTCCCTCTCCTTTTGCTACAGTTTCATTACCTTTAAAGACACCATTTCCTACCTCTGCTACTGTCCTTCTAAAGTCAGTGTGCCACCCCTAGGCTTATCCCTAGTGAGCCTAATTTATCCCTTTCCCCCTTTTGCTCTAGTTTACAGCTCTTTCAGCAGGCCATGTTAACTCCTGAGCAGAGATCCTTTTCCCCTCTGAGACAGGTATACCCCACTGCAGCCACCAGGCCTGCTGTCATGTAAGCTGACCTGTGATAAAAACCCTCAAAATTCTGCTGATAACACCAGGCTCAGAGCCAGGTATTCATTATATTATTTTCCTGTTAAACATGTTGAACAATAAATAGCAAGTGCCAGATTTTGCACTTTCAACAGGGAAACCCTGGATGTACATATAGACTGAGGAATGAGAGGCTGGAGAGCGGAAAGAGACTGCTCTGCTCTGTGCTGGTGCAGCCTCACCCTCAAGCCTATGTGCAGTTTAGGGCACCACAAGAGAAGATATAAAGCTATTAGAAAGCATCCAAAGGAGGGCTACAAAGATGGGGAAGGGTCTAAAGGAGACACCAGATGGTGTGGCTGAGGTGACTTACCTTGTTCAGCCTGGAGAGGAGTAGTCTGAGGCAAGACCTCACAGTGGTCTGCAGCTCCCTCATGGGGGGAAGTAGAGGAGCTGGCACTGATTTCTTCTCTCGGGTGACCAATGACAGGACCCAAGGGAATGGCATGAAGCTGTGTCAGGAGAGGTTTAGGCTGGATATTAGGAAAAGTTTCTTCACCCAGAGCATGGTTGGGCACTGGAACAGGCTCCCCAAGGAAGTGGTCATGACACTAAGCCTGACAGAGTTCAAGAAGTGTTTGGACAATGCCCTCAGGCACATTGTGTGATTCTTAGGATTGGATTATTCTTGTGGGTCACTTCCAAGTCAAGAGATTCTATGATTACTCTTGGTAGGGGGTTAAAAAATATAGCTGTGGTGATATTTAAGGTCGTGGGCTCTCAAGTGGTGTCTGATGTGAGGAGAGTGGGTTTGTATGAAGATCCATCAGCTGTGAGCCAGATGGATACCAATCCTGCAACAGGATATGACTGTAAGCAGGATGTCAAAGAGATTTTAATTATGCAAGAACTTAAATCCAAGTAAGAAGAAAAAAAAAGAGGGGGGGAGTTCATTTTGGAGATGTCAAGAATACTTTGTGTGACAGATTGCTACATTCTTTTGTTTAGGAGGCTAGACAAGGGTCATAAGTGAGAAATAGAGGGAGCACAGCAGCTACTCATTTGTTTTTAATACTTACAATTTTTCTTGCAGATTAGCTTTTCGTCATGCCAGAGTCCTCGAGGATGGAGCCAGAGGGGTGTTGGGTATGGCACACCGTGCTCACATCACTTGTGATTATCTGACTGCTTCCATAACACAAGCACCCCAAACACAAACTGGGAAAAGAGAGTAAAAGCTTGCTGATTTTTGAGTTTGTCACTGTATTTTAAGAATTGTTCTGCCAATGCACTTCTCTGACATAAGACTGTAACTACAAGCCATAAAACACTATGAATGGACAAGAAATACAAGCACCATTTCCCTGTTCATGGACACACAATAATTTGCACTTTGGGGCACTGGAAACAGAAATGGAAAATACCCCACTAAACGGTAAATAGAGTGCATGATCACTTAAGGAAGATATCCTCAATGTGCATATTCTGTACACATTTAGGTACTGTACCTACACGTCTGACCTTGTTGTGAGTCAGCCACATACCACATGCTGTCAGGGTCCACACCACACAACACACTACCCAGCCTACAACTACTAATATTGGTAAAATAAGGAGTTCAAAGAGCGCAAAAAGGAATGAATTACAAGAAACAGATGGTCTCTAATAGAACATTTTTGCAAAGACAACACTTGAACTACTGCAAAGAGTACTGTCAGAGATTGCCAAGAAGCCACCTGATGCCCAGTGTGATGCTACGATGCAAACAAATGGAAGACACAGTAATCCCAACATCCAACCTTTGACATTTCCTAAGGCTAACAATCTTACAACCATACAACTTCGACTTTCTCCATAAGGTTTGCCTTAGAAAAGACACATGAATAGGTCCTATGATCTTCAAGTTCCAGCAACACTATGGGAATAATCTCTGACATGTGAAATAGACACTTAGGAAATCCTGCAGAGCCCTGCTTCACTGAGGACCACTAATACAGCTGAGTAAAATCCTGCCTAACAAGCTCTCTGGAATCCTGGATGCTTTGAATCAGCATCCTCCAGGAGGATGGACACCAGAGAGACTTTGAAAGCTACAACGGCCAGCCCTGGGGAAGAAATTCCACACTGGAACTTGCTTCATGACAAACAGGACAAATCAAATCATTTCCAAAAGCTTCTTTAGCCCTCCTAAGTTTCTGAAGACATAATAATGAAGAATAGAGACAGACATCTCTTCCCACATGTTTTTACAGGAAATTATGACACAGCCTTAGTAAATGGATATGATTAATCATTTATGGAAACATTCTCATTTCTGACAGTACAAGAAAAGAAAAAGGCATTAGTGAAGATTCTCTCATCTTTTCCACAACATGAAAAAGCCTTCCATAATAAAGACTCACATAGAAGCCTGTTCCTTCTGCAAAGGAAGATGGGCAATTGGTTCTACTAGAACTGAAGAAAGTAAGAAAAGCTAGAAATAGTCATTATTTGGGATACCAGTTTTCAGAGGCACTACTGCAAGGGACGAGACCTGCCCACGTGCATTACTGTGAGGGAGAAGACTAAGCAGACATAGGAGAGAATGGCCAGAAGAACTTCATGCCACACGTGGCTCTGGCTGTCAGAAAATCTCACCCTTTACTGCCTCACCCATATTGCTGCTATCTGTAGTCACTTTGCTTTGCACTGGAATTTTTTAACACCATATTTAACTGCTGGTACTATAATACCTATAGCCATATTTATTTCTTCTGAACAAAATTTTGTCTGGGATACTCACCCAAAGAGACACAAATTTTGAGGAAAGAAAAAGAAATCTTATGATGAAATGCTTACATACCACTCATTTCTCTAAAAGTGTTGGCAGCTATTTGAGTTTGCATTTAGGAAAAACATTTGATTTCCTATAGTTTCGCAAAAGAGAAGAAAAATATTAAGGAAGTATAGTTTTCTATCTGGAATTGAATTGCCCCATGAACAGAAAATACTATTCTATTTGTTCTCTGTCCAACATGTCATTTTTGCAGACTTTTGTTTCAGTTGAAAATATAATCTCATGTGACATTTATACTACAGATTTCAAAGACAGGTACCTGCAGGCTTTGAATCTCTTCAATGAGAACAGGAGGTAAATAAATTCAGAGTCTTTAAAACTGCATTTACTAACTTTTCATTGTCATACTGGAAAACATCAGTGAATGAAGTATTCTTCAAAGAAGCTGCTAGGCCATTACATTTAAAACATCCCAAACCATTTCCTCAATCGCACATTATAATGTGTATTGCTGGAGCTCAGTGATGTGCAGACCAAATAGAACTGGTTAATCATTTGTAGAACCGTTCTCACTTCTGTCAGTGCAGGAAAAGAAAGGATCATCAGCGAGGCTGGATTCTTCTCTTTTGAAAAACATCATTGGAAATGAATGCAAGCCCATGAGCCTAAGCATACCCTGGATAAGATATACTTATCACTAGCATGCACTCAAGCAGCTTTATAGGCTGCCAGGAACACTCAAAAGCACCCTTCCATGGACTTGGTATGCTTAGGAAACAGCAGAACAGAGAAACAGTGTGCTCCTGCTATCGTGGTTAGGACTAGTTTGGACACAGACACTGGGTACCAGCAAAGCACTTCTTTAATTGTTATTTTGGCACTGTGTTGTAAATTATCTTAAGCAAGGAGGATTTTATGAGTGTGAGCATCCCATTGCTCTTCTTCCAGCTCTACCCAGCATTACTCAAGCTATCACATATAGGACAGTTTACCCTTATGTAATCCTAACTCACTGCACAATTAATTATATTTGAAAAGTGAAGGGCACTTACTTTGAAAACTTCAGATTTAGAAGTTTAACTAAATATCTCAAGAAGGAGGTGCTACTAAGGACTCCAAAGTCTTTGGAAGTTAGAAGCCTTGACTTCTGCATGAACCCTCTTATCAGAACAGAAATCAGACTCATAGTCCTTCAAGGACAGAAAGATGAAGCAAATTGAATGATCCTAGAGAATTAAACACTGCTATGAAAAGCTGTTGAAAATAAAGCAAGTGGATGCTGTAATCACAGACCTGCAAGCATGAGATAGCAGTGAGTTAGTCTTTGTATCTTACTTTTACAATACATATAAACCCCAAACCATTTCCTTCTAAACTGCAAAAGCAGATTCCCCTATTGATAGGGATGCTAAAAAAACACCTTCTACTACAACAGAAGCAAATTTTAAATACATCAAATTATAAATGCACCAGCATTTAATTTTGCATTGAAATATGATTAAGCTCCCTGATTTAAATTAAACAAGAAAAAATAATTGCAGTCTTGCATGTCTTCACTGATAAAAACCAAGGAAACCTCAGAGCACCTTCTCACCACAAGGATATTTCCCTCCTCATCTCCTCCCTTGCTTAATTACTGAAATCTTGAGGTACAAACTGTACAACAGACACTGCAAAATAAAATTGGTCTACCATATATTATCAGAACAAGAAACCTCATCTCTTTCTAAAAGTATAAGCCATTTTTTGCAGTTATTAATTATTAGGTAGGATAAGGAAGAATTCAGGAAAAAAGGACATAAAAAGTGCAGAGCAGCTTAGTGCTAAAACATCAAATGAAAAAATATCTCTCATTAATTCCTTCTCCCAGTTCTACCAGCAAAAAACCCCATACCAATTATTTTAAAGCATAACAACTGTCAAATTGTGCATCAGTTCAAGTTCTGTAGCATTTATATGCATCAAAAGCAAATCTGCAAACAGTGTGGCAAAATGTAGGTTTGCAAGTTTCAGCAGGCAATCACATGGCTGAAGGGAAATGCAAATGCAGTCCTGCTTAGGATCTACCAGTCTTTTAATGAGAAGAGAGGCCAGGATCAACCAAAAGAAGATATGTGAGAAAGTTTAAAAAAAAATTAAAAAAAACCCAAAACAAAACAACTCTGTGTCTTTCAAAAGTTTGGTATTGATTTATTTGATGGGAAACTCAAAACTAGCAAGAACAACAGACACATTCTCATCTCCTTGCTTCCTGATAACAAGAGGGTTGATGTAGTCATATTTATGGACATAATGTTGAGTGCTTATATGTGTCTTTTTATACAGAGGAACATTGAGATTATTCATTTAGATGCATTTAAAATGTGTATTTCCTTTTCATAGGATCCTTTTAGTAGCTTCAAAACTATAGTAGGAGAGAAACACATAGACTTACCATGATTTAGGGTTGTTTAGTAAGCCATGCATCTGTTGTAAATCCTCTAGAGCTCAAACACAATCTCAGTAGTCATTGAAAAGATTTAATTTATAGACTCAAAGACCCTTGATTATCAGATTCTTCACAGTCTTACTAGCAAGACTACTACATTGTATTTAAATAGCAGAGATGAAATAGCAATGAAAAGGAAATAAACCACTGGCTGTTTTTTCCTAAATATTGTTGGTTTATATATACTTTACAGTCTAATTGCTTTGGAACAGAACTGCAGGTTTTGCCCTACAATTTAAAAATCCAAACAAAACAAGACCAAGCCAAGCAAAATCTCCAGCCTCATAGAGACCCTGTTAAATCTGCAGCTAAACCCACTTTTGAAGCAGAAAGGACAAAGTTCAGGCTGTGTCCCTGCAAGCACATTTAAGTGTGTGGCCAGAGCTGCTGTTCTACAGAACCCCTGCAACACTGGAGATAATTCTGCATACGCCTTTGATGACTTCTGCTTTCTCTGCTTACCTGAGCAAATTCCAAACACGGCTGCAAATGGCAGGGGGGCCTTTGTGTGTTTGGCTTTTTGTTTCCAAAATAAGACCACAAGACATAAGGTGAAGTGCTTAGAGAAACAGATATTCTCATTGACTGAGGTGTAATTCACTGCACATTCCCTGCTCAGCAGGAGCATTGCATTTTTCTCCTAGATGGTGTCTCCAACCACAAGGAAATGCTAGAGCAGCCAAGATCCTTTCAAACAATGTCACCTCCACCAGTCAAAAATACTTGTCCTTCCTTTCTTGCTGCTACAAAATGGAGAGAAATTACATTTATCAAAACCCAAATAGGGTGTACATTAATAAGGAAAAAACAAGCAAGTGGATTCTGGACCTTGAAACTTCTGAACTCCATCTGCACCCTCACTCACTTTCCAGCACGCACCCCAAGTGGAAAATGAGTGCACTGGAAACATGTTCTTAAGGACTGCGATATATGGTTGTGAAAAAAGGAAGGAGCAGTAAAGTGAAGCAGAGAATTCTGTTTTTATATTTACAGCTTTTTAAGTTTTTCATCACTATACTTACTGTATGTTTGCTAGTAGGTTTTCTATGCAGTTCAAGCAGAAAAACTGAAAAACTGAGAAAAAGAAATCCCACTGCATTCAACAGTGTATCAGACAGTGGCAACACCCTCATGCTACATGCACTCCCGGTGAAAGAAAATGCTGTACTTCTTACTCATTTTTCTGCCTGAAGACTAACAAGTGAAACAAAACAGGGAAATACCCCTCCAGCTTGCTGTACCAGGAACATTTTGTTTAGAAGAATGGGCAAAATACTCCCATCAACTGGCTCATTCAACAGTGCATAATTTTGTGAAAGTGCTTAAAAATAAAATCAGTGTACAAACTCAAGAGAATAATTTTCGTTTTCATCCAATTTCAAATGCACATGTAACTTAATGAAAGGCCTATCTTAAAAGCTGATCACATCATTTTGGAACCCCCCGAGCTGTTTCTGAAGCCCCTTTCTGCTCACTCTCTAAAAAGCCAAACACAACCAGATTGCTAGTCCAAGTAACTCACAAGCTTACAGTTAACAGGTAAGAATCTTCCCTTCTTTCCAGCTTTTAATCTGCCTCCTACAAAAATGACCATGATTTCTTAACATCTTAGGGCAGAGAATCATATTTTCTACTTCTAAAGAATATTTTTTGGAAGAAATTAAATTCACAAACCAATAAAGAGTTCATGAAAATGAAAGAAAATGAAAGAGCCCATGAAAATAAACAAAAAATATTTATTTTCCTATGACTGCAAAATATATTAGTGCTGTGGAAAAATTCCAAATTCATACTTTGGTAGGCAATAGAGCTGGCAAAGGGAATCCCAAATACACTAAACTTGAGAAACTGTAGGCTGATGAAGAACCTTGAGAATGAGGACTGCTGACTTAGCCTCACCTCTACCTTGCACTAGAGCCTTCACTGAAGTCAACGTGCTTTGCACAGCAGAGAGTGAGACACACAGCAACGCTTATACATTTTAATTGGCATTGCCTTCCCTATATCAGAGTCTGATATTTTTTGAAAAGAATTATGATTATCTTTTATCAAGACATACCTAGTGGACATTGAAGTCACTTCCACGATTTCTTGAGCAAGTGTAGTGAATAAAGTAAATAAAAGCCTACAGTGAAATTCCATCTTTATTGAACCTGTTATTCTCAAGATTGCAGAGGTTACAAAAATATGCTCTGGATCCCCAAAGTAACTTGAAAAAGCAATTTAATTACTTCCATCCTACATAATGAAGTTTTATCTTTACCTTTGCATCAAATCCAGATGTATCCTTAATTTTCATTTGCTATTTTGATGGACTTACTTCATCTGGGAGTCTCTTTTGTCTTCTTAAGAAGTATCAACTAAGAGCTCTTCCCATTAAAAGTTTTTTTGATTGATGAGCAGATGCTTAGTTCCTAATGATATTTCCGAGGTTAGTCTATTCTAAATGAAACAGATTAGCTAATTTTTAGCCACTGAAGAATAATCTTAAATAAAGGTCACAGAACAGCTCACTATGCAATTAATAAAGATTCAGCTAGTAATTCCTTGATCAAATATTAGTATTTTTGATTGGTCCCAGAAGAAATATCCTTTTTTAATGCAAACCTGGCACATGAATCAGAGCCACAGCTGCTGCCTGATATAATCACTGTACAATATTCTAATCCCATGAACTCTGACTCAGCAAGCATCTGCTTTCCAAATCAACTTTATCAAACAACATTTTTCCTCCAGAATTTTGTCATCCAAGGTTTAAAAGCAAACAATTTTAAAAACCTTTTGCAGATGCATGTTGAAGTCAAGTACTGTATTTTACCTTCTTTCCAGAAGACATTCCCTAGGATTTAAATGGTTATGACACTGAGTTAGACTGTTTAATTAGTAAAGAGGACATTATTAAGTTTTTTTTACTGGCATCTTATTCAGGCTACAGTTAGAGGATTTGTTGGATCGACAAAGCTTGATGTGCAAGTTTTAATTGTTAGTGTTTTACTATACCAATTTCCTTGGGTAGTAGGAATTAAGTAAATTTATGACATCCATGTTTAAGTCTGTACCTTGATTACCTGTCTGCTTCTAAGCACACACAGAAAGGCATAAACAGTGGAGGTCCAAAGCTATCATTCGCTCCTACTACCTTGCAATTAAAACCACAATTTTGTGATTGCAAATTTCCCATGCAGTTTATAGACTGAGACCTTTGCTACCACTGACAGAAAAAAATTTCAGCTGCAGATTCTTTCAGAAATGTTAATACCAAAACACATGGACCTTTCAGGAGAGGCAGAATGCCAGTTCCTTCTCATCTTTTTGCCTTAATGCTTTTTGAAGTGCAATCACTTGGATTGCAAACAAGAAGTAATATCATTCTACATAGCTGAGGGTGAGTCAGAAAGAAGGAACATCACAGCAACATCATCTTATAAAAGGAAAAGCACAAAATCATAGAAACGGTGACATGGAACCCTGTAAATCTGAGGTCCATCTAGCATTCCACTCAAACCAAGACTATTACCGACATTGTACCATTAGGTCACCGGGAGTTTTATCAAGCCAAGTCTTGAAAAACCTTCAAGAATGGGGACTTTGGGTGACCTGTCCCAGTGCCACATGATCCACCTACTGAAGTTCTTTTTCTGATGTGCAGCCTAAACCTTCTCATACACCATCTTATGTTGCCACTTGTTATATTCTCCATCACTACTTACAAGACCTTGCCATATCTGTAAATGCTTTCAAGGCATTTCTTCACAATTGGAAAAGCCCAGTTCCTTCAACATCACTCACACAGGATGCGAATTCCAGCTCCTGCTCATTGCAGCAGCCCTCTATTAACACTTTTCCAGTTTCCCAACATCCTTACAACACCAAAGTCTTATGTGCAGCCTCACAGAGTGACGGAGACGAATAAAAGCTCCTCTCAACCTGATCTCATTCCTTTGCATACACCAGTGAAGAACTGCTGAGGAGAGATGGTGTAGGCATGTAATTAATACAAAGGAGCCTTAGCACAGCACACACATTCACACACCATGGACAGGTGCAGGTGCACAGGCAAAACGAAACACAGAATACAGGGGTGCGTGCTCCATTGCATCTTCTCCCAAATTTGAGGTATGTGGTGTTGTATTTCCCACTGATTCATTTATTAAATGCCTCTCACATTGTTTCCCCCCACACTTTCCCCTGCCCCTAGCCCTGGCCAGTCCCTCGGGTCCTCCCTATTGGTTCCTGTACCCCAACTCTGCCCGTGTACCGCCCCTGCGATCTGAGAAATCCCCCCTGTTCCAGGATCATGAGGGCTCTCTGCCTTGGGGGCTGTTGGGACAAGATGTAGCCATTAAAAGTCCTCTGAAACCCTCATGGAGAGACCCTTCTCGCCTCCTTCACCGTCACTGTGTTGTAGAGCTGAGAGCTGCTGGAGCAAAACCGCGGAATTGTCCGAAATGGACTGCGGGAGGGTGACAATGGTCACACTGCCCTAAGCAGCTCTGCTGAGCTCTCAGGGAAAGCTGCAGCTTGCTAAACTAAACCTAGCACTACAACACAGGTAGGCTGAGTTTTCAAAAAATATTGCTCCACCATGAGGAATATACTTTCTCTTCACCCACTTTATGTGTTGGCTTTTATTCCTAAGGGCTTGCTATGCTCTCTTTGCCAATTATGACAGGACTTGGTATGTATGGCTTTGATAGCTGCCTATTTCAGGGTGGAATAATTCCCACCTGAAAACATCTGTCTTACTCAAGTGAAAGTGAAGGGAATCTAAACCTCAGATTCCCTGCGCCTGTGTCAGAGCTCTACAGTGTAGGTGTCTACAAATGAACGAGTCACTTGCGGTACATACATGCAGCCAAACACTTTCACAATCTTTTTTTTTTTAAACCAATACAAGAACCATTTTCAAAACAATGTTACATTATACCCTCTAAGTTATTGACAGGTTTGAAGATAAACTACTACAAAATAAAACAGCTTAAAGACAAATTAGTCCTATAATTGGTTAATTATTGTTCTTTACCCAATGCATATTAAGAACATTCCATATGCATTCAATCATGATGGATTCATTAAAGATAATTGCCACATTGACATAGTCTAAAGCTATTTTCTAAAAAGAAACAAACATAAACCTCCATTGTAAGATTCCATCTTCCTCCAAGTGTTACACAGTTAAAATAAAACCTCTGTATTTAAAACTAAATGTTAGCATTAGCATAAGCAACTACAATTGAGGTAACAGCATAAGAAACATTATTCCCTATAATTTCTAATAATTGCTAGTAAGTTCAGAGGAAAACATACTCTGTCCTAGTTGAATACAAAGATATGATTAACTAGTACAAAAATAAAATAGCTAATTTCAGTGGAGGAAAGCTTTACAGAAGTCTGTTTTAGTGCCATGGGAATGAAAAATCTCATTGTCCTAGGACTGACTTTTTTAGCTTACTTAAGATATTCTCATTTTCCAAAAGCTACTTTTACAGCCCAAATCAGCTCCCAGTTATATGCCATACTAGTTTTACTGATTCTTGACTTTTCAGGGTATAACCCCAGCCAGCAACTAATAAGTACCATGCAGCTGCTGACTCACCCATCTCACTCTCCATGGGGTGTGGGTTGAGATAAGACCAGTTTAATAATTGAAATAGAATTGCTATTATTGTTGATCACACCCATTGGGATGTGACAACCATCCATCTCTCATCCATCTTGTCAATTTATTCCTAAAAACTGGATCTCCCCAGCAGGTTCCTAGACCTTACTTTGCTTTAGGGCAAAACTGGCTTTCCAAGGGATTTAAACTATTTTCTTCTCCTTCTCAAAACTTCCTCTTCTGTTACCTCACATGATGATGTCATCAATGTATCGAGGTGTTCCCCAGCTTCACCCTATTCCAGTGCAGTCTGGATCAGTCCATGGCAGATGGCAGAGCTGTGTGTTCACCCCTGGGACTGTCAATTCCAGGTGTACTGGACACACCCACAACTGAAAGAAAACTCTGGCCTGCACTCTGCCACCGAAGGGATTGAGAAAAATCCATCAGTGATATCAGCTGTGCTTTACCACTTGTCTGCCTTTGCCTCAAGTTGCTATTGAAGTTCCAGCATGTCCAGAACGGCAACACTCTGGCAGGGTGACTTCATTCAGGCCACGATAATCTCCTGTTAGTGCCCACTTTCCATTAGAACTTTGCGCTGCTATATGGGACTATTAAAGGGTGAGTGGGCCCTGCTGATCGTTCCTTGGCTCTCCAGTTGACAGATTAGTCTGTGAAAGGGCATCAGGGGGTTTCTGTTGGTGAGATGCTGCCACTGGTGCACACTGGTGTTGTGATCACCATCAGCACCTGCTGTTCCTTGACATTCAGCAGTGTCACAACAAAAGGGTCATCCAAGAGACCAGGCAAGGTACACAGCTCCTCTCCCCCATCTTTGAGGGGGAGGTAGGAGGAGGAAGGGATGCCAGGCCATTTAATCCACACAGTCCAATAAACCTGGTTGTTCCTCTCCTCCACATGGCCGGAGACAGGGCTCCTCTAGACGTGGTCATAGGGTTCTCCACTGATTTCTTGTAAAAATAGATTAGAATTCCTTTACACAGGATCAGGAGGAAGACCAGCTATTCCACTATGTCTGGGGAACTGCTCACTGGAGACTGAAGCAGCGACTTTCCTGGGAGAACCCCCATTTATCATTGTTTTTCCTTGTCTCACATGCCCATGCCTCCAGGGTTGAGGTGTATTTTCCATCCTGCTTTCTCTCCATGGTCCTTCAGGTAAAAGCATGGGGTACCCTGTGGTATACACTGTCTGTAGCCTCTCTCTTCCACAAAAGAACACTTACTGTTAATAGCTGAGTCTGTACAGATGGGGGGTAGGACATACCCGCTTTAAACTGCTGGAATTCGGTACTTGCCCCTATTATCCCACACTGCCACTCCTGACAATCCAGCCTCGGGATCACCAGATCTCTAGGTGGCATTCTTAAATAGTTGTTTAACCTTAAATAAGACCTGGAACACATTCAGAAGATACAACAGTAGCAACATGCTGGTTTGAACATCTCAAGGATATTCAAAATTCTGAAGAGCTATTGTTATTATCCTGGAGGAGAAGAGAAAGGGAAGTGCCTCTGCCATGATTTTGGTCTCAGAGGAGAAAAGGCAAAACGTAAAAAAACCCCTTATTTATAGTTTCCTGGAGTATGGATATGACTGCAATGCTGAATACAAATACCAGATTAGTTTCACAACCAGCAATTCTATCACATCATAAGCCAGGGTTTGTTACGAAGTACAACGACGTGATAACCTTAGTCCAGTTCCCACAGCTATTAAACAACACAACAGTGAACATGTACTGCAAGTAAGGGATTACATAATGCAACTTAAAAACAGCCATTACAACTTTGAGAGCAAAGAAATTGTTGTGACCAGTGACTATTAAGTATAATAAATGCCTATTACAAATTTGTTCTAACACATTTAAGGTAGATTTGTCGTTAACTCAATCCACTAAGCCCCACATTGGGCATCAAAAAGACTGTCTTGGCTTAACCCAGTTGTCAACTAAGTACCACACAGACACTCACTCCCAACCTACACACCCCCCATGGGATGAGGAGGAAAATCAGAAAAAAAGGTAGAACCTGTGGGTTGAGATAAGAACCATTTAATAACTGGAATTAAATTAAATATAATTATAATAATAGAATGAAAAGAGAGATTTATAAAAAGAGAGGGAAATAAACCCCAAGCAGAACAAGCAATGCACAGCACAGTTCCCCACCACCCACTGACCGATGCCCAGCCCAGTCCCAAGCAGCCATTAGTCACTCACATACAAACTCTCCCAGTTTATATACTGAGTGTGGCATTCCATGGTATGGAATGACCCTTTGGCCAGTTCAGGTCAGCTTCTCCTGGCCATGCTCCTTCCCAGCTTCTTGTGCACGTTCTCACTGGCAGAGCATGGGAAACTGAAAAGTCCTTGACTCAGGGCAACCACTACCTAGGCACAAATAAAAATTCAGTGTGTTACCAACATTATTTTCACACTAAATCCAAACCACAGCAGTGCAGCAACTACTAGGAAGAAATTTAATTCTATTCCTGCCGAAGCCAGGAAAGTCTACATTATTACTTTTTATCTACTACACACTCAAAAGCTCCTGCACTCCTATAATTATTAATAACAAGTTATTAGCTCTGGTTTCAGGCCTGATTTAATGATACCCAACTACAAGGTCACACTTCAGGTCCTGCCATCATCCTCACTGAGGATTTAAATTTCATGCAGGTCCTACAGGCAGATACAAGTACTACAGAAATCCATATGACATTTTGCTCTTGGAACGGCAACACAAAACAGGACATAATCACAGGGTTCCCAAAACATTGCTGTCTTAGGGTGACTTTATGATGTGCATCCCGTATCGCTGCCCTATGCCCAGAAATTAATTCTTGTGCCTTTCTATGCCTTTAAATTGAGCCTGAGAGGGGGAAGGAAAAACTGAGGAAAACTTTTTCAAAGCAGTTTGCAGCTTGCTCAAGGTCACACAGAGATGGCGACTTTTCCCAGCTGCAGCAGGGGAGCGAGGAAGCACCCGGCTTGCTGCTGCCCAGTCAGCTTTTGGCCAGTGGTTCAGCTGCTTTTTCTCTGGAGAGAGACTGAGAGTTGAACCTTTTTTTTCCTTCCCTGGAATTTTGGATTTTCTCCCTTTTCTGCTGGACTGCTTCAATATCAGAGCACATCAGGAGGACTTTCCACTGATGGCAGAGGGCCTGGCCCTGGGCCAAGCCCCAGCTCCAAGGAGACCAAAGGAGGACTCTGACACTTTCCCAGGTTCTTTCTCCACAGCGAGAGATTTTATTATTTAGCATTATTATCCTTTCCCCGTGTGTTTGTTAAATAAATAGCTTTTATCTCTTTCACTTTCCTTTGAGGAAAATTTATTTTTCCTGAACCTGGTGGGGGAGGGGTGGTCACCTGCCTTCTCTCAGAGGATATATTTCTAAATTTAGCCAAACCAGCACAACTGCCCTCATGGGGGAATGGAAGGAGCAATTGGAAAGAGAGCCTTAAAGATCCCTAGTCTTCCTTCAGCCTAAGAGGTATGAACTGGCAGGCAGTGTGGGAGCCAATGTGACTGCCCTGGAGATGTGTGCCCCAGAATAACAGAGAAGATGCAGATATGGCAAAGGAAGTGTCCAAGGAGTACATGGGCAGCAAAAGAGAGGGGAAGCAAGAGTTCTCTGGCCATCAAAAGAACAAGCGGAACAGGTAGAAAGGGAAGATGAATACCAACATTGGATACTCATGAATAACATGAAAATGATAAACCATACGCTGACAGGGAATAGAAGTAAACAGGAAATCACAAGGCAGGGGTGGGTATCTGGGAAGTGAGAGACTGAAGAAAACAATAGACAAATCCAGGAAAGAGAGAGTAACACTGAAGTCACAATATTTTATTTATTTCAGATTTATCTGTTTTGATATTCATTTGTTGAAGGCAAGATTACTTTTGAACCATCAATCATTTTTGCAAGATGTGACAAGTAGTTTTTCATCTAGACTCCCTTTTTCTATTTCCTTTTTCCTTGCCTTTTTGAAGACCAACACATCACTTCACTAATCTATCTATCACTAGCACTGTACAGCAAGGCATCAATTTTGGGTGTACAGGCATACCATGCACACTCTTCCTCAACAGCAAAGCAGAGGGAGGGAGGGGAGACTACCTTTCTTCTGAGGAACCGAGCATAGCAAGAAAGACCTACCTTACAGAGACGGTAGTGTCTGCAGAGAGAAAGTCACAGCTCAGGCTGGGGATGCTGCAGCTTCACACAGAGACTGCCCAAAGCCAGCAGCCAACATCCAAACCTCAGAGAGTCAGATGGAAGGAAAACTCCTCAGTATCAGAGGAGTCAGTGCAGCATTCACTGCTATTTAGAGCCATTAAACTGCCTAGAAGCAAACACTTTTTGAACAGACACAGTGGTTTTAAGTCCACAAAAATGCTATATACTTTCTTTTCATTCCATCTTATCTATCTACTCTGGGTTTTCTGGATTTAAGAAGTTACTTATTCTAGCTTCGACTCAGATAAAATCAGTCTTGAGTTCAAAAGCTTTTTGTCTTCTTCAGAGAGCTTATTCTAGGATAAAGATCTATGTACATCTACTTCAAAGGTCTGACTCAAAGCTTTATTCACAGAACAGATGAGGAAAGCAAGAGCAAGCCTTCATCTGGAGAAGACATTGTTTTGCGATGAACAGGTTCACATTTAGGATCTCCCAGAAATGAACTCTGCTATTCTCTGACCTTGCAAGAGCAAGGTACTGCATGAGCATCCACAAGGACACGTTAACATTCTTGGAGGACAAGAGAGCTGGAAATTAATCTCACTTCAGCCTAGAAATTCCTGGGAGACCTGCTGAGCTTAAGACAGAGCAGTGCAGAAAAGAGTCCCATTCCATGGCTTCCATTCCCAGGAAATGCTTGTAAGTTTCCAAGGGCTGTGTCGGGAAACAGGGCTCAAAAGCCTAAGTGACTGCCCTTGAAAAGAGCAGATACTGGCTGTGTGAGGCAAGAAATGGCAGCAGCTGGAAGAGGAATAGGTCTTCCCTGTGATTTGGGTATTTCAGGCAATTCACAGCACAGTAGGTCTAAATAGGTTGATGGTTACTGATGAGATGTTGCTTCACAGAGCCTACTCAAGTGACCTAATGTAGAGGGATCTAGTATGGAAGATTTCACAGAAACCTCTGTGATTTTCTGTGTTTAGCAAAAGGAAAAAAAAATCAAGTGTAGATGGTGTCTGAACGATATGCTGTAACTGAGGAGAAACTGTAGGTAGGGACTTGTGTGGGGAATACAGAGACAGCTTTCAAGGCAGAGGTAGAACACCATAAACAGTAACAGACTCATCACACACTGGTTTTCTGGAAACAGAGTGAAGTCCAATACCTTTTCTTCAAATTAAATTATTCATGAGGAAAGGATGAATTGGAAACTGATTTTGACTGAATTAACCTGCCAACTCATGGCATATGTCATGTACCTTGATTCTCTTTCCTCTGGAAATCCCTAAAGAGACTCCAAGACAAGTGAGAATGACTTTGAAATGAGGCCTCTACAGTCAGGGATCACTTGCATGAGAGAAAACAACCAGAGTCCAACCTTCTGAAGTGCAAGGGTCTGTAATTACTTAAAGAAAAATTGAAGAGAGGTTTTTTTTCCTTTAGAGACAGATGATAACACAGGTCATGGTACACTTAGGTCACTACTTATATTAAAATCTTGGTCCTCTACTCCACAATAGATGTGTGCTTTCAACAAAGTTTTCCACGTTTTTTCCCATGTTGACAACAAAAAAAGCTTAAACTGACAAAGAAAGTGGTATCGTGCTTTCTTAAAAACACAGACTTCCATGAGCAATCAAGCAGTTATTTCCAATCCCAGATCTCCATCCCCTGAGGTTTCCCTAGCATCTTTTCTTCCAGAACTGTGTGCTCTAAATTGTATTCGCTACAATTAGGAGATTGTCACCGGAGCAAATCAGGATGCCCTGGTCTTTAAAATGCATTTAGCCAAGTGATAATAGGCAAGCATTGGCTTGTAAATGTTTACTGCTGTTCCGTGCATTATTCCTCCCTTGTTAAACTGCTGCAAAAAGATTACATGCAATTTAAAACTTGATGGATGTATACATACCAGAGCAAGAAGCATAAGAAATTGTTACATTACTGCTAAAATGATTGAGACCATGTGATTACAGAAAGCTCCATAAAATCCTGAAAAAGGCTTTGATTCAGTAGAGTGGAGTAATATCCAAACAACGTCCCAACATCGCATTCAACTGGACACAAGATTCTTTTCTCAATAAAAAGACATATAGGAAAGACCAATATTTTTACTTTGTTCAGAACACCAACTAAACCCATTCCTCTCTTTTCTGCACTACATATAAAGCAGTTATCAAATCTAAAACACCACCTTCTATTTTTTTCCTCAGTTATATTAATAAATCTGTCATGAAACTTTAGTTTCATGAATTTAATAGTTTGGGGACACTGCAATATAAAAAAGTCTGGAAATTTTGCATTAAAAATGTAAGAAAATGTTATTTGTTTTAAAACAAGCCAGAATAAAGTTATTTATCAATACAATTCCACTACATTCTGATTATTTTATTTCATTATTTAAAAATTTGAAGCAGCACTATTACTTCTTTGCTAGACTGGATGGCTACAATCAAAATGAATTTTCTGCCTCAACTCACCTTTTTATTTCAGACAGTTCTAATTAGGCTGTCCTCAGGAATGGAAATGAATGAAGTATACAAACTAAAAGATATTTTCTGTCGTATCAAAACAAAAACCCCATATATGCCTGGTCTCAGTGAAGCCAATACGCAGCAACAAGCACATGGGTCTATTGCCACTCCAGACAAATTGGAGGTTCATAGACTGCATTAAAAAGTTGCTTCAGCATCTAAGAATGGCCGTGTTCTGAAAATCCAGTGAAAATACTCTGCTGGCATGAAGATAATACTTACACTGAACAGCTTCTCCTCACTGGTCTTTCCCAAAGCAGCACCCTAGCACTCAATTCAGGCACATGCAGACAGACAAACAAATGAGTTTTCGCACTGGGCAAGATCAGGAGGCACACAAACCAGCTCAGGTGTATGTGGGAGCTACAGCAAGGGGATGGAAAGTCATACTGTGCTTGGCTATCCCAGTCCATACTTCACCCGTTATTTATGATCAGACACAACAGTTAAACTTCATCAAACCTGATATAGGTGTCAGAACTCAGGTCTCAAAATTCTGAGCTTTTGTCACCCTGAGTGTACCTTTAAGTTGTAAGATGTACACAGAAGAAAGTGGATCAACAAGAAAGACTTGCTGCCCAGTGGATGCTTATCAATTCACTCAGATAATAGTAAGGCTGTGGGATATGCCCAGCCCCTGCCCTGGAGAGAGGCCTGCTGATAATGAGCTTCCACAACCTCCCAGCAGAATCCCCCCGGAAAAGGCAGCCACCTTGCAGTTACAGCGAGAGAGGACACAGACCCATGATCCTCTGGGAAACCCTATGTAGATTCTTTGTAACCCACTGGCTTTTACCCTCTCACACCCACCCCTGTATCCCTACAAATCTAGCCCCTCTGCCCCTGTGAGTTTGGAGAGCTCGTCCTTTGCTCCCTTCGCGGGGTGCGGGCTAATAAAGCTGCCTCATGCAGAACTGCTATATGAGCCTCTCGCCTCTCCTCCTGGTCTGGCCTGGAGATTGCCTTGCAGAGCAAGAGCTGAAATCATGAGCTGAAAATCACCAAAGAGCTGACAGCCTCTCTGCAAAGGCACTCCGGTGGCTGAGGGAGAACTACATGGGGTCCAGGAAGATGGTTCCTCGCAGGACCATCTCTCCAGACCGGTTATGGTTTCCTGGGTCTGAGCTACAGACCCCACACCAGCTACCACATAAGGCCAGTGACAATTAATTACAAATGGCACTGGCTATTAACGTGAGAAACTCTTGTCTGAAAAATACAAACTGATAGCTAGCATAGGAACATCAACCATGCAGACCAGCGAATCAGATAGCAGAAAAGTCATAAATCTTCAACACCTCCCAGCCTTTGGGAAGAAACACCTTTCGGTGTTGAAAGGTAAGCTATACTTCATCAGCTTCATATTTTTCTAAGAAAAACAAAAATAAACCAGTTTGACAGAGACAAAACTGTTGTACCCTTAGGGATTGATTAGTTCTTGTATGTATTCAGCTGGCACCCTAAACAAGTGTCCCTGATACAGATGTCCAAGTGCAGATCACACAAAATTTAGAGAGTACATCTGGTGGGCAACTACCTCGCAGAGTAAGGGACAAGATCTGGCATGTTGGTCTTTAAATACACTATTTGCTTATGCAGCATTTGTGCAGCATTGATTCAAATCACAGAACCAGCATCACCCAATCACTTCTTACAGCTTTCCCAGTGGCAGCTGGGCAACACATCTGCACTGGCAGTGCTGGCAATGCGTCTGTGTTGTGGCATCTATCAGAGAGGCAGTGCTTGTTTGGCTTGTTTACTCTTCAAATTCTGCTTATTGCTCAACATTCCCAGGCAACACTACTCACCCCTGGCACCTTCTACACTCAAGAGAGAATAACACCTCCACAAGGTGACTTACCTTAAGGAAAGAGGCAAAAAAGCATATTCAGACATTTGGTTCAGGATACTGCTATGAGGATACCACTCATAGCAACAATATAAAGGAAAGCAATTTTGAAATTTTATTGTAAGTACAAAATACTTATGAACAGCTGAATATTCTGAGGAAATGTAGAAACACAAGAAATATTATTATTTGAACTCAAATACTCTACCAGCAATGTATTTTTGAGCAGTGCTGTAAATAAAAAATAATTCTCAGAAGATCTATTAATGACTATGAGCTCCTTTCACTTGATGGCACTAATTTTGAGGACATTAGAAGAGACAGTACAAGACCTGTGACAATCTTAAAGAATCACAGCTCAATTAGTAGGAATTAGAAAAATTGTGCTGTTATCTTCAAGTCTGAAAGAAAAGGGCTTTGGGCTCAGTTATGGAGGCATTAACACATCAGATTAAAATTAAACAAGAATAATAGGAATAGACAGTGGTGTAACAAAACAAATGCCTGGACATTCTAAACGGAAGCAGAAGTGGGAGAAAAAAGAGATCACTCCCAAAAGAAGTATTAGCTTTTAAAATGGTGCCATTTCAGTGCCTATGATAAATTAAAAGAACTGAAAACTTTTTAAAGTAAAATTTGCAGGACTAATATTTACAAGGTTTTAAAACATTTTATGTACATCTGGACACTTTAAATGTTCTCTGCCACACTCAAGGCATGCACAAAGCAACTGGTGGCATCTTCCCATGTACTCTGTATTGTTTTACTCCTTAAGTTACCTTGAGATTTCTTATAATACAATTTGCTATCCTGATATCCATGAGGGTAGAAAGAGACGCATTAATGTGAAATTTCAGAGAAAAACACAGAACAAATTACAATATGTAACTGAGCTGGTCCCTAAAATGCAGGGAAAAGTAGGTAGCCAGGCAGATCTGAGATTTCAAAGAACAACAAACAGAAAGCAGTTGTCTAATCTGCAAAGGCAACATCCAAAAGCCTATCCCACATCAGGAAGAGTGACTCAAAGCCAAATGGAGTAACACCTTGCTTCTAGATAAAAAGCTATTGGGGATTACTTTAATAGAGAACACTTAAGTAATCATGTTTGATGGGTAAAACTGCATCATTAATCAAAAATCTATGCTAAAATTTAATTTTCCATGTGAGTCAAAGACAGCAGTGGCAGCACTGCTTCTTGTTGCTGATCTGTGGCTGCTGATGCCTTCTGAAGTGGAAATGATGGATGCCACATGTTCTAGCTGTGATTAAATTTGCTTTGACAAAGCAGCATGGAAATCTGATTTTCAATAGACTCCTGCATTTCACCCAGTGCTGAGTAAACAGATACACAACGTAATGCTGTATGGTTGTCAAGCTGATGGCTAATTCATTCTGCCAGTCCAATCAATCTATCCATTAAAATATTACCTGTCAATATCAAGTAGGTTCAGCTTGGAAATTGCATGGAAACAGGAAGCTGCTTAGAAGTAAACAATGTCAAAGCCAAATGTGTCATAAAGCTATTTCTTTAGGTCCTCCCAACAGCTTCAGTCAGCCCCAGTAAAAGGTCAGCAGAAGCCTCTTGCTTCAGCAGGCTCGATGCTTCTCAAACTTCTCACCATGCCACAGGACAAAGGTACAATGTACCAAAATCCACTCTTGCTGCGTTGCTGCTTGAAGAGAAGGAAGCAGAAAATCACATTAAATACAGCTTATCTAAATACTATTATCCCAGTACTAGGAAAAACTGCACCTAAACTGCCTTCGGTGGGTGACTTCCTTCATATCTTGACTGATAGGGAATAGGAGCTGGCAAAACACAGTGATGAGATTTCTCATTGCACTGAGTGCAGGCACCCTCACATAACCTTTTAGTTTTACCCTTCATTTGGAGGAAATTAGGATATTACCCACTAATCTTTATCGGCAGCAGTTCTGTGGACATTCCTGCCCTCTCTGCAGTGCCTGACTGCTCCTGCCAGCTGTCATAACCACACATGTGATGCTCCCAATATAATCTCTGCTTTCAGCATTCAGCTCCTCACCACACAGCAAATCAACATGGCAAGTACTATGAGTATATGCTGAGTGTATCCTGTAAAAAAAAAACCCTCAAAAATATCAGTGCCATAATTTTTTTTTTCCTTTTTTTCTTTCTGTAACTGAAGGATGTTTAGGATCATAATATGGTTATTAAATTGTAAAACAACCCCTAGCCCTTTGACAGTGTCAAACAGAGTAGTAATTAGTAAGCTTAATTGAATCAGAATGAAAAATAAAACTGTGCCAATAAGCACTAGCAAGCATTTCCTATTTTTCCTATTCCTTGGCTATTTGGACTTTGGAACTTGAAAAAACAAGTTGATCTAATATAATCTCCTTCTTAAGAAAAAGAAGAGAGAAGATTTAATTCAAATTATACCAGGAAAAAGCTGAAAGCCCTTGGTTCACAGTCACATAATACGACAGCAATTGCCTGACTTCATCAGAAAATCATAACTGAATAACGTTTGTTATTTACAGAAAATTAAAATACACTCTAAGCTCTTGTAAGTTTTTTAGGAAACTTGCTTTGTTTTCAGATAGTTCTGTTGAAAACCATCTTTATTCAAAGTAGGCTGAGGTTTAACCCAACTATTAATTTATCACATCCAAAGTAGGCAACACAGCTACAAATAACTGTAAGAAACAAAGTGAGGAACTAAAGGAAAAAGGATTTAGCCTACCTACATCAAGGTCAAATCTGAAAGCTTTCTTTCACTTTCCTCCTGGTGACTTCAACACACGCTGACATCTTCTGCATTGCCCTATCCTAAGAGACGGTCCTAACTACAGAGAGCCCACTCCTAGTAGCATACCTTCACTTTCACAAGCATTGTCCTCTTTGCACTCCCCTGGGGGTTCTAACAGAATTATGTCCTTTGAAATATATTTACAACTTCTTCTCCTGTCCTCATAATTTCATCATTTCTCCTTTATTCAGAAGGGAGTCTCGTCACTCCTCTTTTCCCTTCCTCAGAAATGTATAAATTCCATGTTAGACAAGGTGTCATCTCTCGAGTACCCAAAAACTGCTAGACAGGATAACAGAATAAATGCACTTCAGAAATAATGTCTTGGGGGACAAACCTGAGAAGCTCTTGCTTTTCCAGAACTCTGTTTTTTACTTCCTGGAATCACAAAGGCTTGTTGCTTTGAAGAAAGAACTCAGAATCACCATCCACTCACCCTAGATCTGCCAGCAGATGATTTCTGCTGCATTCTTGGTGACATTCCCTGCCAGAAGACTATGAAAACTGAGCAGTCTGAGCTCTGGTTACATTAAGTATTTGTGGTAGATGGTATCTTAGTGGCTAAGCGATACACTAGGCAAGTAAGAAGAAATACCACACAAGGCATCTGGAAAGTTTCCACCAGGAAAAACATAGAAGGGGCAGTTGCCTAGTGTAGTCCAGCTCAGCGTCCCAAGGAAGAGACACAACATGTTCAAAGGTCTAACATCAGAAGTCCTGGAGCATTTGAATCTGTTGTGCAATTTTAATGGGATATGAGATAGAAACTTTTCATTACCAGGCAGGTTACAAAGTTTCTAACTAGAAAGAAATGGCATGAGACAACATGACAAAGGCGAGAAGCTCTAACTGGCATGAGAGACACGGTTTGAATACTGCATAGATCTGTTTCACTATTAAAGTATTAGACTGGCTCTATCTCAGTTTATTTTACTAGAAAAGTATAAGACTTTGGCCCAATAAATTAGGGCTGAAATCTGAGGTACCTTCATCAGCACTTATGCAATGATATACTGTACAACTAAAAATTCTAACAAAAAGCTTCACTCTAAAGTGCTTCAAAAATTGTTCTTAAACTCTTCTGTAATTAATTTCAGCAGTTTCAAGAGCACTCTCCTAATTAACTGACCCACGTGCCTAAATTTCTCTAAAAATTTTCTATTTTTAATTACTGAAAATTATTTTTGAAGAACCAAAGCCACTGTTAGAGTATAGAAAAATATCAAACTTAAGCTCTGGGTAAATATACAGCAAATAGGAAAGCATTAATTTGAGTGTCAAAAGAGACTGGACAGGAAAAAAATGAGGCCCACTGAATAACTGTTAATCATGTCTTAACTAGATTAGCATTACAACAAAGAGATAAATTAACCAGAAGACATGAAGTAGTATTTTCTCTCTCAACACCAACACAAACAGAACTAGCAAATTTATCTTTGACAAAATAGAAACACCTCTTGTAATTAAAGAAAAAGCAAGGAAATATTTAATGAAAGCAGAACACAACACTATCACCAATAGCAGACAGAGGAAAGGTACAGAAAGAATAAAATCAAGATGCAAAAAAACTATAGCTAAAACAAAAACTTACAGAAACAAAAAACCAAAATACGTCAATCGCAAACATATTTGTTAAGGAAACGTCACAGGAATAAACTCACTAGAAGTAAACCTATGAACATAAGACATACAAAACAAGAGTATCTACTCATTCAGTCATTAGGGAAAAAAAGGCAGTTAAAGCTTTTTCTTAAAAGTTTCTAAGCAGAGACGCTCGCCTGGCTGGCTGAAGTTTTGTCACACCATGAGGAGTGAGGGGTTTCGCAGCTGACTTGAACCAATTGTGTCTCACACACAGGCCTCCTCCTTCAAAGGGTTTCCCCTGGCAGCACCCTGCTACTGAAATCCTGGCGTTTATACCTCATGCACCAGAATTATAGTAAGGCACAAAAATTTTCCCATTTGCACTGTAATGGAACACATGGCAAAGTTGCACCCAGTGGCTGTAAAGGCAACAAACATCAAGACAGAAAAGGGCATTTTTCTAACACAGGACATCAACAAGAGAAAAAGTTCTTGAGAGTCACCGCAGCCTACTAGGAGAACAATATAAAGAAGGGACTGAAAGACTCAGGAATGAATTAACAAGGTGTTCACTAGTTTTAACATGGAGCCAGCCACTGAACATTTATTTTGGTGTTTATTTTTTAAGACACTAATTTGCATTCCAGTACTTTCATACCTATGGATACTTCAAAACAAATGAATAAGCTTTAGCACGTAGACTATACCTCAAAACATTTGGTATGTTCATTTTTCAGTGGAAATTATGTGTAATTTGTCACCAGTTCATATCCTACTGCTACTAATTGATTAGGCAACATTTCAGAAAGCAGCAACACCAAAGTAGCTTGGGACTTGAATTTCAGAAGGGAGAGGAAGTGGGCAATGGGCCATTCAATGTTTTTATCTTGAAAAAATACAGTATGATTTTCAAGCAAGCATCTTTAGAGCTTTTTGCTCTTTCCAACACAGATCTATTGCCATGGCTAGCTGATGTTATTCTTGCAGCATTGTGTACCAGTAAGGTGTTGAACAGTGCAACAAATTTCTTGATTATCTTGGTTCTAGATAGTATGATGTTTTTCTCTAGGACAATAACAAACTTGCTGTATTGTGTGTTATACTTGTTTTGTTTCCATTTTTTGATTCTGCAAGCAACCTTTCTGCTCATCTGGGCAGATTTTACAATTTACCATCGCTATTGGTTTTCCATGTCAAAAATAATCTGTAAATTTAAATTGCTTTTATCATTATGCAGTGGTAAAATAATCTTCTGAAACCATCCATAAATTCAGAAAGCAGTTTTCCATCCAAACAAAATCAGACATTTGAAGAAATGTAAATAATTGAATCCAGAAAATATGCAAGTTCACTCTTCCACAAAGATTCATTTGATTCTAGATTATACAATCCTTGGGAAAAAAAACCAAACCACAAGTCAAAATAATTTATTGATTAGCAACAGACTCTGAAGGAGGATGAGCCAATGTTAATGCATTACCAGTGATAAGGAAACCTTGGAAATACTTTATGCCATCCACTAAGATAACAAAACAAAATAACTTTTACATCAATTTTTTCTTTGACTGAGAGCATTTTGATGGGTGGCATTGATTAATATACTGGTTATAGCTCCAAGTTTTCACCTGACCACCCAAAATCAACAGGAATTTTATTGCTATTCAACCACTGCCAGGCAAAACCACAGGTAAATATAAATCACAATGTTATCAAAAGCCCACAGCAGTCAGAGACTGAATATAAAAAAAATTTTTTAAAAGTTTACCCAAGAACAGTTTATCAGTGATAAATAAGCAATATGCCACTGAGTCTTGCTACATAAATCAGGAAAGAACTGGCTGAGACAATGTTAGTCTGAATAATACCTTAGTTAACAGTCCACATCAGAGACCTCACTTCACCCTCAGTGTTCATAACTAAATATTTAGTCCTTTTACTCTGCAAGCCCCTGTCAAGGTCAGGACAGCTCTCCTGGCCACCGCCAGTGCCAGAGGCAAAGGAATGAGGGAATTGTCACACACATGTCATTACCAGCCGCTGTGTAATCTGTTCAGTGCACACATCATTATCTTTCACATTAAAAGCATCATAAGGTTAAACAATATAGTGCATAAAGCTTCCCTACAAAGTGATACACACAGGAACACATTCAGACGTAACATATAGATGGGGAACGCCGGGCTGTTAGTGCTGGGCAAGCTCTGATAGCTCTATCATCAGGTATTTTGCATACACAGTTTCAAATTGCAGTGAATTAATATGACTATATTTATCAGCAGATAAAATTAATTCTTTCACTGTCAAATATTAGCTTCCTCTTTCATCTTTATATTCATGCACGAAATACTGAGGACGCAAGCAAGACTTACAGCCATAGCAAGAGTATGTTAATTCCCGCAGACATTATTAATGTTTTACAATTTAAAAAATGCACAAGTCATTTGCACATCGTCATTTTCTTTTCCAGATACTTGTTCACTCAGAACATTCAAACTTGAATTGCAGTTGACAAAACATTTGTATTTAAAGATCTTTAGGTTAATTTTACCTAAGTCTCTGATTTGGAATATAAGTGATCATTCTGAAGTTTGTCTCAATTTTTAAGTGACTCAATCAAATTAAGGCCATTGCAATTCCAAAGCAGAAAGGTTAAACAAGGATTTGATCTAATTTAACTAACTCAAACTTGGCCACTTAGTAAATTCAAAGAGGTGGAACCTAATTTAATTAATCTACTTTAAAAATCAATTTGGATTAGTTTTCCTGAATGACCCTGTGTAGACAACCCCCCATTCTCCTAATACGGATAAAAGTATTACTGTGCTAGCCTGCACATATCGATACAAGATGATTAGTTCTCAAATAATAAATTGCAGAATCAGCTAACTAATATACCAGTTCACAGCAAAATTATTTACTTCTCCAGATTTGGCCTGGAGAAGAGAAGGCTCTGAGAGACTTTCCAGCAGCTTTCTAGTACCCAAAGGATGCCTACGGGAAAGCTGGAGAGCAACTTTTTAGAAGTTGATAGGACAAATTGTAATGGATTCAAAATGTAAGAGGGCAGGTTTTGAATAGATATTAGGAGGAAATTCTTTACTGTGAGGGTGGAAATTCTTTACTGTGAGACACTGGCATAGGTTGCCCAGAGAAGCAGTGGATGTCCCATCCCTGGAAGTCTTCAAGGCCAGGTTGGATGAGATTTGAGCAATCAGCTCTAGTGAAAGATGTCCCTGCCCATGGCAGGGGGTTTGAAACTAGATGGTCTTTAAGTAAAGTTCCCTTCCAACCCAAACCATTCTATGAGTTTATGATTCTGGCTATGTACCAATGACTGTTAATGAAACAGCAATGGAGCAACACCAACCAGCCGACACCAGCCAAGCACACTCCAGGTTCACGTAATTCCAGGTCATCTGGAATCATTGACAGCTTTCAAGGGAGCCAAAGAGCTCAGGTGGGGTAATGCCAAGTGTGACTGTGTCCTGTCATCCTCAGGTGCTGGATAGATATTCCCAGATCTGCATCACCTCCTACATGCCCTACCTAGACTCAACAGAAGTAAACAAGATAGCAGGTAATATTGGGGAGAGACATTGAGAAATGTACCCTGTTGTAGCTTGGCATCTGCCTTGTGGTGTACATTGAGTTTTCAGTGAAGGCCAGACTCACAGTTTGCATCCATACTTGCATAGCTTTGTCTATTGAAGTACAGAGAACTGAGACTTTCTCCTACATTTTTCACAACCCTATATTGACTGAACAGTTCTCCATTGTCTGCTGTAACCCACCAAATTATTAGTTAAGAGTAGGTGAGCCATTTCTGTAAAACATTAGACTTTTAGATCACTCTACAGCAGGTTCTTTCTCATTTCCTAATAATTTCTCCCAAATGTTTTCAGATGCAAATACTGACAGTTGTTTTAACTAGAAGCAAGCATTAAGCAACTTGGTGCCCATACATAAGTTTGCCCAATATCATCACATTTGGAGCTCCCATTTTTCCTGCTCTGTTTGGGGACCCTAATTTTTAACACACGCACATGAGAAAACACAGATGAATACAAAAGTCACTCAAATTTTCTCCCTCCTCTTTAAATTCAGCAGATATAAATATACAGCTAACAAGTAAATATTTAACAACGGATAAGCATTCAGCCATTAGGATGATTCTTTTTAACTTTTGCCCCGTGGCCTCTATGCCTTGCAATGTTTTTATTCTGTGCCATGCTTTGCCTGTTGTGTACAAGGAGGGGAAGGCATTTTTCTACTCTACTCCTATTAATTGAAACATGTATCATAGATTCACTATCAATAGCAATGGAAGGGACAATAAAGCCACAGAGAAGCATCAACATCAAACGCTACTGGAAGAGAGTTAAAAAGACTTAAGGGAAAGGAATAGAGTCTCCTTCACATCTACTCCCATTGGGTATGGACTGAAAAAAAAGCTGTATTTGAGTTACACGCGGTTCTTTTGTGACATTCTAACAATAAAATGTAGAAAAAACTCCCAATTTTTATCTGCATTCTTTTATGTACTAACACTTCTAATCAAATACATACCTCATCATTATTTGACTCCCTGCCTTTCAGTTTTTATTGTTTCCCTGAATATTTTGAGTACCTTAATCAAATATTAAAGTCAACAGGACAAGAGATCTTCCCCATAAAGAAAGTACATTATTTAGTGAATCAGGTCAGATTTGTCTTTCTAAAATTTACATTCAGATGCTTTTCTGAGAGTAATTTAGATTCTATAAAAGGATGCCAAAACGAATGTGTTTTAATGTATCCTCAAAAGATCCAGAGTTTAATCCAGGGTCCATACTGTTCTTTAACCACCTATAGCCTTAGCAATGCAGTATTTTACAATATTCTCATGGCTAGACACAAAGCAGAGGTTTAAAATGTGATTTCAAGGTGTGACATGAACCTGAGTGGTTTTTCTTCCATGTAAAACCTGTAGCATTTTAGGAGCTCACATCATCTCTTGACTCTCTAATGTTTGTATACTACAATGAGCATTTTCAAATAGGTGAAGACATACTTCTGAACAAATTATATTCAGAAGAATCATGCAAATGGACTGAGGAAAGAAAATATCTGAGTAACACTCAAAGAGCTAGCCCCCATATAACCAGTTTAAGTTCCAGTGTTAACAATCAGCAGCTCTCCAACTTTCTCATACATTAGAAAATCACCACTGTGTCATCATTACTCTCTTAAAACAACTGTGTAAGGTTTTTCACACTAGATATCTGTCTGCAGCTACATCTGTACACAATAAGAAGAAGCTCTAAGAAGAGCTGTTTGACCTAAACACAAACCTAACTGTGAACCACAAAGTTTTTTACTGCCACTACCAAAACAAAAACATAAATGGAAGGAATAAGGATGCCCAAGTGGCTGTTTCATTTAAGTGGATTCTCTCACACCTCTTCAGAGTATTGTAATGGCAATCATCAATTCTGGCATTCAAGGACAGCAAATGATTTATAGCTGACTACCCTAAACTAATTAAAAGCATCTTGTGTAGTGCAAGATGAAAATACTGTCATCTGCTCGAGGTAGGGCATAGGTGAAAACTATGCTGCAGAAATATTTACAAGCAAGTTCCCTACTTGTTAGAATTGAATACACAGCAAGCAAAAGTCAGTGTTCCCAGTGTTCACACGGATAACAGATTTGTCATTCAGAATGATCAGATCAAAGGGAAAACAAGATGAAAATAAATCAAGAGCTCTATATTCAATAACACTATCTACACTCCCACGTAGTACTTTTCCCTAGTAAACATAAAAGCCCTTGATTATAATTACAAAAAGCTAACAATTAACCTGTTTTGGGGTATAATTTACCAGGTCTTTTTACAATTTTCTATGCTAAAAAGATCTGCTGACTTTTAATGAGACTAGTGAAAATAAATTTGAACTTTTACCACCACTTTATAGAAATATAATGGGAAAAGCATTGGAGATATTGATGGCAGTGTATTTTTCCTTTCATTCTATATGCTTTAGATTTAATTTAAGGATTGTTTTTTCTCTGGCACAGCAAGTTGCCACTACTTCTCTTTTGAAAGTTACAATCTTCCCCAGGTATTGCTTGATGCAAACAGCAGGAGTCATGGCCAAAGGCAACAGGCAGAGTTTATATACTGTGTGTCCTGGCCAAACAAGGAGGCGCACAAGCAGTATGAACAGTAAACTTATTTTCCTAGAAGCAGTGTACAACCAGGCTTGCAATTAAGACAGAAAAAGGTATGTGCAATGCTAGAGCAGTCCCCCATGTGCTGCCTAAATTCCCTGGGAATGCTTATGAGATGAAGCAACACCCGTTCCTGATCAGTAGTACCCCTAAAAGTGCATGGAGAATGCTGGATAAGACCAGTCTGTTATCGGGAAAGACTATTGAGTAGGTGGGGTAACAAGAGTCCTCTACCCTCAAAGCACCAGATTTCCTAAATTGATCAAGATTTGTGCCACGTGTTATCATTATTTCTTCTACAGAACTTGCCTGGGGTTTTCAGCTCAACTTGAAAACAGATTAACAGCTTCTAAAAAAATCTGAACAAAGAACCCAAATTTCTGCATTAAACTCTCTTTAACAGTAAACAAACAGCAACAGTTTGTTGTTTCTTTTTCCCACAAGCTTTTGTGTAATGCAGCACGCAATTTCTGTTCACTCACAGCTATATATAAATACACCAAGTACTTGATCACACTTGGCAAATTAACAAAATCTAAATATGTATTTGGTTTTATCACGATATAACGCATGCTAACATGGAATAAATGATTGGTACATCTTGTGACCTATCTCAAAAATAAAAGCTATAATAAGTAATATGTAAATTAAAAGTGGGCAAGTGGAAAAAACACAGTGGTATTTAAGGTGCCTCATAAGGTACAAAAAACTAAGATAGGAAGGATAGAAGTAAGCAAAGTACATAGGGTACACAATAAACCATTGCAGACCTATTACATTGACTGTTTTCATTTTATTATCCAGAAGAGCAAGGCAATAAAGAACGAAATTGAATTACAAAAGCAGATATAGAATATATATAGACTATATATATAAAATATATAGAATTAATAAAGATATAATTTTAACATATTTTTATTTTAATAAATTACTAAAGGTGGGGTTCTTTTTAAATTTCTAAATCATGCATAATTAACCATGGAGTTGTTGCATGTGTATACATGCAGAAGATACTGACATATTTTCATCCGTTATCCATAAAGTGAGATTACCTACTCACAGGAACTTGATTACAACAGGTAAGATAAAATACCATAAACCCCTGCAGTGCTTCACAAAATAATCCATGACAGATGCTCACTGCGCAGCACCACCAGATGTGGGATATTGGAAAGAAGATGTTACTGGTTTGTTCTAACACAGCTGTTCCTGATTTCCTTGAAAAATCTGACCTCTTCAGGAAACATTCCAAAGATGAAAAAGGTTTTGAAATGAACAAAGGAAAGGGTAATACTGTGTTGAAGCACCCAAATATAACACCTTTTTAGGCAACAGGAAGATCTACATAGAAAAAAAATTTCTTTGGTATCACAATAATCGACTTCAGAGTTAAAGGGAAAAGGACAATAGCTCATTTGAATGCTAGAGATGTTCTGGGATAACGAGAAAGGCTTTTAAGCCAGCTATTTACAATTGAAAATCTGTTAATTAATAGAAAGCCTGAAGGGATAACAAAGGATTGATGGCACTCCAGTAAAGGATGAAAGGCAGCACTTCCCTCTCAAGGAAGACTTTTTAGAGGTGTCATCAGCAGAGGACAACTGTCCAAAATTCACCACCACCCTGCCTGTTCCCATTTTCTCCAAAGTCACTATCAATCAGGCCAGCATTATTCACCCAGGAATCCTGCCAGCTTCCAACTAGATGGCAGAGAATAGATGAAAAGGACCCAGAAGGCAATAGGAGGCTGTTATGTCAGGGAGGGACCAAGTCAGAGTCTAAGAATCCCCCTTCAGTCATGGATCCCTGCCACACGAGGCAGCTTATTTATGGGAGGCACATGCCGTGAGTTGAGGGGAAAACATGTGATGGTAGTGAGACAGGATTTTGGTTTCATTAGGTCCCCTCCAGAAGTTCACTGAGAAGGAAATGCAGCTGGTGCTCCCACCCCAAATCCCCACAGGTCAGTGAAGATGTGTGCTCGTTCTTCCCCTGCAGCGCTGGCTGACTCTGCTCTTTCATCAGGAAAACACCAACTAGCACTCATCAGGATCCCACAGGTCACCCAGAGGGGCCTGGGGACAGAAATGACAGGGACACCATGGCTGCATGAAATTGCAACCTTTTAAGGGCAGTTTTTCTTCCAGCACAGAAAGGTGGCCCTGGGAGAAGAGAGACCTTCCAGCTGCCTCTGTGTGTGTGAGAGAGTTAAAAGGTACCATAGTAAACCCTTCAGCTGTCACTCAGCTGCACAGCCCTCTGTCCCCTTCTCTGCAAATGCATGCAGTGGTTGCATATCCATCAGGAGTGGCCAATATGTCATTTAACAGGTGAGAGGTGCAGCTTCTCAGCCAAGCCAGTATGGGCAAATTTTATGTTTTATTTGGGAACCCGACATACATTACCTTCTAGTCCTGAATTACAGCTTCAGTCTCTAAAATCTACAGCATGGATGGCAAATTGCCCCTATTTCACTACTGCCCTATAATACCCTCTACACAAGCCCCTGCCTACATTTTCAGCAGTAGTGAAATTGTCTGCTTGCAGCTTTCTCACACATATGCCACAGCTCTCCAGTTCTGCAGCACTCAGACAGAGGTGACTACACTACCAGTCCTTCACACCTACATTTGTTCCTCCTTTGTTTTAAAGCACAACTAAAAATTGCCTTCTCCTTTTTGAACTCATTTTTTGGTGCGTGGCAAGCAACCTCAGATTGTGCTGCCCTTTAAATCAGCCCTTCTCTTGACTTAGCATTGACCATCGAAGATGCAGCAGGCATGACAGGTCACATCACCAGAATTCCTTATCTTTAATCAGACATCCATTTCCCCCTCTGCTTTAGTCACTTTCCATCTCAGTAGACTTTCTACCCCCTCCTTAATTTTTCTTTTCCTTCCTCGTGTTCACTTATGTGATAGAAAGTTCATCTGCACACACAGCTATTACTATTTATTTCTGTACCTATGTTATTTAGGCCTGCAAAAGGTTTTCAGATAATAAAATCCTTGGAAAACAAAATTAATTAAACTACTAAAAATTTAAAAATTATATAATATACTCCGCAACCTCTTACACTACATTATTGAGGAAAGCAAAGGAAGCTTAGACTAATTTCTGGTAATGAACAGAAAAGAAGCACAAGATGAAAAGGCTCCAGTCAATAACTCTTGATGGGCTGGTATACTGTAAAGATCTGTTCAAGTGTCTTTTACAACTGAGTGAACCTAACTACACTGCTCTTTTGAACTCTAGCCTCCTCTACACAGCAAAAGAAATGGAAGAGCAGTCTTACTGAGACCAAATGGTCTTTTAGCTCAGGATCTTCAGCAACAGGACAAAGTAATCACACAGAGACACATTTCAGGGATATGTTCCCAGCTGGATGCCAATCAGCACTGTCCTGAATCGCGGGCATATCACCTGTGTGCTTTGACAGAGATTTTTCTGTGTTTGGTGACACATTTTTATTCCATTTTACTCAATTTCACTTTGTTTTCTGAACCCATGTAAATGTCTGGAGCATGCAATATCCTTGACCACACAACACAGGAAGCATCTCCCTATGTTCTGAACCTGACATACATTAGCTTTGTTTGTTGCCTCTGAGATCTGGTGAGAGACAAACATCCTGAACCTGTTCACCTTTTCCATTTGTGCTTATTTCTACCGCTCAATCCTCTCATTCCAAGGATGGTAAGTCCAGCTTTATTTAATCATTTACTTGGGCAGAATTGCTTTCACACCTTTTTTTTTCTTTACTACTCTGCATTGTACTTATTGCAGTTCTATTTATTCATTGTCAAGATGGAGGGGGACAGAACCATACAATTACGGGTTTCTGCAGCTCTGCCTGCATTGTTTTTTATTCTCCGCATAATCATCCCCAATATTCTGTTTCTTGGACTACCACTGAGCCCAGAGGCAATGTTTGTATGGAATTATGTGTTATAATTTGAAGATTTTTTTTCTTGAATAGAAATAGAATGTTCAAGAACCCGCTGCCACTCACATAAAGTTAGCATAATTCTTCTTTTTCAATGAATGCTTCAATATTTCATCAGCCATCCATCACCCAGTCACCCAATATTATATAATCATATATTTCAAACTAGCATTAAATTGAGTAAACATCCTTCTTACCTGTTACTGTCACTTAGTGAGCTTGCACAACTTTGGTTACATTAAGCAGAAAATAAGCTTTCAAAACAAACAACAAGTACCTGTTAGCTCAAGTAGCATAATTCCACCCTCCAGTAAGAGTTTACTCAGATGATTTATTACTCACACACTGCTGTTACACAGTGCTCTAATACCTTGGTGTGTTTCATTCTGCCTGGGTGCAGTCCAGGTAGATTTTCTTTTCTCCCTCCAGGTAAATTTGTTTAGACAGGTTCAAAACAACATTAACAACATACTATTCTCACACTATCCAACAAAGCTAAGAAGCATTCACGGGAATGATTTCAAGTATTCGTAGATGCTTTGTTTTCCTTGTAATTAATTTGGCACTCTGTCTGCAATACATGCCAGCAGTTGCCATACCAGAAGATACAGCAAAGCAGCAGAATATATAGGTAACAAAATAACACATTAGTGAAGAGAAAGGTGATGTGAGTTAATGGAGAGTTTTCCCTTCTGTGATCCTCTAAAAAGAAATATTTACCCTTCGAAAGAAATAACAAGGTACCTAAAAATCTGTGACTGACAAGAATTTTTACTAGCTCACTCACTAAATTTAAACTTTTTTACATTTTCCCCCTGCTTTTTCCTGCTCCAAAGGCTAGGGAGAAAAGGGCTTTATTTACGTTTATTTTCTTCTCCACACCTAGGAACTTCTGGGAATATTGCAGGTTTTAAAGTAATAGGACCATGCCTAAGATATTGGCAGCACAAGGCCAAGCTATGGGCCCCTGGAACGCAAGCTGTCAAGCTGGGCTGCTGCCACGGCAATGCAGTGGGCTGCAGGAGCAGCCGGGCACCTGACAGTGCACACCCTTTTTGGGCAATTCTTAAACCACCCAAAGAAGCATCTCAAATGCTGCTCTGCTCCTTCCCAGCTCACAACAGGAATAACTGTAGACCCAGGGCAATGAACTGGGACTGCAGCAACGCACACATCCCTCAGTCATGGACTGTGCTGCACAGAGATGAGACCCTCTTCAATAGGAAAGAGTTGAATGGAGAACCCATTTTTTCCTGGGTTGGTAAATAACCTTCTGCCTGTCTCCCCAAGGCCAGGAAGCAAGGTCCACAAACTTCAGAAAACACTGAGTTTTTGGAGAAAGGAGACCAGCTTCTGCCACTACAGGTGGGAAAAAACATGAAGCCTAAATGAAAAGCTCAGGTATTAAGAGGCAGTGAGACTTGCAGAGCTGCTGAGGCAAACTGAAAAGTAGAACCACAGAAAAGTAGAAGCACAGAATGTTAAGAAAAATCAGTCAAAAATCAGTCCTGAGCAGGTTAGGAAAGATGATAAATTTCAACTCAGTGAAAAACTAACTACGGGAGCAGAACACTGATTTACGTGCAGGATTGATTTATCCATCCAAACAGCAAGTCAAAGTCCCAACAAAACAAATCTCCACTTGCTGTTTCTGGATGTACAAACTCAGCACCACATGACTGCAGCAAAGCATTCAAGATCCCAAGTCTGGAAGCCAATTCCCACAGGCAGACACACCTAAAAGAGGTTTCATGAATGTGTAAAGTCATAGGCTGAGTTTGTCCAGGCAGCTGACACAGAAACTAAACACAGGCACACCATTCTCTGCCACTCCTTGCTCACCACTGCAGCACAAAGACACACGACAGGCAGAGGTGTCTAGAAAGGAGCACTGGACAGGCAGCACCTGGCTGGCATGCAGCCAGCTCTTCAGCTTGATGTGCACATCTTCTAAAAATATTAGCATGCATTTTTTAAAAAAACCCTGTATGTTCATGTATCACAATGTATTTTAGTTGCTGGACAAAAGCCAAACTGCCCTGCTGCTACCAGGCTGTGTCAAAATGGGAATGTATTATACAAATTATTGAAGTGTTAACTCATGCAGTATGTGTGCTGTCCAAAATATTAAAGGGTCAGAAAACTGTAGGGTACAAATATATGCATCTTTTATTTCAGGTTAAGATGCAGGCTGCCAAACTCAGGCAACAAGTTTACATATCTCTTACCAGCCTCCTGCATCTCTAAATTCCTGAATCCATGTGCCAGGTGCCACCCCACTGCCTACTATGGATCATGTAACAGGTGTAGTTTGGTGCATATGGTCCAGATTCCATGGTAAGGAAAAGGAAAGGAGCCCTCAGAAAGGAGCTGTGGGAAGGCACACCCTGTGAGTGTCTCTGGCTGTAACCAGGACATCTGCATATATAACAAATACAGTGTATGTCATAGTATATCTAATATGATATATAACAAAATGCCTGTACTCACAACAGAGGCAATGGTAGTAAGCAGATCTTGCTGAACTAAGACATCTGAAACTCAGGTGAAAACTAGATGTCTGATACTAGTGTCTGTTTGTCACTAACAGAATTTTTACTCCTAAACAGAGATTATGATGTTTATTCTATTTCTTTTTCCATTTATGCTCCTATGAAAAGAGAAGTCACCATCACCTTCAAACCAGTTTCCCTTTCCCCATACAGCACAGCAGACAAGCAAGAAGACAAAACGATTCAGAGCTGTGGGAATTTTTGTATGTGCTGCCCAAACGTTACCTACCGGAACAGATATAACATAACATAACATAACATAACATAACATAACATCACAAAAATATATAAGGTTTCTTTTCCTGATCTTAAAACACTAGTCATGGAAAACAGAGCCATTGTGGATATTCAATGACTACAGGCAATGTTAGGTATACATAAGAATAAAACAGATTAGACTCCTAGATGTGTGGATCAGAGTCTGCTATGGACTACTTGTAAGAAATTTCCCATATTATCTTATGCTTGGAATTCCTGGTTCTTGCAAAACCTAGATTAGGGCAGCCTAACAGATGTATGCTCTTACTTCAGAAACAAAGTGATTTGTGATGCTTCACTTCAGAGGAAGACTAGTTACAAAAACTGCACTATGGCATTCAACCCCTGAAATCCAGCTACCACACTTTTACAGATTTGCTTAACTTCTTGCTTGTGAGAGGTAAGAAACTATGGTTTAAACAGAAAAAAAGGAAAAAGAAAAAAAGCATTCCACCTAATGGTGGGACAGATAAAATGGGAATTTTATCAAAGATTAAGAAAAATGGATTTCCTTAATATAAGGTTGAACTGCTGTAAGTGACCTTGTATATTGAAGTGCAACTTTATTTTAGTATAGTTGTTTCTTAACAGGCTTTGTAAATCAGAAACAATGAATAATTTTTCCCCACAGCTATTATAAGGTAACTCTTTGAAAATAAAATTTTTTAAAAGGCAGGAAAGTGAACAATCTGCAAGTGAATGGGAAAAATAGCCATTAATGGGACAGGGATGGTGAAATATCAGCAAGCCAAAATTGTCTACCCAAATCAATTTATTACTTCTGATTGCTTCATTTAACCCTCCTCAAAAATACCCCAAATCAACCCAAAACCTAATGTATAAGGTTAAAAGACAGGCAATATTTTGCAGGTTGGTTACCAGACAGGAAACCCAGAGAGGGGAGTTTAAATCGGGCTGAGTGATGACTAGCAGGACATGAGGGCAACCTGGAGAGCTCCTTGCTGCTCTGCACTTCTCAAGACTGAAATTCCTTCTCTGCTTTTCCTCTGGGTAATAAATATGTAAATACAACCTGGTGGCAGAAGTACAGAGTGTGGGAATTAAATAAGACTCATGGTGAGAGCTGGAGGAGCTGGTTACAGAGCAGCTAGGCTATGCTAAATAACCTTTGCTCTCACTGGGTATGGTCTACTGCAGAACACTTTCTGATAGAAACCTACTAAAACAGTATGTGCAGCCACAGCTTCACTTCTAATGTCCCAGCATAGATCAAAAAGAAGGATTCAACTGAGTCAATGATGGAGAAAAACTAATTTCATGGTAAAATAATTCTAAAATATATTTAAGGTACATTGGCAAGGCTACTTTAAAGGGAATCTGCATTATAAAACATGTAAGGGAATTGAAGACTATATTCTGATGTTCTGCTGCTGCTAAAAACACAGTTATTCTTTATCACTTTCTGACTACAGTATTTTATGTAAACAATTTTCTGAGAAGAATACTTCTTCCTTTCCTTGCTGTTTTGGTTAGGGTTTTAGTTTTTAGACAGAATAGAGGGCACTGCTGCTTTTCCATCACCCGGAATTTCTATTTTTGTCTTAGAGAACACAGAAAAATAGGATGAAGAGAAAAATTGAAAATAACATTTTAACTTAAGGAAGAGCAACTGCCTAAACGTGAACCCCTAACACCTGCCTACAAGAAGTTAGTTAGAACAAATGTAAAATTTTGTTTTCACTTTTACATATGACAATACCGGGGTCACTACAGAAAAATTGCCAAAGCAGCTGCAGCTGAATTTTGCACATTTAGAGAGCGAGAAATGGAGGGTAGCTCTGCACTCCCTGCTACAGCAAAAACATTTCCCAGAAACACAGCTTAATTTGTTAACAAAAATGGAACAGCCAGGTTTTCAAACCTGTGCTTCTCCAAGCACAGAATACTCAATGTTATGATCCTGAAATGAGGAACTTAACTTTTGACTAGAACACAGTACCTGAAAGTAAATGTCACTCCAGATCCTAGGTTGCTACTGTATTCACTACCAGGTAAAAAAAACTCCAACAGTCTATCAAGTTGTTAGCACATGAGTATTTTAAACAGAAGTGTAGCATACTTTTTTCAAAAAACAGAATTATAAAGGGGAAAAAATGCTAAGACCAACAGACAAGAAATGAAGATATATTTAACAAAGAGTTTAAGTAAGGCATAACAGTGCCATTCAAAGTCCAAATTTCTAGTTAATGCTTTTTTATGTTTGTAATGCCAAATTGCATTATGAAAATTATGTATCAAAAATCCATTTTAAATATAGTATTTTTCTCTCACTTATGTATCTTGTAACTGGAGGAGGAGAAAGCTAATTTAAATTCAAATTATTTAAATTATATCACTTTCCTGTAATTGTGAAGTTTTGTTATTATTAAATATGATGCTACTAGATTTAGCATAACTCAGATGTTAACAATGAATTTTCATATCAGAGCCAAAAAGGAGTATTAATTTAATTTTCATCGTTAAAAAGAAAAACAAAAGAAAAGCTGAAATGGATCACAAAAGGGAATAAATTGGTTCATTTTCATTTCATGCATATTGTGAAATTAAGTGGTAAAAAAATGGTGAAATACAACACCACTGATAATTTCTTTAACAACTGTTAATGGCATGTAAGATACATTTCATTGTATGAATTTCAAAATTATTTACCATCCCCATGGTCAGTTGCTCTACAAAGGCTCTACTAGCTTAGAAAAGAAGATATGGAAGAAGACCATAACTGAAGGAGTATTTTTCTTCCCTTTCATTTTAAAACCAATTTTACTCTACCATTCTTTCTTACAGACACAAGTCTACAACAACAACTTAAGCCGGTTGCTTTCTGTGTATTTTTTCTCATCCCCTCGGATGCTGGAAATGGTTATGAAGGAAGTCCCATAAATGCCAGACTGTAGCGCGTCTTGACACGCGTGATGTGATCTGCTCTGTGGCCAAGTCAACCTCCATTTGATTCCCAGCACTGATCCATGTCACCTGTCCAAGGAGCTCCACTGGTCACTGCAGCAATACTGCTGAGACCAAGCACTACTTATGCTCCACAGCAGTAGTACAGTCATCTCCTACCTAGGCACAGACCTTTGTCTGCCATGTTTTTCAGAAGAAAATTTTAAGTTATGGTTATTTTCATGCTTATACCTAGGATTATTATTAGCTACTTGGTGTTCTCACCTTGAAGGGATTTCCCAAGCGATAAAAGAGCCTTGCTCAAGCACTGTCTTAAGCCACAGACTGTACTGCCACCTTATCTGCTTCTGCCTATTTTCTGTATTCATTTCACCAGCTCCCACTCTAGTCCCTGTTTGTTTTGCTAATGGACTTGCTGCCACGGCATACATAAATGTAATACTAATAAGATCAGGGAAATTCAAGTCCCCAAAACGCAATCTCAAAACATTTTGCTTTCTATAATGAGTTGTCACTATAGCAAGTCAGAAAGTTTGCAGCTGAGAAAATGCCCAGAGCCAACAAAGAAACCCAAAAGACAAAATTGGACACTGTAGCTTGAACTCCAGACATGTCTGTGTGGGAATCTGAGGTGTTTGTTTAAAAAGAAACAAACTGTGCTGCATTATTGTTTATTCTGAATTTTAATAATTCACTTCAGATAATGAGAACACACTGATGACCTTTTATAATTAGACTAATAGACTCCCCGTGCAAAGCACTTGAGTCCCATCCATGGTGGAGCATTACTTTTGGACCACATGACTAAGCTGAAATGTGTCTCTAGGCAAAGCAATTCATCTCAGTTTACCCCAATTTCTCTCTAAGAACTTATACTATCACTCTTTTATCTCACAAACACTGTGAGTAGCGTTGGTAAATATTCTGAAGGTGAAATTTTCCATCAGTGCTGCCCTCTAAACAAACACTAACCAAGTGTTAGCCCACGATGGCTACCTTCAGTTGTCCCTGTCATACAGGAGGGGTGACACAAGACTTCTGCTAAAAACAGATGTGTTTCAAACAAAATGCTTCTGAAGAGAAAATCATTATATGCAGCCAAAGGAAGAAGGATAGAACTCGCCAAAATTAATACAATAAAAAAAATTGTGCTCTTCTAAAAAAATAATTGGGAAAAATTCAAGAGACTTATTAGATAGCCTTGTACGTATTTTACCAAAACTCATTTTCTGTTGCACCTCAGAGGCACATGATGATGATGATATTTCCACGGCTGAATTAACATGGCCAACATTCTGCAAAGTAAATAGGCTCCTATTGATTAAATTAAGCATGGGGTGAACTTAAGCTGTTTTATCTGACCGTCAGTGAATGTTTTGCTGGCTGGGAATGTCCCAAAAGAGGAGCAGAAGTGCTTGGAATCAATACTGTCCAAACCAATCTTTTTTTCACTGTTATCAAGGACAACCCTGTAATTAAGAAGCAATTCCCTTAAACTGTCCACCACAGTACACAAGGATGACTGCCTAAGACAGCTTCTCAGAGATACAGTTTGCACCTTGCCTCATGGGTTTGAATAATGTTATCACCCAAGCAGACTCTCAAGTGTATATAAAAGGCTTCACTGCAACTATATTTTTGGTTTAAAGAAAAATGCCTTTCATATTTACATGACATCATCCTGAAGAACTCAGGACATAATCAGGTATCATCTTGAAGAAGTCAAGACATATTAGATAAATTACATAAAGCCAAGTTAGTCTGAGATGTTAGGTTGGCAATAACCTTGATAACTAGGAAGTCCTAGCTACATCACAGAACTATAGGAAATTTACTTTAATCCACAGAGATAACACTGGCTATAGATTTGCCTAATAACTACTGCAATATTTTGGCCTGAGAGATGTTGTCTCAACACATTCCAAAAGCATATTCACTAATTTCTTCACATTAGTAGCTGTGATACATCATCACAATGTACCTGTTCCATCCATGGTTCCAGCACAGACCTCCTTCCCCAGATCTGAGGTTTGCAGAACATTGTGTGTGCTTGGCCTTATGGTACCTCCTCATTCACTCTGTATTTATGTCAAGGAGGGAAACAGTTTTCTCTGTGTAAGAATTCACAAGAATTAAAAAAGAAAAAAATCTCCCGAAATTTAAATTACAATAAGATGTAGAAATGGTTACTAACCAAAAGAAGAATCAAAAAATTTACCTTGAATTTCTAAAAGAGAATTCATTAATTGAAACACAGGCTTTCCTCTTTTTTTGTTGTTGTTTTCTTTTCCTTTGTTTGTTTGAGGTTTTTTGTTTTAGATCTCGTTTATCCCTATGAAACATGAACTCTTTTATAAGCTGGCTCTAAATTCACCAGAATTTGGAGTTACAAGTTTTTTTATTAGAAATAAGCATTATAGTAGAATATAAGTAAGTTATAATTATGTTCAGCTAAATAGTAAGGTAAATAATACTAAATAATAAGGTAAAATTATATACAGTGCTTGAAAACAAGTCTATGACAAATGTTTGAATTGAACAACTTTATTCACATGAGCTATTTGTTAGAACTAGACCTGTCTCAGCAAAGGCTATTGATTATTTAGCAACTCTAGTAATTTAATGGTTTAATTTCAAACACAGCAACTGGCAAATGATTTGCAAATCATTTTTGACTTGTGTGCTCCTTGCTGAGAAGCTCTTCTCATAACATTAGATAAATAGAAAAAATAAAAATATGTATTTTAGAGGAGAAATTTACCCATAGGCCTGATGTATTTCTGTTGCGTATCTCACAACCTGGAAGGGTGCATAGAAAGGACTTCTCAGAATGAGTAATAGAGCACAGCAGCTTGGAAGAAATGAAGCACTGTAATTTTGCCTTTTTATTCATAATACTTCAATGCCCTGCAGACCCGCTGCTTCTCACCAAGCACTTGAATAATACGTGGTTCCTGAAGTCCTGCAGCTCCTTCATGGAACATCATCAACTTTATAAAAAGGAAAGGAGTTTCAGGTAAAAAGCAATTCCTCAGGTTAGACGGTGCATTAAAAGTTATTTCAGCTGTAAGACAGAAAGGGTAAACTGTGGAAATGTTTTTTAAGAAAGCAGATTGAACATCATGAAATCACATAAGACCTGTGAGATTAAGATGTTTACCATTCATCAGGCAAGATAAACACGGCAAAACAAACATTAGTTAGAGACCAGAACAGATTTTCGTCCAAGTTCAGAAAGCATTTTATGTGACCACTGTTCCGCATCAATATTCAATCAGCTCCAGGGGAGGTCCCCAGCAAAGTAACAGTAAACTAAAGCAGTGATTAGAGACAAATAAACCTAAACCAGTATTTATGGTTTATAAAAGGCCTAATGATCATTTAATACTATGATTTGGCTAGGAATTGATGCCATGTGAGGAATACGGCAATACATAATAAGATTTTTAGACTACAAGTGTATACATTGCTGCAATTCCAGGATAATACCAAAGTCATAGATTCAAGGGAAAATACTTTGGAAGCTTGGTTCCCTTCTTGTTTTCATTCTGGCTTTATAAGTAAGTACAGGATCAGAAACTTGGGGTAAGATTAGGTACAGCCTGCTTGGAGCTGATGATGTGCAGAGAGATGTGAACCCATTCTACCCTGAATGCCAAAGAGGGTTTAACAGAGGACAACCAGCATCTATCTCCAAAACATACACACACACCCCCCCCCCCAGAAGCTCCTAAGGTATGCACAGGCACAGGAGAGAAGACAAGGTGCCTTCTGCTCCTAAGGCAGAAAGGTATGCCAGGCTTAAAAAAAACCAGAGGGATAAGTCCAGGGAGCAGCACTGTGAGAAGTTAATGGAGTTCTTGCTCCTGAACTGCCCCGATTTGTCACCCTGCAGCTACCTTATTAGGGAAGGGAATAAACGATTTGGATCAGAAAACGGGAATGCACAATTGCTTCATCTAGTTGGAGGGATCCTAAACACTCTAATTCCCAGTAAGACTACTCTGTTGAGACACTTAGGGCAGTGTCTGTGCTGCTCAGGAGTCATGGTGAATGTATTGTGTACATCATTCGTCACTTGTATAGTGTGATCCGTACACACTTCAAAGGTTCTTCAAAGAGTGGGATACTCAAAAGTATTCAAAATTTGTGTATAATGTACAAACATCTCTGCTACGACTGCTTGTACTGCTAGAAGCATGCAGAAGCAGACTTTCAGGCACCAAAGAAATTTAATTGGAGTTACATTAGTTAAAATGCTCATATATTTGGGGCTTGATGGAAATTTGGGAAAGGTTACGATGGCACACACAGACTCTTAACACTAAAATTCCTTGCAGGTCCCACTTCACATCTATCAGCTTTGTTTGGATTGAGCTCTTAGCCGTTCAAAGAGAAGAAGAGAATCAACTTAAAATCAGGTTATGATTAAAATCCAATGGCTGTATGGAAGAAGAGGCAACTCTTATTGCAAGCTTAGCAGGATAACTAGGAATGAAAGAGAACCCTTTACTCAACATAGGAAGATGCTACTCCTCCTGGGGAGGAGAGTCCATGAACTATTTGCATTCAAGAAACGGAAATATTTTTAGAGTCACCCAGTAAACCAAAACGTCATAAAGAAATGGACAAAGGTAGCAAAGAACAAAATAGATATCCTTAGAACAAGGTGAATTTTTCTTTTCTCTTTAAACTCTCTATTTGAAATAAGTAAAAGGAAACTGAAATAGCAATGATGAAACTTTTGAAGCAAGTATGTGAGGCAGCACCAAGGACCCTACACTGAGAATGTTTTATGCGTAATTTCCTGATATGGAAAAATAAAGCACTAAATCAATATGAAAAATCCTAGTAAATAATTTTTTAGCAACCATAAGGCCAACTAACCTTTTCCCTTCTGAAATCTAATGCAGTTATTTCCTCAACCAAAGGAAGATGCTGTATAAGACCAAAGATTTTTTAATCTGCTTTTCTGTTCCTGACAGTGTCCAGTAGTGAAGACTGAAAGATCATAAAAATAGGCCAAGCTTGTAAGGCTTTTTTCTTCGCATAGTGGAGATTTCAATTCAGGGATTTCCTGATACAGAGATGGTATCTTTGTGTTTAATAACCCTCAGCAGTTTTTTCTTCCTTCACATTTTATTTTTTTCAAGACGTGAAGACTTTTAGCAATACAGAGGCATTCTCTTGCAAAGAAAAAAAAAATCAATATTTCATTAATTAATGTGAAAAACTGTCTTAATATGTTTATGTTGAGCCTGTCACCTGCTGACATTTAATAACTCTGAGTTCTTATACTACAAAAGGTAATGACAATCATGTCTCATATAAAACATTATTCAGCTAGAACAAGGTTTTACAAATGCTCAGAAGATCCCTTTTCCTTGAAAACCTAGACAAAAAAATTGGTGCAAGACAAGTAACAGAAAAAGTAATTTTTAATATATTGATTTCTTTCTTGTGCCTTATTCTAGGTGATTCCTTGGAACACAATCTTAAGTGTTTCTTGCACATTAAATTCAGAGTCATGCTAAGACTTACACATATATTGGCTACATCTTATTTCTATACCAACAGTTTATCATTCTGTAAACAGTAAACAAAAAGGACAGGACATCCATGATTACATGAACATGAAAGGATAGGACAGCACGAGCAGCCCCAAAACTCCCATCAGAGAATAGTGAACCAGGGGAGCTTGCAGGAAAGGAGGAAAAGCATGCCATGGATGCCACCAGTTAATTTTAATTTTTCCTGTATGAGCAAAAAGCTAATTAAGTTTCCTTGCTTGAACAGCATTTATATTTACAGCAACTTGTGAGAATTTCTTCTTAAAGACAGAAAATACAGGCTTTATGAACTCACAGCATTTGTTGAAGTTATCAGGTTAGTTCTCTGGTATCCTTATACTCCTTTTCACAGTTTTGAGAGGCTACAAAAACGGCATTTGTCAGAGACCCTACACTCTGTGTTATTGGAAAACCACAGCCAAGTGTTGTTACTATGACTGAGTAGTTTTCCGTTTACAATTTCATATGGCAATTTGCTTTTTAGTTCTCTCTGTATAACAAATACAAAAAAGCTCATAAAAAATGTTACGTAAAATAACATACCCATTTTCTCTATGATGGACTATCTTAGACTCCAATTCCTGATGGCTTCAAAGTTCTCAAATGTGAATCATAGCTTTTTTTTCCCTTTTTTCCGAGAAATATTAAGCATTTTTCATCACTTGATGAACAATGTAAAAACACAAAACCCACAGAGAAAAACACCCTTGAGCCTTTCTCAACAATAAAATGTATACAAATGGCAGACTTTTGCAACACTTCAAAATGTCAAGAATCCTTTTAGATACTTTAAGAACTAAAAAGAAGTACAAGTAAAGCAATTCATTTCTCAAACGCATTTGGATTAAATATTCCTCTCTGCACAGTATCTTTTCTATTTGATTGTGGCAACGTGTTAACTAATCCAGCACAATGAATCATCTATTCTGGCATCACACAAGCACCTCACACAATCATACTGCACATATGCAAATGCCTATGTTTCTCTTACAGGAGGAAAACCAGTACTGTCTAGATTTCTCAAATTCGTATTTTGGAAAATGAAAGCAATTAGAACCTACCCACTCAGCACTGGTACAGCCACACCTGCAGTACTGGGTCCAGCACTGGAGAGAGTCCAGCAAAGGGCCACTGATAAGATGAAGAGCCTGGAGCAGCTCTGATACAGTGCAGATGCTGTAACATGATGTATCAAACAAGGAGGCCCGTGGAAAAGAAATATATATGGACAGATTCTTGGTAGATGTTTCAGAGATGTTTATTTCTCCAGCCGCATGGCCGGGGCTCTGCCGAGGAACTGTTCCAGTCACGGGACCGAGGGTCCTTCTGCCCGCGCAGGGAACACAAACCAACCCATGGGAACGAGGCTGAGCAGGGGCAGGGAAACCCCGTGCCTGTGCCCTCAGGGCCCCTCTGCCAGGGCTCCATGGCAGGGGAGGGAGGGCCCCAACACAGCTCTTCTCTGAAGAGAATCTGAGAGAGTTGGGACTGTTCAGCTCTAGAGAAGAGAAAGCTTGGAAGGTTTGGAGGATCTCATCAATGTATCTACATAAGGCGAAGGTGCAAATAGAGCAGAGCCATCACTCCCTTCCCTGCTACTTCCATCCCTACTAGTGGTTGACACTGGATACCTCCCAAAAGAATATACCATCCTCTTTCATGGAGCAATTCATTCCCTCTGCCCAACCCTCCAGCAACCTTTCATCTTCCCATAAATTGTGGTTCAGGGATTCCCAGTTCCCATCATCATGCTTAACAGCCTTAGATGGAAGGATCCATCATGAATTTGTCTAATTGCTTTTGAACCCATTCAGACTTTAAGCCTCCACAACACTCTTGCAGCAACATACCCTGCAATTTAATTATACACATAATGATGAAGTACTTCCCTTCTTTTGTCTTAAAGCTACTGCTTTAATGGATACTACATATCCATTTCACTGGATATGGCCTTGCTTTTGTAGTATGAGAAAAAGCAAATAATAACTCCTTTTTCACCTTCTCCATGATATTAATGGTTTTGCATAATTCACTCAATTCTTCTGAGTCATTGTTTTTCTAAACTGAAAAATTCTTTTAAGTCTCTTCACACAGAAATTGTTCCTTCTCTCTGCCTCAAGACCTCCTGGACTTATACAAGAACATGATGCTTTTCACTTACGCTTTCTTCTCCTCTGATGATCACTTCCTAACATTATCAAAACCCTCCTACAATTCTGCCTTTTCAAGCTGAAGAATGCAATTTACTCTTTCTGTGTGCAGAATCTGTTCCATCCTTTACATAATGCTATTACATCCTTCTTAAGGGTGGGAGACAAGACCTGTATCCATGTAAAAGCCATGCACTGTAACACAATGGCATTTTGCCTTTTTCAAAAGCTGATGCTACCTGAACAATTCTATTTTTATCCTAGATCTTAACATCCAAACTTTTTCTTCATGAAAGTAGAAAACTGTTGATATTAAAAACAGCCCAGATCAAGAGAGAACATATTTGAATTTCACTCCAATCAATAGACAGCTTTTCAAACAAATCTCAAAAACAGAGTGAAGACGTTCCTATGACAAATAACCAGCCAAAAGGATCACAGAAGCTTATTAAAAAGTCAATACCACCTTGAAGAAACGTGTATGTGTGCCATTTATCACCATTAAATGGTGCAGTGGCAAATAGCTTGTTTTAAGCCAGCCATTAGCCTTGCCACACACCAGCCCAGCTCTCCTCAGTCTCTTGACTTTGCCCACGTGCCACACACAAAGAAACTGTTACCTAAAAGACAAAACTAGCACTGCAACAACAGGCACTGCAACAACAGACACTACAACTAAAGCATGGCAGTGCTACCTCATCAGTACTCATCTGTGGAGTATTGTGCTCTGTGGGCAAACTCAGGTTGCGAGTTTGAGAAGGATTTTTCTTTTCTTAAAGGCTTCAGTCTTTCTCTGCTGTACCAAATTCAAGAACCTTCATGTTTTGGAATGCATCTCTCTAGCAGGCAGTTATGTTCTACCTCTATGGCTATTTCCACTGGAGCCACTTCCTCCAGATGGCTTGATTATAGGTCTCAGAAAAATTCCTCCTGAACTTGATCAAGCCTGGTCCAGAGATGATGATCTGAGCAGCTCCATCCTCTGCACATCTCAGGTGCGCTGCCTCTCAAAACTCCTGTGAGTTCATGGCACACTGCAGTCACCATCTGCACAGAATTAAGTGAGCTCTACGTTAAACACAGAGAGAGCAGCATATTTTGCAAGCACTCCTCTTGCTTCTTTGGAGTCTCCATCACTTTCCTCAAACCATAGCAGGAAGACTGTACTGTTCCTTGGGACAGCCAGAAAAAGTACAAGTAAGCGCTTCAAACAAGACCTCAGAATCATGAAGAATGTGAACAAAATAAATACATAGAACAGAAAGGAAAAAAAAAAACAAAACCAGCACGGAAGGGAATGCAAAATGGCAGTGGGAAGAGAGTATGAAGAGAACCAGAGCAGAGAAGGATGGGATATAAGATGACAAGCTTGCAAAAAACCTATAGAAAAAAGACATAGCTATGAACATTTATAGTTCAGAGTATAACATCAAGGAGAAAAAAGAAAGTTATCATGGGCCCTGAGAAAAGAGTTAGGAGTGGTATTATGCTGACTGGAGAGTAATTCCTCATGAAGTCAGCTCTGTTCTACCAGGAGGTTTGCATTCTTCGTTGATCTCTCTGGGATGGTCTATCATTTTCCAGCAGTGGTATCTAAATTAGGGAGATTCTCCTGACTTGGCTACAATTTGTAAATGCCCGAGTGAAGTCACTGTAAACACCACTCTACTGTCAGTTTAGCTCTCCACCATCTTCTAGGAGAAAGCCTATAGACATGGCATTCTCTTCATCCTGACAGACAAGCCTGCTGTAAAAAAACCCTGAAACACCATATATGATCCATCAAGGGGAAGGAAAGGAGAATCCACAGAGATTCAGCATATTCAGATTTTTAAATCTGGACATCTAGGATGCTAAAACGCAAAAAGGAGGCTACGTTTCAAGTCCACCATTCAAAGATCAGAGATGAGAAAACAACCCCAACTTAAGCAATGTTGTCATCCCTTTGTTAAATGCGCTATGTAATTACATGATCATGCACTCCTCTTTTCCATTAAACTACAAAAAGGACAGACGAATCTGAGAATGTCAGTGATACTTGTCTATAAAATCAGCCATATGGATCTCTTTATTTCTGCTGTCACAAAAGTTAGAAAGTGAGTAATGACTCAGACAGGAGACTTGAGAAGAAAAGCAGATTCAGGGTGGTTTATACTCTCCAGAACTGGAAAACTGTATGTCATCTCTAACACTGTTGTGCAATTCCTGTATGATTCTGATCAAGGCTCCTCTTTAAAGATAATCACAAACATCCAAGTTCTTTTCCACAAGATAAGTCAGGTCTCTGCATCAGATGGTCAGAGGTAGCCAGGTGTACTGACTGCTTGCTTGTAGAGCTTTGCTCCTCTATACACTGGAGAGAGGAGAGGGGGCACCCAGCAGTCTCCATGAAATGCCTTTCTAATCTTTACTACACCAGGTATGACTACTTGAGGTCTGATCCATTATTTAATTAATCCAAATAGCTATAACTGCCAATGATACAAAACCACAGCAAGCTATTACTAAATAAAAATGTTCCACTACAGAGTTCCCAAATTCCTCTGGCCAATATTATTTATTACAACTTCTGTGCCTTATTTCCTCATATGTGTGCAGTGATTACAGCACCACCTCACTGCACAGGGATGCTCTAAAGATTGTTTGCACAGATCTAAGAGGTTGCTGTAATCAGGGAGGAGATGGTGTTTTTTCTAATGTGCCTTTGATAACCTGACATCTTACAGCGAGGGCTACAAAGAACAGCTCGGGGAAATGAGAAGATTGTATCTGCTGCAGGGTGCATCTGTCGTACATAAATGACGCACAAGAATGCACAATGAACATGAGCATACAGCAAGTGCCTGCTCACTCAACAAGGCTAACCCTCTGGGATAAATGAGATGGGAATTTTTGCTGTTGACAAGATGTTTGGGGAGTCTTCACATTTTCAAGAATGATTTCTTAAAATGTTTTAAAATTTCTTTTGCATTAAAAAGAATGATAAAGAATCATATCTGTGCTTCTAAATAACCTCCATAAACAAGGTAAAAAGTAAAAAATTTTACCAATATATCATTTTTGATAACAAGAAAAATACAATTCCTTGCCTACCTGCAGAGGGAAGAAAAACAATACCAAACAGATTTACAAATATGATCAATTCAGACTTATTTCCTATCTCCCTAAACCATGGAAGTCATCCCTCAGTGAAACAAAGGTGTGTTATAAAACCAAATGCCCTACGAATGGCTCTTTAAATAGAACACTGCATGGCTTAAGCACCTACATTTGAAAAAAGTAAATAATTCCTTCAGTGACTGCAGACTTTTTATTACTTTCTGAAAACTACAGATACAAAACTCCACAGAAGTGAATACGCAACACAGTGAGTCATCTGAGCAACAAATTAGTTCCATTTAATTGTTCAAGGTTACTTTATAAATTGTCTGATGAGATGTCTGAGTCATTAATGCTAGAAATGTCAAAGGAATACATTCTGTTTATAAATTTTCATGACTTTGAGTTATATGAAAGTGTGTCCAGTTTCCTGGCTTTTTTTTTTCAAAAGTTATTTCCCAAGTGTCTGCAAGCAGGTAGTCACAGAAGCTAATTTCAGTGCTATGAGTAGGGTACAAAAATAGTCACATAAATTTGTGTTCCTTAGGGCAGCAAGAGTGTAACCAATGACAGACCCTGGAACAGAGACCTTAAACATCCTGTGAGCACGAATGCTGCATAACCTTACAAATAACAAACATTATGTGAAAAACAGATTATCTGAAGATGGTTACCCTCCACTGTTGCTTTCTGAGAAGTGCCTTGATCTTTCTCATACCTGGGTTACACAGTGTTTGCACAGAGGAAGGGGAGAATACACTCCCCAACTTCCAAATCACGCTTCTCCTTGGAAAGCGTGCGTTGCCTCCACTACTCCATATGGAAATAAGAACGACTCAAAGCACTCGTGCCACATGTAGCTAGGTGAGGTGGTTGGTTATGATTAAATTCTGCCTCAGCCTCCTGACCTGAATAAATTCTAAGACATATGGAACGAGATGATAAGTTCTCACCCAAGAACACCAACCACTTCCTCTAATAGCTGGATGATGTAGAGTGATTCAGTATTACTCTTGGGACACCTCTAAAAGATAATCTTAGTCATGGCTTGTGTGTTGATTTGGACAGAATAACTCGCAAATTTACCACTGGGATTGTGAAAGGCACCAGAAATATTTGTGATAAATGACTGTAAAGGAAAAGTAACCTCAGAAAACCTTGAAAAATATTCTCTCCTATTCAAAACTACCGTGTTAATCTTACTTTAAAATATTTTAATCAATGTCATGGGCAATTTGTTTTATGCCATACAGAATGTGCCAGTGATCCTGACTAATTCTCCTGTAAATATCAGGTGATCCTGGTTCAGCACTTTGCAGCACAGAATTATTCTGAAGACCAGAAAAATAGGCTTTCCAGACTTTTATTCCTTAATCTATTTCTTTCCAATATGTACTGTACCATCTGGCATCACTAAAGCACAGTAACTCACTTTTGAATACATAAAGAAGTTTGAGCCCAGCACATATCTAGATCATTATCCATTTCTTCATTTATTCTTATTTGGTGGATCTTTTTTTAGGTTTTCCTACTGAAGGTATCCTGACTTCATAAAGCATTTCTGCTTAAGCATACTATTGTTTGGCTCTCTTTAAGGAGAATTATGGTGCGACTTACCGGAATTTAACATACTTTTCTTTAGTCTACTAACACATATTACACAAAAAATCCATCTCATTAATACCTTTTTACTCACTTTATATATATATATATATATATATATATACACACACACATACATATATATATATGTGTATAGTTCAGAAGTGGCATAGAATCCCAGTGACACTGGGATATAAAGATGAAATGCTGACACTCGCTTGAAAGATTTCAGTACAAAATTTGAGTTGATTTCTAGTATGTCCACTTCCACTTAATCTATTCAATTACTTCCAAAAGGTAGTTATGAACACAAGCTACTAAAATAATTTGAAGATTGCATCTTCTATTATATACTACTGGCTAGATAAATTAGCACTAAATATCAGTGACTAATACAGGACAAACTTCATAATTCAAAGAATATGAAGGATTGAAAAATTGAAGCATTAACGTTTCCTGTACTCTGGTATTCGTGCAATTGTTAATATACTTTTGCTTTACATGCAAGTCTGTTTCTTTGAGAATAATGAGCCAGCAGTGCCCTGACAACCAGGAGGGCCAACCCTGTCCTGGGGTGCATCAGGCACAGCATTGCCAGCTGGGCAAGGGAGGGGATTGTCCTGCTTTACTCTGAACTGGGGTGGTCTCACCTTGGATATCATGTGCAGTTTTGGGTGCCACAGTTTAAGAAAGACATGAAGCCATTGGAGAGCGCCCAGAAGAGGGAAATGAGGATGGTGAAGGGTCTGGAGGAGAAGCTGTATGAGGAGCGGCTGAGGGCACTTGATCTGTTCAGCCGGGAGAAGAGGAGCCTGAAGGGAGACCTCATTGTGGTCTTCAGCATCCTCATGAGGGGAAGAGGAGGGGCAGGCACTGATCTCTTCTCTGTGGTGAGCAGTTACAGGACTCAAGGAGACAGCACCAAGCTGAGCCAGGGGACATTTACGTTGGATATCAGGAGAGTTTTTCACCCAAATGGTTCTTGAGCGCTGGAACAGGCTTCCCAGGAAAGTGGTCACAGCACCAAGCTTGTCTGAGTTCATGAAGTTTGGAACATGCTCTCAGACATGTGGTGTGATATCTTGGGGTATCCTGTGCAGGGTCAGGAGTTGGACTCGGTGATCCTGATGGATCCCTTCCAACTAGCATATTCTATGATTCTATGAACACTAAATGCAACATACACAGAATAGGAAAATAATCAGAAATTCTACAGCAGGTAGATCCAAAGAAGCATTTAGTGGATTTTGGTGCACAAATCAAGAGTGTGATGCCACCTCCACTCTACATCCTCTCCCTGTAATTCACTGGTCCTTCAGTGTACCAGTTTCCCGAGTATCTTTAGGGTATTTTGTGCATGGGTTCAGTTGTTTCCAGAACTGAGAAACTGGTTACCTATTTGATTACACCAGCTTTGAAGCCAGGAAACTCAGAAAGCAATGCAAGAGCTCCCTGAGAAGCCAGTCACAACATCCTACTAACTACCAAATTCACATGACCATTTTCAAACCAGAACTAGAAATTTTCTTTTTAAAACTGAGCTGCTAGAAGAAAAGTTTGCTCACTTACTAGCCTCCCATGCTCACCTCTACCCACAGGCTGCAGAATTGAAACTCATGCATCTTACTGCTCCGAACAGCTCTGCACAACCCCATGTTAGACTGTAAAGGCCAACTTTTCCCAGTGCTCTTGGAACTTGGCTAACAAAGCCAAGAACTAGGGGAGAAGAGGGTGTATTGGGCATAACAGGCTGGGGCAGGGAAGAACCTGCAAGAGTGACCTGGGGAAGAGAAGGTCAGGGACTGCCCTGTGCTGGCCACAGCCAAGTCAGCAACCGACAAAACAGACCTGTCACCTACCATAACTATTCATTTTACTTCTTGATACTGGAATCAGAAATTACCAGTTAATATAAATCAGCAATAATTTCCCAGTTCATGACTGATTTTGCTTATGATGAGGAGGCAAAGGCTCTCCTTTAGTGTGTTCATCTATACCTTGGAGAGTGTTCAGCTTCTGTGCTTGCAGAACTGTATGCACAAGTGAGATGAGAAGAAAACTCTTTTTCAAAGCGTTGATAGATGGCATTAAGTTATGGAGTCAGAACACCAAATTACTGATAAAAGCACCATCCATTTCTGAATTAATTTAGATACTCCTGTAAGTTTCTTCATATAAATTACATACTTTTGGATAGTAAGAAACACAGCAACCAGCCTGTGGAACAGTGGCACAGGAATTTACTGTGCTGTTACATGAAAGGTATTGAGGATATCAATTCCTCAGGCTTCTGGGCACAGAGTGAATTTCCATTTAAGATCCGTAAGGAACCACAGGGACCCATAACCTTCCACATAACATGTCATACAAAAAATTTTCCACTCAGCTACACCTCTTCACAGCTGGTCTTCCAATTTTATCCTTTCAAGACAAGTTGAAAAACATTAATTCAGTATAATGAAAGTTCAAAGATCTTTACTTCCTGATTTAACATTTCTATCAAATAACAAGCACTGTGTTACTTTCCATGTTTTTTTCCACAAGTCTTCCACTTCTAGGTTTACTCTATGCCATTTTTGAAGCTTTATTTTCCACACAACTTTCTTTTACAATGTATTTGGGTAGAGAGGCTGGAGATTAAACTCCATAAATTTTACATCTCCCCTCATATTCAGGAAAATCTGCCTCTTAAACCCTGGCAAATTTCTCAGCAATCCTTCAATTTCTAGCCCCTAGTTTTCAATTCCTATTAGACTACAGCCACCTAAATGCTTTTCTTCTAATCTGACAGATGGAATAGTAAAGACACAACACAATCTTTACAAAAGCAAAACAATATTAAACTCCAGACACCTCAAGGAATTTGCCTTGTCAACAGACAAGCACAGAGTTAACAGCAAAGCTACAAGCTCTAAAGCTGTTCCTAAAGTTACGGCTTTTTAACTGTTTCTAATAGTCACCACCACTATGACCAGAATCAAAGCTTTTTACCCACACACTGTGTCAGTGTCCAGCTATTGTCAATGTCTTGCCTCCACAACTGCCCTTCATCTCTGCTGTGCTTCAGTAGTACAGCTCACATGGACTTACTGGTTGGACACAGGACCACCAGAGACACACACAATTACTATTTGCTCCATCTGTTCTGCGTAAGTGATATCAGGAGACTATTTAGGCAGCCACTTCTGTTCATATACCTCCTGAGGTTAAAAGTTAACCTATGTGTAAGACCAGCTTTGCTGGATAAAAACAGATGTCAGCCTAAGCAACCCCTTCTCTCTAAGAGCAGCTGTAGGAGACGTTGACGAAAATGACATTAAAAAAGTGGGGAAAGTTTGCAACTAACTTTCCCAGTATTCTGCAATATCTATTTTAAAGACTTCTACAGTTGAAGAATCCTTGATTTATCATCCATGCCTATTCCACTTGGTGGACATGTAGATGTCCTGTGCGAAGAGACCCACAAAAAAATATAGTACAAAAATTATTTCAAATCATTTAAGAGATGCTTCCTGCTCATTTTACTGAATATACCCTAGTCTAGTGTTCTCCAAGACATTTATGATTTGATATAGTATTTATATAATAAAATCAGTTTTCCCTCAATCACCTGCTTTGTAAACTGGAGAGTCTTAGTCTACTTAATCTCTCCTCATACAGCAGCTCTTTCCTACTCAAGAGGCAAGTGCGCAGTACATTTATAAAACACTTCCCATTTTGTACTCCTCTCCTAACCATTTTTAACATTGTTCTGACTGGTACCAAGCACAGCACCAGCATTTTCAGGCTCCTATCACAATGATTTCCAGATCTCTTTTCTGAGTGCTAATGGATAATTTACAGCCTATTGCTGTGTTAGCAGCAACAGTTTTATTCCCTTTACGCTACTTTGAATTTATGGCTACAATTTTATTTCTTGCATTATTGCACAGTCACTGAGTATCATGAGATTCTTCAGTAATTCTTTGGTTTTAATTTAATGCTTTAATTATTTGATGCTACAAAATGATGTCTTTTTTATGACTATTTGTAATTTTTCCAGATTCAGAAATATGTTGAATAGTATATATTCAACGAGATTCCAGTCAGATCCCAACCATAGTCTCCTGCCAGATTTCTGGTAACCTCCCCCCAGCAAAAAAATATTATGTTAACTCCATACTCTGTCTCACTGCCAAACTGAGTTTACTAACAAAACTCAGCTCTGCATACTCCTACTCAATGAAATAATGATGCTATCTCCAACATCCCGAAGCATCAAAGAAATTAATAACTGGAAAACTGTGACTCATAATGTTTAAAAGAAGAAGGAAGACAAGGGATGACTGTCCTCCAGGGATTGCCATGACTCCTCAGACCTCTTCAGCCGATCCTCCTGCTTTCTCCAAGAGCTTTCTCAAATAGGAGTTAATACTCCAGACATCTCCTACGTGAACCACTGGGTATTGCTTTGAGAAATTGTCAATCTTCATGCTGAATTACTTGGGTTAAACTGGAATGCCATGAATGCAGCTAATCCAGCAGCAAGAGCAATAATTTCCCTCTTCTACTCACACAATCCTTTGGCATCAGTTCTAGCATGTTGTTTCATACACTGATTCAACTCGCTAGCCAGCAAGAAGTTTTATTTATTTTGCTAGCCTAGTTTCTTTCCAAGCTATTGAGTTTAACTCTCAGGCAAAGCAATGTGGTGAACATCAGAGACACTGAGTGGGAGCACAGCCACTACTTCTTTGAGACGAGTTCTCCCCATCTCACACAGCCCCATACCATCAGGGCAGGGGATGTTGCAAGAGCAAGGCTCCCTCTCCCCCTTCCATGACATATCAGTTTTTAACCTCCAACTCAAGAGACAAACATACTCACTCAAAACCTTTCCTTTTTAAACTGAGTCTTCACTGGATTACCAGAAAATAAATGAGAAATGTTTTTTAAATCATATTAATAAATGTCAAGATCATATTTAGAATTATTACATCAAATTAGTCATTGCCAAATTATCATTTATTCCTCTAGGAAATATTAAGATTAATTGCCTGTAAATTCCCAAAGACACCGAATACTAATAATATCACTACTAATGTGCATTTACTTTTATTAATCTGTAAACAAACCTTTGGTCTTGAGACTTAAATGTCCACTCAGTGTTCCAGGGAAACTCTTAAAAGGTATTGTGATCAGAATATTATTTATCTATCAATATTATAACAATTTCTGGCCATTACTTAGTGCCTAAGATCTGGGCATTTCAAAGTGAATTTATACTCATCATACAATCTGATCACAGTAAGATTCAGATGCAGGCAAAGTTTAGAGTGATTAAGCCTGCTAGAAGAAGTAATATTTTCACTTGAGTGAATGCATTCAATGTCTAATTGTTCTCCAGAACCACCATCTGATGCTTATCAGCTAAAACCATGGTATCAGGCACCCCAATCCCAACTTAATCACATCCTTATTAGGTGGGACACAGACAAATCTGCTCAAAACCAGAGTGACCGTGCTCCAACTTTCTGGTGCAGTTGTCCAAGCATCAGTTGCCTTCTGCTACTCCGTGACATTGTGATAGTCACATTCAATGGCTGATGCTGCTCCAAGGTATGCAAGTTAAGTAACCACTAATTCATCCTGCTCTCAGCAACCAGGCTCTGGTGCAGCTAAATCTCACAGAAACGTGCAGTTAGTTGTTATTAGATTATTAGTAGAGCCTCCCTGACCTTTGCTGTCTTGAAATTAAGCTGCTCAGGGACTGAAATAAGCATCTCATTTAGGTGCACAGTAGTAATTTCATCTTAAAGTATAATGCCTGTAAGCCATTTATAAGTATTTTCTAGGGTATCTGAGACTGTTACTTAGTAGTTGACATTTTCAAATTACACACCTCCTGAAATATTCCATATGGGATAAAATGGCACCTAATTCAGCTTTTCATGTTCTTAGCTACATGGAGCTTACCTTCCTTTATGCTACAAAACTTTGTGCACACATTATCCAATCCACCTTGTAGGGGGTTGTTAAGTGTTTTCCTCAAATGCCTACAACAACTGTTTTGTCCACAACAGGCAGCAGTGTTCAAAATAAAAATTATTTAACTGCTGAAGCACATTAAGTTGTCTCTCATCTGTGCATATGCAGATTTGCTGGAAGTAGGAATTGTTTAAAGCTTTTTCTATACCCTTTAAATTTGCAGTAGGTAGCTTTGAGCTCCCCACTGCATCTAATCATCAGGGGTTTAGGACTCATTTATCTGGAGATAACTCTTGATTCCCTATATTGTGTTCACCTACATAAGTAAAAAAGTTAGAGAAACACAGTACTTTGACACGTACCTAATTTCCACCAAATTTCCACAGAAAGAGTGTAAAAAATTTCCCAAACCCCTGCAATAGACATTAGGGACGGTGTGAAGGGAAAATAATTACCTGCTTCACCTATAAAATGACAAAATATTATTAACCACATTAATATAATACTTGGTTTATGACCTACCTCCTTGAATTATACTGTCATTTTGTGTTTTCATTTTGTGTTGCCAATACTGTTATACAAGAATCTTTAAAATAAAAAGACGAGTCTAAGAAATGATGCAACATCTTAGGAAGGCCATCATTACTCCAGTTGTGAAATCTCTTTACGGTATCTGAAGCAGTAAGTAGTACAACACTGTTAAGTGAACTCATACTAGGAACAGACTTTGTTCCCCATTTCTCTTGCATACAGGAAAGAGGACACGGAGGCTGTTCTCCTGACACATCTAAGTTTTCTAATGACTGCTTCGTCCTTTGGCAGGTATAGTCAACAACTGAGCTTCTGGAGAGACCACAACAGTCTCCTTTACCTCTCATCATGAGCTGTGATGCTGGTAACTCATAACATGTAAACAGACTGTACACTGCTCAACCAGAAGATGACAGTAACGTGCCCAAGCTCAGTTTTGGACAAATACTTATATCTTAAAGTCCTTCAACAGAAACAGCCAGGGGTGAAAGAGTAAAGAAAAATACAATTATTTTTGGTTCTTAAAGGAGACCAAAACTGAAAGCTACACAGCTGCTATTCCACGGAACACAAGGAAGGTAAGAGGAGAACAAATACCTGTTGGTGCTGCATAACTGGCCTCCCTCTCCCAGAAACAACCACGGTAACAATGAAAATATGTCTCAACTGCCTTGCTCCCTCCTCCTATACATCCCAGGAAAGGATTTGATGGGGTGGCACGAACAGCAGAATAATTTTAAAGCCTGGACTTACATGAACTACAACCATCTCATCCAGACTTAAACCAGACAGGAATTGCACCCAGCCATCTGTACTCTCTACTCAGTTGCAACAATCTGTGACATGCAAATGCAGCATCCTGTTGATCATATTAGCAAGATCAGAAAGTAATTTGCTTTCTGCTCTCATAATGAACTAATCCATAACTCAAAGACTCAAAGTATATAACAACTGGCAGGGGTAGATGGCCAAAGGTTTCAATGCATATGAAACTTGGAAGAAGGCCAAGAGACATGTGGTCCCATCAAAGGGCAAACTGCAGGAAGAAAAAATAAAATCGGGGGACTAGTGGACCTGAGCTTTGGAAGAACAGTTAGAGAGCAGAAACAGATCATCTTTGCCTGACACGCTCCCTAATTGAGATTTAGATGTATGCACAACAGGTGCATAGTTAAATATACATGAATTAATAAAGATGCTGCCTGCCATTTGAAGTGGCACTACAGCATCTGTCCCACCTCCTGCCTGAGGCTCAAGAGTGACCTAGAACCATTAGACACACTGGACTGTGGGGAGGAATACTCAGCTCTACAGTTTGCTAGGCAGATATTTCCAAGTATCTCTCTTGTTGATAAACCAGAAAACTTGATGTAAGTAATTAACTATTTCTCCCTGGCATCTCTGCAGTGTAAGTGTAATGCAGAGATGGTAGCAAACAGATGTCGCAGGAACCAACAAATGGTGGGGCTTAAATAAGTGTTCAGTACTATTCTCATACTCACCTACAGTGGAATATAGAAATCTATGAACTGTCCATGCCCAACAGAACAACTCCTATAAATGAATTTCCAGAACCAAGACAGATAGTTCGTGAAGCCTGCAAGGACAGTGAGGCCAGTGAAGCAGGAAGACATTTCCCTGTAGCCTAGAGATCACGTCTTTATGGTCACTAAACCAACAGTATTGAACCAAATCTGCCCTACTGCTCTAACAGAAAGAAATAATCAGAAACCAAAACTGAAACTTTACATAGATTAGACTCATAACATTATTTAGGTTGGGAAAGACCTTTAAGATCGAATCCAACTGCAATGATCCTGCACAAAATGGAAAAGTGTCCAAAACCATCTTGAAAGGTTATCAAATCATGCCAAAACTGCAATTCTTTTGGATCCTCCCTTCAACTTTTTGCCACTTTTACTTGTTTCCATTGGGGGCAAATATATGACCTGTAAGCATTGAATAAGGAAGGGTTTAATCCAAATCTCCATCACAATTCAATGAAGCATTTATTGAACAGCAGTTGTTATTAGCTTTTGATATTAGGAATCCTACAAGTCAGTGTCCAGCCTGCGTTTTGGAATCTATTTTCTAAAAAAATATGATGAATAAGTAAGGGGTGTGTTACAAAGCAATAAGATAAACATACGTGTTACCCTTTAACCTCCATACTTTGTATTCATTAGTCAACACCATGACTTGAGATTGTTTTTCCTATGAGAACATAAAAAGAGAGTATGAACCACCATTTGCAGAATTAAATCCTTCTGATTAGAAATACCATAACTACTTTTGTAAATATGCTGCATTCAAACCATGTAAGAACCAAGTGATCACCGTGTACACATCATACTTCTCAGAAAACCTTTAAAAACGTTGTCCCTCAAAAATAAAAGTACTTTAACTAGATTCCATCCTTAGATAACCTACCCAGAGAAAAGGAAAACATTTTGTACATAGCAGAGAAGATTTTCTCCCCTGTTGTAGAAGGAAAGAGAAAGGGAGGCTTTTTACCAACTTGAGCCAGAGAAATTTCATTTACTTTGTTGATAAGTTTAGCATGGTGTAACTCGGATCACTGAAGTGATTGTCCTATCATTGCATCATCATATTCTGAAACAGCTAGTCCTAAGAACATGATAGGGCTTCAAATGCACTGACAGTATTGCAGACAAGCAAAATTCAAATATACATGAGGTGAATCAAGCATTTGCAGGATCACTTGGAAACAACGATCAGTGACACAGATCTCTTGCAGTTTTGTGGGTTTTTTTATTTGAGTTGGATAAAACTTCACATAAAAATATATGTGCTCTTCTCCTGCATTAATTTTGAAGGTTGGAAAGGATAAGAAAAATTAGCATTGGTAATTACATGCAAACAGATCTGACATAATTTTATTTGAACAAAAAATAGATTATTCAAAATAGCACAAACAGCAGGTCTGAGATGGATTAGTGGTAAATAATCCTCCCAATACTTCCTTGTAACAGCTGATTACATTGTTTGCAAAACTGCAGGAAAGTTGTCCTCTATTTTTCTAAGAAACACACATTGTAATTTAGTTTGTAACAATCTTACCAGACTGGGGATCTTATTGCCCCCAATTAGAGCTGTCATTAACATCTCACAGGAAGACTCTTGGCACTTTTTATTCCCTCTGGTTAAGGAGCCACCACCTTCAGCTACTATGACATTAGAGATGGGCTTGCATCACCCAGCTGAATAAAAAAAAAAAAAAAAGATTCCAGCACTTATGGTTATAAAATGCATTATGTTTAGAAGATACCTGCAGAGCTACAGTTATTTGGAGTTGCTTTCTTGGTGAATTCAGTAATTTCAGGATTTGGTTTGATGGAGTAAAAGCTCAACAGTCTGCATTTGTTCACAGCTGGCCGAGCTGTACTGATTCAATAAAATAGTAGCAGTGGTTTCTTTTATGCTAATACCGAATTTTTAATCCATAGCTTAGCTATAGACCTCCAGCATGCAGGTCCTGTGAGTCCCATAAAAGCCTTCAGCAAACTGTGTTGCCTTTGCAATTTTTTTCCTCAAAAAGCGGTGTAGTTTGTAAAGACAGGTAAGATACTAAGGTGCAACCTTTTGAGTGATTAAATGCCTCTTCATGAGTCCAATAACCAACTGCAACAATCTTCTGTAAGTTTGCTCAATCTCTTGTGGTGCAGGTGTAACAGCAGTTCTCATTCCATAAGCCTGTGTTATTTATCACTGCTGTCCTTTGTTCCTAAAAAATCTGAAAAGATGAGGGATTTCTGCAGTCTCATTCGTACAACCTGTGATACGTGCTTCAGAATGCAGAAAGAAAATTATTTATCATTCTTGTCTTTTTTTTCCCCTAAATCAACGTTAAGATTTTCCCACCTCCTTCTAGTCATAAGCCTGTAACACTGTACTAATTTCTCTTGATCCTAATGTTTTTCAGAATAAGAACCTCACTGCTTCCCTCCATTTCCCAGCTACAGATACTTTTCTTGGTGCCCTTTCCCTTACTCTTTCTAAAGGAACTCCCAATTTTCTGTCTACATCTTCCTCCCAGGCAATTTCAAATACAGTTTCCCTCAGTTCTGGGAAATTAGCCCTTTTGATATAAGCTTGTGATTGGACTTGTGCTCTATTTTCCTACACTAAATATAATCAGATCAGAATTACTGGTCCCTAGGCAACCATCAGCTTCTAATCCAGTGGTTATTTCATCTTTATCCATCAAAATGAAACCCAGAATTGACTTATCATATATTCAATGCAATGCCTTTTTGCTTTAGCAAATTATCCTCTATTTTCTAGCAACAATAGCTTGTTTTATGTCCAACTGCACAGATCTTCCACTAAAAGTCTCTTAAATTGAAGTTCCCTCATAACACCACCATTTTATTAACTGTGAATTACAGAGGTACTTAAAGTAACTTTTCTTTTCTCTGGTATCATCTGATGGTTGGTAACAGATCCCTCCGGCAGCATATCGATCCACACACATTCAACACCTCACGGTTACATTCTCAGAAACACTAAGAAAGGTAATGAAGTCCTTAAAAAACAGAGCGCTACCTGACATGTTATTCTCTCTATCCTTCATACAATGACTCTCATTCAGTTCAAATGATTCTGCTGGTTATATAAAACTTCTTATCACACCTTTTGCTTCTTAAGATAGCTACCATCATTGAAAAAGGAACCAGAAGATATATTCTCCATATTATTTGGAGCTTCACTGTAAGTTTTTTAGATGCACCAAGCTGCAGTCTGTAGGTATTTGCCTTCCTTACCAACTTCTTAGGAAAATGGTAAATGAAAACTCTCCTGGCTATTTGTATGAAGTTTTCAATCAAGGTCATTGATCTTCTTCCTGCAAATTGGAGAACACCTTGTTTCTGCCACTTCCCTGACTACAGAATGCAATGGAGGTTTCCACAAAAATGGACTTTCAGCTTTACCTACCCGAGAGTACCTCCTGCTTAACCTCCAGAACTTTGTGGAGTAACAAAAGAGGGAATGCATAAAGGCTCCCAAACAGTATCTTAAACTCACACGATGATTTTGGTTTTGGTTTGGTTTGGTTTTGGTTTTTTTTCTTTTCTTTTATACAAAGTATACATTTGTCTTCCTAGGACAATCCCTTTGGGAACTATTAAGAACATGCTTGGTGCATACCTTTGACTTCATTAAGCATCAGTGACAAAAGATCAGTAATGCTCTTTTTTCCTAATCCAAATAGGTCATGCTCATTTAAAAAGAGAGAAAGTTAAAAATCAAGTAATAATACTGATGTTCATTAAAAGGCATGGGTTTTCTGATAAATTAGTCTTCCCCTATATTTAAACTGAATGTTCACATGCAAACAAATAATTCTCTCCTTCTATAAAAAACTGTGTTACATGGTTTTATTTAAAAATTAAACTTAATTACTGCCTATTATCAATTGTTTTGTAATCCTAATTCTTATAAACAAGTGTTACAGATTTTTTAAAAGTTCAAAATACAGGTGTCCCCAGTTTTAATAAGAAAACATCTAGCTTAATTTTCAGCTTTTATCTCCTTGACTTTGGTGTTCTCTAAAAGGAAGTTGGCTATTGTCCATCTTAACTCATGTAACATTTTGTTGCTTATGTTTAATGTAATTGCAAACATGATGTGCATTCATAATTAAGCCTAAAGGGTAAGCTGAGAGCCTGAGACATGCTGGAAAATACTAAAATCAGAGTGGCTAATCTCTTCAAGAGCAAGAAGTGGAAAATATACTACTAATGAAAATAAACCAATAAAAATATCTATTATAGTGCAAACATGCTGTGACGCCATTGCCCATGACACTGAAAAGTACATAGCCACGTTACTAATGAGATTAAATTATACTGGTTATAACAGACATGAGTCTGCACAGTCTGCATAATGAGTCTAAATCTAATCAGAGGAACCTGTGATACTCTGGTCCTGTCTGGACAGACCTGAAAAGCTGGAAGGCTTTCACTGCTACACAGCAATAAATCTTTAAAACCTTGCAACACCATTTCTGGAACTTGCCCCTTCCTCTTCCTTCACTCAATTTGCTGAAAATGTAGTATCTTACAGGAAGCCTTTCTAAAAAATCCCCAAACACATGAATAACTTTGGATGCATCTCACAGACCTTCTTTGGCACTATGACCTTGTCACAGACAAATTATATATAGCAGCCTTTATAACTCTGGGCTGTGTGAAGGGGGAACTAAGGTAGAGTTTGTGCATGACTGATGGAAGGGGAGTAAACGTTTGCTTGGAAATCACTGATGTCAGCATCCCAAAAGTAACATGAAGAAATAACCCTAAAGACCAGTGTCCAAAAGTAGCATGAGGAAATAACCAAAAAGAACAGAAGATGGGACATGAGATGAAATCATTCAATGCAGTGCAAGATTCAGCAACTCATATAATGGTTAGGTCAAGAGACAGGTGATATCTCCTGACATGGTAGAGCAATTTTATTGGAGGAATGGGGGAAGATCCTCTAAAGAGCTGTAATAACATCAGCCAACAAGATGGACAACGGTGCAGAAGCACTGGAACCCTTTTCCTCATCACTGGACCTGGGAAAAAAACTCTATGCAGTTCCCTGACCTGGGCTGTGGTCCGAACAACCCCATCCTGCTCAGTGGTTGAAGTCCAGCCCAAGTAGCCTCCATCAGCCAGGGATGGATGAGCAGGGGCAAGACCCCTCTGGATAGCCACAGCGTGGGCAGCAGAGCAGGCAACTGGAATAGGTCTTAGGAAGTGCTATAATCTGCTAATGCTTTACGTAGCGTTTTCTTCAGTTTTACTGCTTTACTAACCTCAGGTACTTTACACAGCTAATAAAATAAGTATTTCAATTAAGCAAGGGTTTGTGTCTTTGTGCGGCACTACCACATGCACACTCATCGATTGGCTGTCACCACTGCACCGTGACAAAGCTCAGCGCACGGCATGCAGGCAGGAGGCACTGGAGGTATGGAAAGCTGCAGATCGATCCCTGCGCTCCAGTGCCACAGCTGCCCCCTGACAAACTGGGAGAGCACACAGGCAGTGTGAGGCTGCCCCTGCAGTGCACAAATACACCCATTACTAACTCAGCAGAAAGCAACTTAAGTGCTTCTCAGTAATTCCCCCCCACTGCACAGAAGACCGTGATATCAGCTGTGTATTTATTTCACAAAGACAATGTGATGCTTGCACAAATGCCCATGGCCGCTCTTGGAATACAGCATGTTATGCCTTGTTTTCTTCTCATAGGACATAGATAACCAAGAGAAAGTGTGTTAATAGGCACCAACAATCATGAATAATAAAAAAGGAGACCAAAACAAAACTAAACAACTTTGTACCTGGCTGACTGAAGGAAAAAAAAAAAACAAACCCACCCACAACCCTGTAGAAGAAAATCCTTATATTTCTCATAGGTTAATGGGTGACTAATTTCCAAGAAAACATTACCAAGCTAAGGAATACTAGGATGGCAGCAACTACAGGGGAAAAAAAAATCTTCAACATTCTGTATCCCAGAGGATACAGAACAAACTCGAATAGCTTATGGTATTATGAACTTATAAATCCACTGTAGTAAAAATATCAAAAGAAATCCTGCTCTTATGAATTATGAACAAATCGTATTTTAGTGCAATTGTATAAGCATAATAAGCATTCTGCTGGATTTTACTGATTATCCTCATCCATATCTAAAGGAAAACAAAAATTGAAGTAGATTAATATTGACGGGGGACAGATTCTGAGGAAGAATCTAATAAAAGTGCAATACGCAGAGGAAAGACTTGACAGCAACTGCTATCAGGCAATAATAGGAGAAGAGACTGTAATAAGTGCACAAAGTCCCTGTTCCCATAACATGTTTCGTCTTTTTCCCACTTCTATAGCTTGAGGTCTACAAAATCTACCATTTTACAGCAAGTACAAAGGACTTAAGAGCTGTTCTGAGACTGACATGTAGAAACTGAAAATCTGAAAACAAGACTAACCCTCACACAGGAGCACGATCTTTTATATTGTGAAAACTATGAACTCCAAGAAGCACTGGAGCTGAGTAAGACAGTCTGAATTAATTAATGAAACGCTGTGAAAAAAGGACAAAAGAAAATAAAGGTAAAACTACCAGACACAGCAAAGCAAACAAGCAGCAAAAGGGCTGATTACTTGGCAACTGCATTAACTTCAATACTAAGTTGCCTTAAGACCAGCATGAAATGTGATAGAATTATGTTCTCGCATGCTAAACCCTGCTTGTGCAAACATTAAACTCAGAACAATCCACTAGTGAGCAGGGGTACTAACCTTTACATTTTGATAATAGAGTGAGAAGTCTCATCCTACACACATGAACACTGGTTATTTTAACATTAAAAAATTTACATGATTTTCATGTATTATGGAAAATCAGACCCTGACAATGCCTCTTTTAAAAAAATCAAACACTCCAAACAAAAACAAGTAAAAAGGAAAAAGGAATTGTTGACATCTTAAAAAACATAGTTCCAGCAAGACTACAGAAAAACATGGAAGGTACTATCATACATGCAGTTCACCGTCCAGTCTCCACTCTGTGCCTGCTTACCATGGCAAAAATCAACAGACATCTCACATTAAGAATTTTATAACATAAACAAATGTAAGAGGACTGCATGAATACCAGTGTAAAAGGGCAGTCAGAAAGGTAAGTTTGACGTCTCTGTGCATATTCTTCCCCAGCAACAATGTCAGGCAATAGCTGCAGGCTTTCACACAAGAAACATGACAGCTAGCAAAAATGGAAATATTGCAATTTCACCTAAGTACTGTTTGCCTCCTCAGCTTCTTATTAGGCAGTTGAAAGTTGTGTGAGGAACAGAAAACTGTAAGCCTCTGTTCCTATATTTTTTTTCAAAAGCATAGGGAACAAGCATACTAAACAATTCTCAGTACAAAGGTGTTAAATAAGTCAATTAGAGGACATTATATCTTACGCAAATAAACATCAAAGCATTTTTTCGTATTTTAAACTAAGGATTAAGAGAACAATTATTCACCCAATCTGCTCATTTGAGAATCCATCAACTAAAGAGATTAACACACCTTATGGTCACAGAACATGAGACAGCTTTGTGCCCATACCTGCATTAGTCTCATTAATAAATGCAGTCTTAGCATGTATTAACATTTCTGAGCTGTCACCTGTGAAACTTGCAATAATGAAAACATTCACTTCTCTCTTGTAACATACAGCAACTACAGTGAGAAAAGCCAACTCAAGGGATTTATTTTTAGCAAACTAATCATCGTAAAAAGGTCGTTCATTTGTCTTTACAAGACTAAATAAAATAAGTGAGACAATACTTAAGCCACACTATTTAAAGTGTGACTGTATAATAATGGCTTGTTACCAGTGGCAATCTGTGGCACAATTACATAAGATATGTTAGCTACATAAGCAGCATTCTACATAACTCACAGCAACTATTGAGTTATTTCACTTCTCATTCAGAAGTTCAAATGGCAAATATGCATCTCAAATTCAGCACAACTTTTTACTGCTTACCATAAACCAGAAGGCTCAATCTACATAAGGGTTATACAACAAATCTAATCTGCATTCCATCTTTTTCCCCCTATACAGAAGGATAGCTATTAGAGTAACAGAGTACTAGGAAGGGCAGACAAAGGGCTAAGCACTTTCACGATAATAACCTGCAGAATTGCTGGAATCATATGGAGGAGGGATTAAGACACAACAAGGTATGACCTTCAAAACATTCTCCAATGAAGGTATGTTAAAAAATAAGAGTCTGACACAGTCTTAGCAATTTCTGTATCAAGGAGACCTGAAGAACCTTTGCATTGTTGCAAAGTGCATCTGCATGAGAACACACATTTTTAAAAAATGTCTAGGAAACAACATTGTGCCTTTTTCATGTCTACAATGAAACTACACATCAAGCCAATCCAATTTTCATGGCATTCTTTATGTCCTAAAAAAATAATTCTTTATTCTGAGTTTGCCTTTTTTGATATTCTGCCATAACAGCTTTAGACAGAGCACCATACCACAGCACAAATCCTCACAACAGGATCATGCTTCAGGCATTTTATTCACAAAGATTATTTGCTAAAGCTGTGGTCATGCCTGCATTAATTTTTTGTACAAGTAGAATATATAAGCAGCATAACTACATTTCAGTAAAATATTCATCTGATCTACAGACTGAATTGCAGGTTGTCTCAGTTCTGAATAAGCCTTTACACAGCCGATGAAACCAGGGGATAATAAAGGAAGGTACTCACCCCACCACGTAGCTTAGGACGCATTCTCCATGAACCTGGCCATACAGTAGATCCAGATACTGCAGACACTTGTGGAGGAAACTTGTCTTTACAGTATCTATAACATGTGAAGGTATGTATCAGGCTCTTCCTTTCGCTGTACACATGTAGCAAAAGCAACGTGCCATTTTTGCCCTTGATCCCCTCTCATCGGGGGCGATCAGGACTGTCAGTAAGCTTTGAATGTGTACTCAGTCAACTTAAAACTCATTTCCATTGTTTACTGTCCCTTGCCTTCTTGTTTCTGTGCACATTTTCTCTATGGGTGACTTCAAGCGTGACACATTCAAACTCTCAGATTGGGATATAAATCTCAAAATCTTTTGTCAGAACAGTGACTAAGAAAACTTATTCAAGTGGAACACTCCTCGGTACACTAACATACTTCCAGGGTGACTGGAACTCGTTTCCATTACAAATGGCTAGGATTATGAGAAAGGATTGCTTTGTACTTATCAGGAATGACAAGGTTTTTTTTAATAGAGTCATTGATACACCCTGACCTCCTGTGAAGCACAATCCCAGAGGTAACTCCAGGTTAGCTGGCTCTACACATCCTTGGACAAAGCTGCTATCTCACTGAATATCTGCTGAAAGGAAATTGCTAAATGTTTGGCTTCTTAGTTATTTCACATTTACAGAAAGACCACTTGAAAGGCTTGATCCTGGGAAAGCAGGACTGCCTCCCACACACAGCATGTGTGACAAGCATGTCAAAGCCCCTGGTTCCCCAGAAGGAAGCTTGGGGAAAAGCACAGACAGATGAATTTTGTGGCTCCAAAATACCCCAAGAGTCATGCACAACATCAGGAAAGGACTCCAGACAGACATGGAGAGAATTTACTCCCAATTATATAAGGGCAGAGGACAGGGGAAAAGAGACAGAATCTCCCAATCTCTTTGTAAAGGTGAAAACCATCAGAAAGACCATTTTCCTAATTTTGATCCAGGAGAAAAGCTCCCAAAGCAATCTGCCAAAATGTTTGGCAAGCCCATGAAATGTACCAAAATCAAGTATACTGAATGTGGATTATTGCCTTCTAGAAGTCAAATCCCTTGAGAGAAAATAAGGGAACTTACACCACTATGTCAGTTGATGTAAAATTGAACCCATGGAAAACTGCAATCATGTGCTTCAGAGTGCCCTGAGCTTTAATGCATCCTTCCCGAAGGATGAGTTCCTCAAGAGGAAAGCTGTCACAGTCAGTCTGGGGAGGTGAGAACAGCATGTCCCTGCAAACACTTAACAGCTCTTCCGCAAGGAAGATCAGGTTGACCTTGGAAAAAGGAAGGGTCCACTATGAAAGCACTTCCTCTATTTCCTGAAAGTGGGATAACATGACCTATGGGCAAAGCCTAGAACTGGGTGTCAGAGAGGTGTGGAGTTGCCTCTCTTCCAGAGCTGGAAGGCAGGTCCTAAGAATCATAAAATGAGACCTTACAGCTAACAAAGTAACAGATTTGTCTTGTGACACAGATTTTGGAGGGATGGAAGTTATCATGACAAACTTCATAATTTACAGAAAAAGTAATTGACTTTGTACATTAATTCAAAAGACAGAAGAAATATCTGTAACATTTTCTGGAAGGCATTTGAAACATCCTTAGATAAACCTGTCCTTTGCCAAAACAGAGGTACAGGAGTAATGCCCCCAGCTATTTAGTCTCAGACTCATGGTGATCCAACAAAGGGCTTGTAACTCAAAGCTCCTAGTGCTTTGTGTAATCTGCACATAGTCTGGTCTCATCTCCCTCTTTATCCCTTCTGAACAGCAGTATTGAGATAGATATATAGCTAGAGACAAATAGATAGACAGATGGATATATATAGATAGAGTTTCTATGTCCTTCCGTTTAGTTCAGCATAATTTAGTCCACCAGTGAGTCCCCTTCAGCCCACGCTTCCATTCAAGAAACCATCTACACATACTGCTCAGCTTAAGAGGGGCTTCAGTTTTTACCAGGACTTGCTCAGAAAAGCACACTCCATAACGGGCAAAACCTGGGCACACAGCAGTCTCTCCCACGGGATGTTTTCCTCTACCCCAGCAGCAACCATAACCTCCGTAAGAACAGTGACACCCTCCAAGCAAGTGTTCGGTCCTGTCACCGGCTGGATCCCAATATATACAGACTTAAGTATGAACTTAAGGAAAGTGTGCAGAGGGCACATACAACAACACCATCTTTTGCACAATCTCTCCTTAATATCTCTGGCAAGTTTACAAATGAAATACAGGCAAATCCTCAGCAGGTCTGTGCTGCCCTACTTCCATCAATATCAATGATGCTATGAAAATTTAAGGCAGCAGAGCATCTTGCATCAGAAACACACATGTCATCCTTCGCAATCCACATGAAACAAATCATCTTTGCATACCCCAAATGCTAAATATCTGTTTTCCCTTGCTCTTCACTGTACTCTAAAGGACAATGGAAATCACACATCACAGATGTTCAGGCAGGAAGACAGACTCTCAAGGGTTCAGTTTTGATGCTCACTCCAAGCTTTAAATGCTTAAACAAACCTGTCAAAATGCCTTGTTGCCTCATAATCTAAGCACGGAACACCTGGATACATACAAATTTTCACAACTTCTTGTATCACTGATCAAAGAGTAAGATGATGAAAGAAAACATTCAAAGGTTTTAATTCTATTTGGATAAAACAGGCATGAACAGTTTGGACTCTCAGCCAAAGCTTCTTAGAACATTAAGAGCTACATCTGGCAAGGAATTTGAGAGTTAATTTCACACTAAAGCCTAGGAGCTCATGCTTTGAGCAGAGCACAGAAGAAAAAAAAACCCCAAACTTTTCGTATTGAAAAACAAAAGCTGATCTGTACTTAAGAAAAGGCGGCACTAATTTATGGGGCTGAATTATCAACCACTCACTTTTACAGGGTATTGGAGGACACAGAATCGAAATGGGGATTCTGTTCCTCTAAAAAGGCAGCAGAGACGCTCATAGGGACAGCAGGGGGATCAAAAGCACCAAAATTATCAATGAAAACAAATCCCAAGTGTTGGAGAAAAAGCCCTCCTCTATGCTTTGACACGTATTTTAGCACAGAAAGCTATAAAAAAATGGTGCTTAGAACAGATTCACTGGTTGAGTCCATCAGCTTCATAATTTTTTCTTTTCATATTTAACACTGAGGCTGCCTTGCTCTTCACCTTCAAGAACACGAGCAGCCAGTGCCACCTGGACACTTCAACTTGCCCTTGGTTGTGACTGTGACCTTCTTGGCCAAGTGTTTGCATTCTGAGTTTTGTTTGGAATGTTCTTTCTTTTCCTTTTTCCCTTGCTCCCTTGTTCCTTGTTTTCTTTAAAAGTCCTACCAGAACCCTTTTCATTCCCACCATGACATTTACCTAAGATTGCTCAGTAAAAGACAGTCAGCTAAAAAAGAAAGAATGGATGAGCAGAACAGATACTGATTTCATTTAAAATGTATACTTTAAAACTCTGAGCAGAGCAAAAATATTCTTCCTTTATATATCATTAAGTATGACTAAGTATGATTTAGCTCCACGTAGAGATACCTAAACATTGATGACTTGCTCTTCTACTCAGCAGAGATTTAATTGCTACATTCAGGGAACCCTAAAGGACCAATTTGGCTCTCCTGTGACAGACACCTAAGACTGGTCAGCTAACTCACTCTTTAGGCTCCATCATTGTAGTGAGTTTATCTCCTCGGACAGAATGGCATGCTCAAGGATAGATACCTGATAAATAACTAAATTACAGGTATTTTCATGCAGTCTCTCAACTTGGTATGGACAGTAAGGCTTTAATAACCAAAACAGTGCATCTAATTCTTCAGTGAGACACCACCTCAGAAGAATTCAAGTGTGTTCATGTCACTGGAAATGCCACCTGAGGGTTCTAGATCAGACCAGGCTTTGCTGGTTCCGGCTTGCTCATGAGTTGGACCAGTAGACCAGCTTGAATGGACCAAGTTGGACTCACTGTTTGCTGAAAAAATGTGGGTGTGAAGTGGTGTCAGTGCTATCAAACCTGCATAACAAAGGTAGACAAATCCTCGTTACTCCAAGTTTTCAGTCTTACTACAATATAAAAATTAGATCTACTTGAAAGTTTTAATCCAAAGTTTTAATCTTCTTATTGTTCCCCATAATGGTGTTGAAGTATGAGCAATGTTTAATAGCCTCCAGCATCTATTCCAGAAAGATAATCTTTTTAAGACAGTAGTTGTAGAAATTGGACCAGCTTCCAACTGTCTGACAGGTCTTTTATTGCTGCTGTAATACATCCAAAATGTGGAAATGTCACATGTTTTAATACAATAAATACAGATTACTAACGTCAGAGAATAATACACTTTTAGGTTGTGAAAGTAGCCTATTAACACAATAAGGCCTAATGAAGCAACTTACCCAAGGCCCTTCCCCCTATTTCAATGTATTTTCATACACTAAATAAATGTTTATATTTCTCATTGACACTCAGAAGAGAAATTATGATTTTTTTCTCTAAACCAAGGAACGAGCTAACCCACAAGTAGATTGAAAATATTATAGAACAGAAAAGTCAGTCAAACCCTATACTGAAAGCATGAACTTCCTGCTTGAGAGCAGTACCTTTAAGGTAGAAAGCTTGTAATTCAAACATGTGTTCTAAATATACACTAAAGAAAGTTAATTAAGTGGTGCAATGTAAACTACTTTATGGGGCACACAAGAAATATAGGTGACACTTATGACATAATTAAATGAAGATGTTCATGGCTTCAGCAGTGTCCTATATGGATTATGTATGGTTGGTGCTTAAAGTGTTAGTGGCTGTATTAATGGCAATGCTCAGCTTCTCCTCTCTTTCTCAAGGCAGTCCAAACTAAAATGCCTCTGCTCCAATTTACTCAGCTCTCCATAATACCCCATAAATGAAACAAGCCATAAGTAGAAACAGAAGCATATAACAAAACATTTTGTTGTATTTATCTTCAACCAGTTGCATAAAGCAATAGGCCCTTAACCAGCACCTACTTCTTCCCATGGAATATCCTCTGCCAATACCTGCTGCTGCTTCCTCCTACAAGGACAGAAGAGTTAGACTTAAGACCTTTCTGGTCTTCTCAACAGGGGCTTTGAAAACACCTGATACTCAGTAATATTCCTGTTAAATACAGCTATTTAAGGCAAAAGATTAATAGCACAATATACCAAAATATATTGTTCAATGTTCTAAATGAATGCATTGTTATTATCATATTGTCATGAACCAACTGAGAAGCACCAATGAAGCCTGTGTAAAAACAAATAATGTTTTTTAGACCCTTCTTTAAATTTTACATAAAATCTTTCCCATGTTGTTTGATCACCATTTGATCTAACAAGGGTGGTCACACCTCCTACTCCCAAGGAATCCAATCTCATCCAGGTTAAAGCCAGTTTCATTACTACAGGCTTTTGTAGATACTGTTTTCACACTGCAAGTGGAATATAGAAACAACACTCTGAGAAGAAGAAAAAAAGCAAATAACACAAACCAGTATGAGTAAGCAATGAAATGCTGTGGTACAAGCTGCTTTCCCTTAATAGATAATCAATAACACTGTTTTCACATACTGATAATGTTACAATTACTTGTGCAAAGTGAACTGGAATTTTTATACTTTCCCTCCCTTGGTTAATGAAATGTCATAGTATTTAGTTAGAGTAAAGCAATACTTTGGTTCAACAGTACTCCTACATATAATATTTGTGAATAATGACCATAATGACCATTTTTAAAAGCAACAAGTCATTAATGTATATGTGCTTGATTAATTTTGTTTTACAGCATTTTATCTTGCAATAAGTACTTTAGAAACTGTGGGGAGAGGGGCAAGGGGGAAAAAAGCCAGGACCAGATAGAGACATCTGAGCCTTTGGATTTCTAATTTACACACAATCATGACATAAGTCTCTTAGAAGCATTGAGCATCTATTTCTTATTCTTTAAAATAAAGCCCTGCTTTGCATAAACAGACAATTATTATAAAAACAAATGAGCCTAGTGTAGAACAGCAATATTGCCAGCATACCTAGACACATCACCTCAAAAATACCAACAGTTGCCAGGCAATTCTGACTGCCCCACACACAAATACCAGCTGGAAGCAAAATGACATTCACAGGGATGAAGGCAGTCCCTCAGTCCCAGCCCCCAAGAGCAGAAACCATTTCAGCTTTCCCACTTTTCCATCTCTCAAGTCCTGCATTTTTTTTCCAAGCAAACACCATTTGTCCCTTTCCCCCTGCCAGATCATTGGCAGCATGGTGAAAAAGAAGCAAGCAGCAGAATGTTTCAGTTTTACACTACAGATTTCTTACTTTATACAGCAGATTTCTTATTTTAGAGAAGAACATCCAAAGGCAGACCTGTTACTAAGATTTTGGGTTGCAACAGACATCTCATGTTTTACACTGCACTAAATCCTAGCATATTTACAGATATAATGATAGGACAGTTCTCAATAGTCTGCTCCTTTTTTTTCATTCATAACACCTTGTTTAACAGTTAGCATTCCCTCTCTTAAAGTCCTTTTTTTCACGGGATATTATTAGTTCTTAGTAAATTTGAAACCAATTAACCAGCTTGCTGGGCTTTTTGCTGTTACCAAACAGCTGATGGACTCAAATACAAGCCAGTGTTGTTACTGCTTGGAAATCAAAATTATTTGTGATGACTAGTCTGCTGTTGTGAGATATTTACAGCAATATGAGCATATTTTATATTGTGTTTGCATATTATGGAATTCAACTTGCTTTGTACACAGTAAATACTACCACAAATTTTAAAATAAATTCAGATTATTTCTTTTTATGGACACACTGGATTTCCATTCAGTAAGATTACACATATTATTTTTAGTCCTAAATAGTAAAATACATTAGAGATAACTCTTGGAAGTGGTTTCCAAGCACAACTTTCACATTCTGAAAAGCCCATACCATATTTTTCACATCAAAAAGGACTTGGTGATCCCTCTTGTCCTCCCCTCATTTCATTCTCATTCAAGTGTAATGAAGCAACATGAAACCATTTTGCTCAAAACCTCTCCATTCTCCCATCTTTTTTTGCACTGCTGCTGCAGAAAGGACAGAGGCCACAGTAAGGAGCAAACAAATAGGCATGAATAACTACAAGGGGCACAGAGTAGAAAATAAAACTCAGTAGGTTTTTTTTCATCATTCCCACAAAAAGACTTCATCCCAAAAAACTGGAATATATATCTTAGGCAATGGTCTAGAGATCAACTCCATGCCCCTTAACAACAGAACTGACTTCAACACTACAACTGCAGAGATAAATGTGACTTTCAGCAGCAAAAAGGCAGCTACTAACAATACTCCAAGAATTTGTGTATTTTAATAATTACACTTTCTGCTCAACTATGCAGAGGACTAGCAAAAAAAGGCAAACTATTGACCTGTATCTTGTTTCTTTCCCAAAGCTCAAAAATCTTAATGTTTACATACTCCACTGCCATTAAATTTGAAGAGAAAAGAAACACTCACTGTGGCAAATTTTAAGCTCTTACATGACTGATTTCTGTATCCATCACTTATTCTAATTTTTAAAAATTGCTCAGCTGCAAAGACTTACCACAGCTGAAATAATAAAAGTCTCTAATATCACCCTTTCATCAGGATAAAATCGGAGGAGATGCCCTTTTCTAACCTAATACAAAACAAACTAAATTAACTGACGTTTCATCTTCAAAACACTATGATCTGTGGTTGCAGATGTCTGACATGAAACAGTGGAGACCAAGCATGTATAAGCATGAAACAGTATTTAAAGTTTGAAATAGTTTTGGAAATGAAGATCCAGAACGCTCAATTAAAAGCTCTACTTGACCATCTCTGATTCTGTAGATCCATGTATTCCCATAGACAGACTGCAGTAACTGCTCTGTCAATACCTAACTGAATAGGACAGAGAAATTACAAATTAAAAGTCAACTTCTAGACTGGAAGTGAAGGAGAAGGGCTGTCTGGAATTTTTGTTTTCAGTACTGAAAACAGTGGTCTGCTCTCTAGTATCACTGTGTATCTACTTCTCAAAGTTCTTCAATTTTATGCATGATCACTCCTGTGGCTGAGCACCACAGTTTCTCAGGATGCAGCTTGTGATTCTGACTTTTATCACTGTAAAAGGGCAGTTCCTGGTTGCACTCACTTCTCACAGCACTATGAGTTTTGCTTTCATATCATGCTTCTGTATCCCACTTCAGGAGCAGGGTGGAGACCAGCAACTTTTACTCAAAGCTTCCCAAAGCCCAGTGTCCAAGACAGTACTCTGAGATGTTGAGAAGATCAGCTGAAGCAATAGCCAGCAGCTTAGCTTTCCTGACAAGTTTCCGGGGGGGGAATAAGTAGGAAAGCACAAATAAAAAGGCCCCTCTCACATCTGACAGGAATGACTCTCCATAAGACAGGAATAATGTGTTCTTACAAGTATTCATGTATATACAAGTGATATTCAAGTACCCACTGAAACAAGCTTAAGTGGGTCACAGGCTGACTACAGCTGGCATTTTGCCCAATAAGCATGTCTTTGCCTAAAGTATCTTACTGAAGAAGTATTTTTGGGACAAAATATTAGTTTGAACACAAAAGCAACTATTACAATTGATTCAGCTTTGAATGGTGAAGCAAGAGGGTTCTGGAAAGGTGGACAGGGAGGGATAAAGAAATTGAAATGTCCTTGCACAGGTATTGTGATTGCTACTGAATTTTTTTTTTCTTGCGATCACTACTTTACCTGCTGATTTTTAGAAGACTATACACCAGCAACATCAACTAAAATTAAACCCAGAAACTTACATACAGTTTGAAATATTTATTTCCAAATATTCATCCCAAACTCAAAGCAAGTTATTGGAGGGGAGGAAAAATGGTCAAACTGATTTTTTTAAAATGGTGGTTACATAAAATGATACAAGAGCTGCACCAGTGACTCTTGTTTTATCAGAAAACACTGAAGGAGAATGAAGAGTAAACATGGCCTACTGGCCCTACTAGATCTAAGCAGGAAAAGAAAACTATTCTGAAAACTGTAAGGATACATGACTTCATTTGCAAGGACCACCTTGAGAAAATAAATACAGCTATATGAATCTTCTACACAGGAACTGGTAGCATACAAGGTTAAAAGAAAGTATTGAAGAGGCAGGTTTTGTTTTCATTTCTTTTCCAAACAAAACAGATTTTAACCATGTTTTCAGAAGGAGATGAGAAAAAGGACGCACCAACAGAAAGGCAACACTGGAAACAGTACTGAGGACTTATTCACCTGGGAGGTATAAAGGTATTGATAAAAACTTCCAGTGGTGACTCCCAGCCAGGTGTGCCAAACTGTAATGTAGCTGTTCCCGGTGTGATAATTGTGACTGCTAATGCCCTCAGACCACAAGACTCAAGCATATAATAGGGATATGACTTGAACCACACCATGAAAGACAATGAGAGCTGAATTCATTCCACCCTAACTCAGGAACAAGTCTTACTAATGAGGTGGGCTACCTCCACATTGCAGGAGTGCGTGGCTGGCCAGATCTGATGCTTTTCAGTTTGTAGTCCTGTCACAGTGTAACCTGAAGGTAATTTCAGTAGAAAATACAAACCTATCTCCTACTGTTTACATTCAAATCTCATCTTCACTTGACAAGAAGCAACCCCCCACCATGACCTTACTATTTGCACCTGGAGGCACAGCGTTTCCAACTGAGAGCCACCAAATGAACTGATAGTCTTCCTAGGTACAAACAAGTATAAAATGTTCTGAGGTTCACTGTAGAGATGGTATTTCAATTGCACCATGTGCATCACTCTGATACACTAGGTGACCCTGAGTAAGGACAGAAGATGGGGGAAGGCAGAACAAACATGTTGGCTTAGGATGGGATAAAGGAATTATTGGAATCGTTTTTGCAGGAGATGCAGTGGAATTAATGTTTAAACCAATCAATTATGTCCCCCATCTCTGTGAGTTGCAGTGCAATTCGTAACAACTCACACGATTTTAGGCTTCTACATACTAAATGTTCAAAAAGTAAGTCAAATTGTGAAGAGTTAATATTTGTAAGTATAGACCAAAAAGCATTTACTGTGGATGAACCACTCGCTCCCATTCTCCACACAACTATTAGAACCCCCTAAGTAATCTACGTTCAGAACAATCCCCTGGAAAAATGGATTAATGGCAACACTGTATGTGAGGCTCTCAAAGAAGCATGGCAAATGTGATTTCTGATCAACTGTGTAATTCTACATATGTATAGTTCTCCACAGAGAGACCATGTTAACACATTACTTTTCCTGTGCTTTTAACATCATAACATGGGCAGTGTACCAGCTTCTCTATAAACAAATAAGGACTCCATAAACTCTGCCGCCCAAAACCCACTGAACTCATTTAGGCTGGAAAGCTTTTCCATAAAGAAAAATGCAAATATTCTTGTTATTAAACAGATAAATGCAAATGGTCACAAAAACTGTGAGTTTCGTGTGAACAGATGACCTCCTCTGAGCTCCTTCTCTGACACTGGGTTCAACAACCTCCCAAGAGGTCCATAAAAGACCACTAGCTTGAGGCATTCATGAACAGCAGCTATGCCTCTCACACTACATCAAAGGAAATAAAACGTATCATGACATTAAAAGACTGTTTAGAAGAACCCTTTAGTGTCTCTAAGCAATCAAATCACCAGGTTCCCCCTTCTAGTGTTTCCCATCTCCTATTATAGTGGGAAGACAAGAAATGTACCCAGATGAAAGGGTTTTGCACTTGACAACAAAGTGAGTGTTCTGAAAGTACACTAAATCCCTTAAATGATAATTAAGCACCAAATGAACCATTTAAAAATTCACCACTACCATTAGAACAAATTAAATTAAGCCAAGATTAACATATTAAGTTTGCTCAACCCAAAAGCAGATAATTTCACATAGTTCCTGTTCAGCTATGTGCAAACTATTTTTCAAAAGACCTGACCGTAAAGTTGGGCCAACAATACATGCAATTAAGCAAATGAGATAACTGGGCAACTTATATTCAAAGCATAATGGAGAACTAGCTCTTTATTTTTTCCCTACAGTAGTTATGATACTTCATTTCCAAGGCTTTTGCTGATAAAAATTAACAGTTTGCACATTCTAACATATTCTAGTACCCAATTTACAAAGCTGTGCCCCTTTTGATTCACATCTGTATGCTACTTGCTGATTCTTGTGGGGGAGAAGTGAGTAAGGAGGAAATTTCCACGGGATTCTTTAAATATCCAGAAAGTCTATTTTACTGAAAACTATTTTGTTCACATGTGTTGAAATTTGTGGCATTCCTGTGACCTTTATGTCAATGAAAACAGCAGGATCTAGGCAGCTGAAAGACTTCAGTACAGTACGTTATCTTCTGTGTATTATTCAAACCAGGAATGACCAAACACAGGGCCATTATACAGGGCTGTAGGTTAAATATAGATGTTTGAATTATTCACAGAAATAATCCAAATTTCAATAATTTTAAGTGGAAAAAACAAAACAACCCAAACATTTTCAGACCCACATGCACGTTTTACCACATATAAGTAAAAATAACTTGGTTTAATTCTGTAAAGAAGGAAACTCTTTTCTTGGGGAATTTGTATCTGTTACTCATCAGTGACCATGGCAATGACAGACAGGTAGTGTTTGTTTGCAAGAATATTTACAGATTCAATTCTTTTCACTCCTAACACTGGAATGTTTTTTCATTTTTACTATACAAGCAGTAATTCACAGAGTGAGATAAGTAGGGCCATCCCTTCAAATGCTCATCTTGCAATGAGGTAGGAATTAAATAGCTCCGATTTTTATACAATAATAAGTGTAAATAAGGATTATGCATTTAGCTTTAAAGAGTTCAGAGAGAAGTTCAAACTCACAAATAAGACTCCAATAACAGAAAAAAAAAGATTCCAGTGTTTCCTGTGTTCAAAGTGTTAAAAAAACATTTGGGCTTGTTCCTCATTTCACAAAAATATAAAACTGAAGTACCTTTGTATGAAATTCCCACTAAACCAGCTTCCCATGAGATGATTATTGATTATTCAGGAATATAGAAAGGCTGCAAAGTTTTTAAATTAAAAAATGCTTGACAATAGACCAATTTTCAGTACAACTACTATTTATCTTATTCAACAACCAACTGTAGACACTGGCACTTACAACTGCCTCCCAGAATCTGTATGAAATGGTTTTCACATGCAATTTCAGTGTAAACTGATTAAACAGCAGCTAAAAAGCCAGACAAAATACAAAGGCTGAAGACTTCAGTATTGAGTCTGAGCAGCAGTTCATGCTACTGATGATGCCTAAGAGTGGCTTCTTGTGTGCCTTGTCTGCATAGGTACAACGTGAAGAACAGAGCATACTATGATTATTCCAGAAGCTGCAAACTCCCAGAACAAACTGACTAACATGACATTGCAAGTAACACTTAAATTTCAAAGGCAGTGCAAGATAGTATTTTCAAGGAACTTAGACATGTCATTTCATTGCCAGCTGACATGGCCTTCACATTTAACATTAATTACACTTCTATTTATGCTATTTAGAAACCTAATTATCCAACCCACTCATTCTAACCAAACCTGAAAGCTACCTAAAATTAAATTCGATTGGTATATCAAAACTTCACCTTATTTTCAATTCAGTGATTAAGCCATAATTCTATTACACATTTATTTAGATTGTATCTGGAAAGGAAGCATATCAATAGGGTAAAGGATATTGCAAGCACCTTCTGAAGTTTCTACTTAATTCTTCAGGATTTACAATAGAGAGAACAATGCAAATAAACACATGGAAATTGTTATGAAAGAAAACTAACAACCTATTTAAAAACAGCTGAGGGTTCTGGTGGGGCTGGTTTCACTTTCTTTTGATTGCCCTGTCATAGCCATGAACTCCTCAGGCATGAACCTAAAACTTTTAATTTTTCACAGTTTGATAAAACATTTTTATTTGTGCTATATGCTGTTGCAAATTGACAATTAACAGCTCTTCATTATAATTCTGCTTTTTTTACAAAGACACAGAAATGCCAGAAGCGAGTGTAACTCCTATTCTCACTGGCTCATACAATGCCTATACTCAGCAGGAACAAATTAGAATCTCCTAATCAACATCTTTACTCTGCTGCTGGCATCACCCTCCATGCAACAGTTCTGACAACAGACTGCACACTCTTCAGAAGAGCTCCAAGGAGTGGTCACAAAGGCTAAAAAACTGCTACAGTTCTCTGTGTATTGTTGTTGATCTTTCATATCCCTTCACAACAATTGCACAATCACAGGAGTGTGATCTAGCTGGAAGCCGAATTCAGCACATTAAGATTCCCTTTCTTCTTTGACTATCCCACTGTATGTTCAACTTCTGTTCTGCTCCCTCAACTCTAGTTCAGCTCTTTTGTTCCTACAAATTTTACAAACTACTAGTATTTTTTTCTTTTTATAATGGTAGCATGACACAGGTGGTGACCACTTTAGGACCAATTTTGCTGAGATCAGAATTAGGCTAATCAGCTTTCTAAAACTTACTTGTGGTTGTTCATTTTGTGGTGTTTTTTTTAATTATTGTTTGGGTTTGGTTTGATACTTTTTTTTGTTGTTTGGTTGCTGGGGTTTGGGGGTTTTTTTGTGGGGTGGGTTTTGTGTGTTTTGGTTTGTAGCTTTTTAATAAACAAGCCATTATTACAAACTATTTCATCAAACTGGACTTTAAGGGCTTTCTCCCAAAATTCAGAAGACATGTCTCCTCCCAACATCCTCAAAGATACCCATGCACAGGTTTGTTGGGAGGGCAAGGTAAACCATTACAGATACTCAGAAACCACATTTATTAGCCGTGTATACCATATTTGCCTTTGTTGACAGCTATCATGCATTACAAAGCTCCCAGTTATTACTAGGAACTGGCATATACTCCACCACTTCAGTCTTAGCCAAAAATACTTGGTTGACAAGATTTGAAAGACATACAGCACGCCTAAGCTATCCAGTAATGAATAATTCAAATCCTTGGCAGAGACAGGACATAAATCAATCTTTTTTTTCATTGAAAATGAAGTTGACAATACATCCACTGAATGGCAAAACTTCCTCCTTAGAAGCAATTAGACCTTTCGTCTGCAAGGTTAAGTACACTGAGAAAGATCTACTGGACCACAGGTACTGATGTCAAAGTGGCAAAATTGAAACAAGTGTCCTGTGGCTTATTTCGCTTTCTCCCTTCAGGAGAAAGAGCTTCTATTGCCAAAGACTCTTTTTTAATCTTGTCCCCACTCTCACGTTCAGTACATCTTTGTCAAGGCTGTAAAACCTGGAGCACAAGTGTAAAATTAGGAACAGCATCTTGACTTCTAGCTTTGAGTTTTGTTTTAGCCACACTGAAATGCTTCTCATATTGTAGTTAGCTAGTCTGCATTTTAAAGATGCTGAAGAACAGAGTACAAAGAAACAAAGTGCTTATAGTATTCACAATACGTACTGCCCTACACCTGCTGACCTACGCTTTGCAGCAGAGCAAAAATACACAAGATATGACTGTGCTGTACAGCTACAGCTCACAGTAAACCCCGTCTTGCTTTGATATAGGTGAGAAGAATGTCCACTTTATGAATGCACACATGGAGGAGGGAGACCACCATCGATAGATGCACTGCAGTTTTTGGTGAACACCTGCCAGGATTATGCCACAAATGCCAGCAGGCAGCATATTAACACATCCATGCCCAAGCCAAAAAAATAGCAGTCCTAACGGGTTCACATACTTTTTTATTTGTCATCCAAAGGTGACAGCCCATAGCCTGGCAGAGGCCATGGGTGGTGTTGGGGTTTTAGTTTAGTCCTAGTTTTTTTTCCTGTTAAAGGAATTTTTTTTCCCACAGGCATGTTGCTAGGGGACGAATGGCTGTACTTAAGGAAGACAAAAGAGCTGCCCATTGGGGGTGGGGTGGGCCTCGCTACTCCTTTGTTTCACCTGGGTGTGGGGTCAGTTCGCTCTCAGCGTTCTCGGAGGGAGAAGCTGCTGGTTCTTTTTGGCCATTTTTCTTTCTGCGGAGAAAGATTCCCAGGACCCCCAGCCCACCTTCCCTGCCCCGCTGGAGGCCGGGCTGTGGCCGCCCTGCCCCGCTGCTGATTGGAGCTTTCGCTGCGTTGTAGCCGTGCTCGCCCTGCCTGCCCAGACCTCCGGGGGGTTCCCCGCTTGGATACATCAGTCTGCCACGCGGGAATTGTGCTCATCCCTGCCGCTCCAGCCTGCCGTTCCAGCCTGCCATTCCAGCCGGACACCGGGGCCAGCTGTCCGGGGTTTGTGAAGCCTTTGTCCCATCCCTTCCCGGGATCCCAGGCCGCCATTGCCCGCGTGTTTCCCGAGCTCGCTCCGGAGCGCCCCCTGCAGCCGCGGGGGAACCATCGCACCTGCCCTGCTCACCGGGAGCCGCCAGCGCCCCTGCCGGCTGCGAGCGGAACTGCACCCGAGGGGAAAGGGCCTGACAGCCGAGAAGGCTGGCACTGGGTTTGTGTGTGCTGTTACTGTCATAGTTGTTGTTGTTTGTTTAACTGGTTATATATAATAGTAAAGAACTGTTATTCCTATTTCCCACATCTTTGCCTAAAAGCCCTTGATTTCAAAATCATAATAACTCGAAGGGAAAGGGGTTACATTTGCCATTCCAAGGCAGGCTTCTGCCTTCCTTAGCAGACACCTGTCTTTCAAACCAAGACAGGTGGTCAAGAAGGGGCAACAAAATCTGAAGTTCCCTTTGCTGGGCAGAATAATTTGAAGATTTGGAAACAAAAGGTGGTTTCATGAGATGAAGAATAAAGAAAAAACACCTACCCAGGATTCAATCCTTTCTCTACAAAGTCAGAAATAGAACAGCAACAGGAATTTCTCCCACAAAGCAATTGAAATTCAGATGACCCTCAAGCCACAGGGCACTTGCCTTAAAAGCAGGTCCTGTGCTGTTTTCATATCCCATTCTGAAACTAACAGCTGAATGTGCAGCTGTTCCAGAAGTTATTACAAGAGAATGACTCTGGCACTGATGTCGCCTACACATGAAAATTACTGTTGAAATAAGAAGAGTTGGAAAATGGAGAAAAGATAACAGATGTTGTTCACAACATACAAGAGACCTACAAAAATGCAATACAGTTCAGAAAATTCATATTAAGGCTCAAACTAAAAAGTTACTACCTCTCACTTTAAGAAGTGGAGGCAGTTGTTAGATGCAGAGAAGAGTGTAACCAACCAGAAGTGCATCAGAACAGAATTAACAGAGTTGAGGGTTTTATTACTAAGAAGGAAGCCTAAGCAGTGAGACAGAGTACTCAAAAGTACTTGCAGCATGGATTTTGGGAATCCAGATTCTGGGAAGCCAGAACTCTGCCAAATTGGTTTTTACTGGTAGGTCATGATCAAAGGGCTCATTCCAAAGCTGCCTGCCTGAAGTGCACACCTGCAAGACCAGTGCTCCCCAGTCGTGGGAATACATACAGCAGTGAGGAAGAACTTTGGATTAAACAGCAAAATGAGCTGACATCTAAACATGAGAAGGCTCCTTCTCTTTTTTGTAAGCAAGGATACAGAAAAGCCTCCAAAATTAAGATCTCCAAGAAGCTTACAGACATTTGGATGGCAGTTATTTCACTAATTCCGAAACACAAGGCTGCTTTCTTTTAAAGCCAAAATGAAATTACAAGACAATATTTCAACACAATTAGAAGTATTACTTGGATAGTACTAGAATAGGGCACTCTCACTTGCCAAGCAAGAGGTTAAGTTTACAGCTCTGAGCATCAAGGAACTTATTCAAGCACCAAGGGAAGAAAAGAAGACAGAAGCTGAGGAGACAAATGTTGCCAGACAGCTCTGAAGAGAGATTTCAGACTGGGACTTGTTTCCACAAATCCCACAGTTGGATAACTCTAATTTTATTAAGGAGCTATTAAGAAGAAATTGCTACAGACCAACAACAACAACAAAAAAGCTGTTCTAAAGTGTTAAAAGGATTTTTAAAAATTACTTCCCCTTTCTCCCAGCATAATTTATTTTATTTCTGTTATGTACACAGTGGACAATAATAGTGATAAGCTTATTGCAAGTACAGTATTAGTAGAGGGGTTAAGATTTAAAAAATAATGCACTACAGTAGTGGCAATGTAAAGTGATTTTTTTTTCCTCTTTTCACTGATCTTCATCTAAAGCTTTCATTAAACATTATCAGCTTCGGTATTGGTTAATCACTTCCACAATTCTTTAACATGAAATTAGTCCCCCTTTCTCAACAACTGGTGGAAGGTGATGCCAAATCCAAATGAAGCAATTATGTCAGAAATCAAGTCAAACCATTTACATTCTTCATTCACTGTAACAGTCTTTAAGTGTGATTAATCAAATCAGCCTTCCCTTTCTAGCCAGAGCTGTAATTGCTAAGTGCAAATTAAAGCATATTATACATGACATATGATACTTAATCTGAAGACAAATTTTTATTAAGGTTTAAGTCAAACTTTGTTAAATGAGTTAAAGATATCCACTAAATATATCTTAACATTACATACATGCCCTACGGGAAAAGAAAAAATATTACAAAATTTTACAAAAATACTTCAAACCCCATAGATAATCCAATTGCTTTGACAAAAAAACCCACAAAGAGTAACAGTGATATCGTGCTTCTAAGAATATATAAAATATCTCCACAGATTCTATCATGTAGTTTAAAAGGGGATAGCAGATAATTCTAGAATCTTAAACAATTATTTTTCAGCAACAACGTACAAAAATCCTTCACAATGATAAAGCAGAACTACTTCTTCTATGAATAACTCACTACTGGAGTAAGCTGATACAACCTCAATTTTTTTAATAATTGTTGACAACTGCTGAAAAGCACATTGCTATTCTGTCCCCTAAGCAAACAGGGGCAAGAAAATTACACCAGCAAGGGATCTAAAGGATGAGAGTTGATATTTTTACCTGATGTTTACTTTACCCTCTTGATTTTGCATCTATTGATAACCACATGGATGCTTTCTGATGTGGTAAATACAACTCTGTCCTACTATATGTGTAACTGTGAAACTATTTTATTGACAAAATCTGGAACAGAACAATACTGTCTCAGAAAGGCAAACAGGAAAAAGCGGGCTGCAGAACCTCTGAAAAACCTTCACAATCTAGTAAGAATAAAAAATCCCAAACAAACCTACACACAGTATCGCTTTTGGAGGGTTTGCTACCTACAGAAACATGACATGGGATACTGCTTTGGTTCAAAAAGAAAGAAAAAAGACATTTGGGGATATAGTAACAGAATCCATCTTCAGTGCATTGAACAGTCAAAATGCAACATATCTGAGGATGTACAATTATGAAGAGTTAATCAATTACCTTTAGTATAGTATTTTTCCTATGAATAATCCTCCACAGAAAGCATTTGCTTCACCCCAATAGGCTTTACTGTTTACATCACAGAATATATACACCGTATATATTCAAAACCTTAAGGGAAAATCTGCTCTAGACAGCCCTGCTTGAGGAAAGGATGTGGACTAAATGATCTTTCCTGTCTGACCTGCAAAATTCTGGGGTGGGGTGGTGGTGTCATGTGTAGCTTCAGAGAAGCCACACCAAATGGTATCAAAGAGGGACGCTAGAAAAGGATCTCAAGGGGAAGAGGAAGAAGGTATCTTTAAAAGGTGAAGGACATAAATCCAAAGGCAATATAATCTGTATTAATAATGAAACACTATTTTATATATATATGTGTGTGTGTAAATAAACAAAAGACATCTATCTATTCAGTGTCCTGTGCCTTAAATACACAATCAGTCCTCTTAAAAATAAACCCTTACCTGAAACCACTACACTGTTGCATATTACAGGAAAAAGTACAATGTAAGCCCACTTGTCACGTGGCCTATGACATCCCCACTGGACACTACAGTCTGACACCTATACATCCTATACAGGATCTAGCAGGGGTATGATGATCAGCCATGAACCAAGACAGAGGTGGGGAGAGGTTAGAGGTAGGCAGAGGTTCCCCTCTCAGGGGAAGAAAGTACTGCTTCATTTCCTAGCTTCAGCAGTCACAGAATAGGAAATCTAGCACCTTTGGGAACCTTCTTTTTCTTTGCAATCTGACAACTGGCCAATAGCTTCAGAAATTATTTTAGGGAAAGGAAGATGCATTTGACAAGTCAGCTGACAGACAGAGAGCAAGCCTTTGACCTCTACCTCTCCCTGTCTGGAAACCAGGATAAAATGTCCTTGTGAGTAAAACTCACGTAATCCAAGTGTGAATTTGTTCTATTTGATCCTTATTTTTCATTCACTAAGAGCAGTGTTTCTTCCAGGATGGATAAATCCAAACCATCTGCACAATGAAGAATAAAGTAGATGCCAAAGGTAGATTTCAAGAAGTCTTAGCTGTTACAAGACATCTGGGTGTGAAAGCTTAATGCAGATTTACCTATTCTGCTGTGTGATACCTACATTCTGTCTGGTACCTGAAATACCTTTTTAAACTTAATTCGAGGCACAGTTAAGCCACCATGCAATTACCACATTCTCATTTGTTTTTTCCATTAATTTTTGAATAGCATTTCTAATTGCCTATCTCTAGTTTAAAATATTAAGCAGAAACAAGCAAATCACTTAATTCCATCCATGCTGCATTCTTGTCATTACATACATTTTAAATTACCAGTTTAATACCTTATCTCACTTGCACTCGTCTGGCATGGGCTGCAGGGTATGAGGGGAACAAGAGAAAGACAAAAAAGGGAGAGAGGAGAATTAAAAAGGTACAGTACTGGAACAGACCCCTGCCTCTCCATAACATGGCAAGACAGCATTTCATTGCCTGGCTATGAGTCCAACAGTAAACACACTTTTACTTCTGAAATCAGGAATTTTTAATTGTAGTTTGCCTTGTATTGGTTAGATGAGGGAAACATCCTTCCCCACCCAAGCACTGCTCAGGATTCAAAGCTTAAACCATTCATGAAGAAAGAATCATCAGATTCTAAGCTGTCGTTCATCAGAATGACACTTTACATGCACACTATGCTATTATTTGCTGTACATATAAAAACATTTCTCACCCTCCGGACAAGTTTTTCTTTCATGACACAGTGTCATGGGTTAGCAAGCATAGTCCCGGAAGTGATGCTCTTGCAAAGGGGTGCTTACAGCTTCCTCTGGGACCTGATAGAACCTATCAGCTGGCCAGGTTGAATATGGACAATTCTCAAAGCCACTTGAAGTTGTGACCTCCTCTGTGATCCACACTTAAGAATAGAAACTCCGAGGCAGAACCTCTCTGTCTCATTTCCAGTGCTGGCACAGGTGGCTGCAGGCCCCGTGTGGGGGCCAGCGGGCCCGGCCCAGGCCCTGCTTCGGCCAGGCCGGGCTGGGCCACTGCCATCCTGGAGCCAATGGGCCCTGCTCCACCCACGGAACCCCCCCACTGCAGGGCTGTGGGCAGCCGGAGCGGCTCGGCTCTCCCCCCTCTCCACTGCAGCCAAGATTGAGCTGAAGCTGCACCGCTGTCTGGCAGAGGCCATGTGACCAACAGTGATAAGCCACATTCCAGCTGCAAGGCCGAGGTGAGATTAACCCTTTTAGTGCGGTGAAGAGCTGAAAACCTGAGGGAAGAGAAAGAGGAGATGCTTAAAGCTGAAGTTCTGTTGTAAAGCTATGATATATCAGAGTATCCCGTTGTAATTTCATGAAGATATGGGGGGTGGAGTGTTCAATTCAACTTGTGAGCAAAAGCACCTGCGCTGAGATAAGCAGATGCTGAAGCAGCTGTAATTTGATGAGAAGTTTGGACAGGGAGAGATGAACCAGATGAGGACTTTTGCTCCAAATGGGAAAGGAGAAAACCTCAGTTCCTAGAGATGCTCCCAGAGATAGTCCTAGAGATGAAGATGAGGAAGACCCTTTGCTCCCAGGGAAGGAGAAGGGCCTCTGTTCTTAGAAATGAAATGCTCCCACAGATGGGTGAAGAGAACTTTTGTTTCTGAATGGCTCAACCTTAAAATTGTATCCCAAAAACCTTCAAGAGTGGACCTCAAAAGCAGTTGTGGGAAAAGCTGCAAGTCGGGGGAAGGGACCCACATGTGAGCAGAGACTCCTCTTCCTAAATGGACTGAACAAAGTTATTTGGAAGTGGGCAGCTGTCTTGTGATAACGTGTTCATAGCATGGGCAAGAGAGACTCCTCTTTCTAAATGGACTGAACAAGGTTATTATGGAAGTGGTAAACAGACTGAACATCTCAAGGGTTGTCTTTTTACATTGTCATTGGGAGAAGGGAGAAAGGTGGGGGGAGGAGAAGTGTTCTGAAGGTGTGGTATTTTTTTTTCTTCTTTTAGGTCTGTTAATAAACTTCTTTATATTCTTTCAAGTTTGGTGCCTGCTTTGTGTTTCTCCTAATTCTTATCTCACAGAAGGTAAACAGTAATGAGTATTTTGGACCAAACCACTACACTAAATTGGTGTTTCTGCCCAGTTACAAACCCAACCCGCTACACACAGTCTACCACAAGTGCTACTTGTAACATTCGACAGAGTGCCACTTTCTGCTGAAATATACTCAGATACTTCATGAAGTCTCTGTATTTACTTCTTTTTTCTTTGAAGCTGCCTTAATTACAGGAAGGTTTGTGACTTTTTTTAATTAAGAGTTAAGAGAAGCGAAGGAGAAGATGATTAGTACTCACAACATTAATCTTTTTGCTGTACCTAACAACTTCATTTACTGTATAAGACACAAACCCTTGTGGAGTTGCTGTTCTATTGAGCGGACATTGATGTACTTGCTTGGAAGTTACTTCTACCTCTTCTGTTCTCCTCTGAGATGTAACAGATGGGCTCTCAGGAAATTGAATCTGATAGCAAACACACTCACTGACTTCAGTGAGCTCTTACAAGGCTAAAACAGAAAAATACGGTTTCGCAAGTGACAAAGAAACCCAACACATTCATTTAAATACAAAGGCTTCTTTGACAGTAGGAAAGAATTCCCGCTTCAGCAATGAGTTTTGGAAAACATACTGTCTTTTAATATTATTATTATCATCACTTAAGAAAGATGTATTTTAACAATTTCCGGGACAAACTTCACATACACTGCTTTCATCACTGGCAGGGAATGGCACCACTCACAATACACACTGAACGGCAGATTCCAGCCCTTAACTTCCCAGCACAGTTGAGCAGCTTCATGCTACATTACTTTGGTAATGCAAAAAAAGAACCCAAAAATAGAGACATTTTTAACCTGGACTGTCTGAGTCTCCAAGGAAATGAGGCTTAGGCAGTTCCTCATCTGTTCACTTGTCACATTTAAATTTGCTGGCCAATTTCAACTAAATTTGATAAAGAGTTTGGATACTCAAAAATAATTAAGTTCCTGCAAATTCTACAAAAACCAGAAGCTGAGTACAAAATCATACATCTACATAATGCTTATAGGTGAAGGCAGAGAACTTTTAACCAATCTATTCTCCATCACCTCATTAATGAAATAAGAACACTCAGCATGTGTGTATTTGAGTATATATTGTGTTTATGCATATTTGAGTATATATACACCGTATATATTCAAAACCTTAAGGGAAAATCTGCTCTAGACAGCCCTGCTTGAGGAAAGGATGTGGACTAAATGATCTTTCCTGTCTGACCTGCAAAATTCTGGGGTGGGGTGGTGGTGTCATGTGTAGCTTCAGAGAAGCCACACCAAATGGTATCAAAGAGGGACGCTAGAAAAGGATCTCAAGGGGAAGAGGAAGAAGGTATCTTTAAAAGGTGAAGGACATAAATCCAAAGGCAATTGAGTTCTAGCCATTATGCTATTAATGATCCTTATTCTTCAGTGACCTTAAGAATTTCACTGAAGACTTGTCACTTCACTGTTTATGTGCTATTAGCAGAATCATTTTGGAAATAATCTCTAGGGTTACAAGCTACACAAATGTCATTACAGTAGTGTAAAACAGTTTTGATAGCAAAGACCATTCCTCTAACCTTTTACACTGATGTGAATGTACTCACATGAGGAGCTGCATAGCTTTTGAAAACATATACTCTTTATCAAATGAAGAAATAAATACAAAAATGTAGAGAGGAGGCTTAGACCTGCCATTTTTGTGGAGGAGAGTACTGGAGAAAAAATTCTGAAACAATTGCCAGGGAGAAAAAGTGAGAACCAGTAAACTACAGCAAATGAGGAATTTAGGGAGATGACAAAACTTTTCCAGCCTAACTGAATGCTCCAGAAGAGCCTTGTACAAGCAAAAGAGTAAGAGTGGGGTCTGGGAGATGGATCCATGGCTGGATCCTCCCCACCAGGAGACCACCCATATGCACATTTCCTGGACAAAGTATATACTCATTTGTGAAAGAAGTTGAGAAAAAGACAAAGGCATTGTGTAGCCAACAGCAGATTCAGGGTGGAAGCCTGGTAAGGAGAAAGGTGACAGATCACAGGAGCAGGATTAGTCCCTACTGTGGACATGCAAAAGGAGGTATCTGCAAGGGAGTTTCATCTAAACTCCTCTTAGAAACAATGGGCCATCAAATCCATTAATTCATGAGGACTGGAACAACCCCACCCTAGCCAAGTCAAATAACTTAACCACACCAACAAATGGGATAGAAGAAGGCTTCAGAAGCCTAAGAAATACTAGGCTGAAAATCTGTGTCTAGGCAAGAACTACAGCTCACAGAGCGGTCTAGATGCTGACAGTGGCAGTGACACACTGCAGGAATCAGAAGCTGCAAGGCTAAGAAACAGCATCAATGTTGGAAAACAAGGGAAAGCATGAAAACCTCACAGTGGTGAGTGCTTGGATGGGGCACAGGATCCAAAGAAGGAACTATGATAGAGTTCAAATTTTAAAGAGGATAAGGAAAAGCAAATCTTGATATGGTTTGGATTAGCACACTGAGTTCCTAAAACTGCTGAAGGGCTACTCTGGCACAGTGTACTTCGATTCAGCACTCCTGCAGGAGTAAGAAAAGTTGAAGGGTTCTCTAGATTGTGCTTAATTTTAAAAAAGAAAGCAGCATGAAAATATCACAAAACTTTTGCAAAATACCATAGAAAAGAAACACTTTGTGGGTAATCTCAACACTATTTAACAGCACTATAGTAAAAGGTAAAATGATGCACACTATCTGTCAAGGTATTTGAGAAAATACAAGTGAAAACCATACGGCTGAGCAACATAATAACAGGCTGTTAGAAGAAAAACAAATTATTTGGCCTATTGAAATTACAAAATTACAATTCTGACTGGCCAACAAATTAAAGACAGTAAATCGTGCCCAAAAATATTTAAGCAACAATCTGGAGAAGACACAAAAACTAGTAATGCCACTTTCCAACTATAAGTTCCATCACACCAGAAGACTAATATGACTAATGGACACCAACCTTTGATAAGACCTGGGTAAGTACAAAACAGTAAGCCTTGTAAATGACTCCAGAGAAAGTCAGAGGAACTATTCTGAAATACATTGTTACTGACTACACAGACAAACAAATCTTGCAAAAGGCTTAAAGCTTTTATAAACTGGTATCGTGACTGACAAACCTTAAAAGAAGATTCCACATGCAATAAAGCAAATTAGAAATCCCATCAAGCACCATCAGTGTCCTTCACAAAAAGCTCTCAAAGACACAAAGCAGCCACAGGGTAAGAGTGATGTTGTTGCTTATATATATAATTTTATGAAGGCCAGAAAACCAAAGACAAATAAATGGATAGCACTCCTCCTGGAAACACACTGCCTAGAAGTATTTTGCAGCAATCTCTTCAGATCCACTCTACTCTGTTATCTATAGACAAACTAATTATTCAGCAGCAGGAGCAGAGAACATCGTGGCCTGGTATAAATTCATGGAACAACTGCATCTGCAATAGTCTGGGCACCTCTGATTCCTCTTAGCACAGAAAGGATGTAAAGTAACTGAGAAGGACAGCAAGCACCTTGAAACACATAGAATATACTCCTCAGTCCAGAAGATGAGGTAACTGAGATACGACGGTAATTTACAAGATAATGAATAACATGAAAGTGGAGACAGAACAACTGTTTGGTGCACCTTCCCATTTAATAACTGAGGAAATTAAATGAAGTTAGTATGTGCCAAGTTCACAGAGGGCATTCCTCACTAACTGTTGTTCTTGCTCAAGTACTCGGCAACAGACGTGAGAAGTTTCATATGTTTAAAAAGCAACTGGATGCATTTTTTGGACTAAAACTTCTTCAAGCAATAAAAACCAAAATCCGCCATAGGCTAGGAGAGTATTCTGAGGCCTTTGTTCAGTAACAATGAAAGTCACTATCCTATTGCCAACAGCAGACTTTAGTTTAAGTCAGTGTGACCATTTGTATGTTTTACTGGCATATTTCAACTAAAAAGCATTGGAGTAATGGCCATTTTCAGACACTTCGACTATGTAAGATCCTCTAATTTTGTCCTCATCATCAAAGCTATATTCATCATATTCAGAGGAAGATTTAAAAAAACCACATATGACTAATTCAGAAGACAGACTTACTGGTGATTATTTTTATCATCCCAGATTTTCATGAAAATCTGTAGATTACAAATAAATCTTCGTAAGAAGTTTCTATTACATAACCAAGCTGTGTTATCAGCTTCAGAAGGCATCAAAGGAACTAATCTCAGCTCTTTATATGCAAAGCAATGCTTTAATTATATTTCCCTGGCCTTAACTTTTGGGGTGGGTAGGAGTCAAAGCAGTAATATATGTACAGCATCCCAAGGCTGCACCTTTTTCTGTAACATATGCAGCCTAGACATAATATTCAGGAAGCAATACTTTCAAACCTTCATACATTCTACATTAACAAAGTAAGGCAATTAAATGAAAGTCCAATATAGTAAAGGTAGCTAGAGGCAAAGAAAAGAGAGTAGCAGGGGGAAGCAAGATATGATAGCATTATATATTCCCAGTGACATGAATAAATTTTTTTTGTTTGCACTTAATCTTCATACAGCCTTTTTCCCCAGCTCCAAATTTCATTTATCACTGTATGCTGATAAGCTGTCAACAGTGGCAACACTTTCATATATTTTTGTGCAAGAGCCATAAAAACATGACCCTTATTAAGGCTTCTCAAAAGGGAAAAAAAAACCTAAAACAAAAGAGTAATTTATATTATTCTTATTTTCCATCAAATAGGAAAGGGAATTTGTTCCACAGAAACAGCGTATCCGAAGTTTCCCTTGGGGCAGGATGGGGAATGTTACTAAAACAGAGACGAAGTAGTTGCTTTGCAATATGCCATAATAGGTTAACCAAAGTTTGAACAGTGAAAAGTTAACATAATACATGTTTTACAAGATGAGAGAAAAACTGAAAAGAGTTCAGAATTATCTTTTGGGGAGATACAGATATTGCTATTTTAAATAAAGCTTTTCATCAGGAACAGCTTCTGAATCAAAACAATTCTTTCAGGAACATAAACGAAAATCTGCCTACAGAGAGGAACAATATCTGTAACAGAATTCAGTTATTTCCATCTTTTTAAAGAGGTTAATTTAATAGTTTTTCTCCAATACAAAACAACAAGAGGAATAGAATTTGAAGAGTATCTGGGACTCCCCGTGTGGCACTTGGGACTAGAAGAAAGAACAAAACCTTTGAAGAGTTCCCATTGCTACGAAGAAACACATATTGAAAATATGCTAAAAAATTAAGCCATGCACTGAAGCTGTTGGAGAATATAGACTGTTCACCATCCCAAGATCTGTAAGCTGACTGTCAAGTTCCATGGTGATACCTGAGAAACTCCAGTTACTTTTACAGAACACCTTCAGAGATGAATCCCCAGAAAAATACACAGAAAGTGATTACCTTTAATATTGCAACACTGCCAACAAACAGTATTTCCTTTAACATGTTTAGTAAACTAATTCCTGGGACAGATAAAATATTTTATCTTGAAGGAGCATTTTGTCTCCTCAAAGCTATGCCATAGAGACTTCTTAACATATCCAGGTCAGTGTCATGTATGAGCTTATCTACATAATCATTTCACTGTTCACAGGCTGTGCTCACTCCAGTATTTGATTAGCAGGTACACACTGTGTACCCACCTTACAATACATGCAGACATACAAATCTACACAACTAAGACAGCTTTCAAGGGTCTTACTGATTTGCATATTATCTTGCAAACACAGCATGTTAGGCAAACTTTTTGATTTTTAGCTGCCAGATCTTTTAGCAGTTTTTTTTTTTAGCCCTCAGGACTGCTAATCAGACAAGGCCTCATAACACCTTAACGTGGGTTTTGATGGCACATAATCACCTCTGGCTAGATGGTGGCACCTATAACCAGTCCTAGAAACTTTATTTTTTCCACGTAGAAAATGAGTCCAAGAAAATTTGTCACAACAGAGCTTGAACACATTAAGAGCCTTCACATATTCTGAAGGCGGGCTAAAGAATGAGAGGCTTTGCAAAGTACTTAAGTCCCAAGGGAAAACCAGGTACATCACACCCAGCCATTCTTTCAGCTGCTGCCAGTGACACTGCAGGCACTGGACAGAAATGCTGTTGTATCCACCATTCCCCCATTTAGCAGAAGCATCACCTTGACCTTTGATTGGGCTTGAGAGGGAAGAAACTTAACCTTTCCTCTGCAATGGCTGCTATCTCTAGTTTCTACGCAAGAATCGTGACATATGATAGTTCCTGGGAATGATGGAACCTACCAAATGTTGAAGCTTACACTTCCAGCCCATAAGGGCCACAGCACTTTCTAACAGGACACCTATGGTATCAAGACATCGTTTTCCTCTTCACAGTTACTCACATCCCCATAGCAAGGTATGTATTAACTATTTCTCCAAGACTGCAATCAGCATCAATGCTAATGTTAAGATGCAAAAAGTGCTCCAGATACAATGGAAAGGGGACTAGGAATTGATTGGAGCAGCTTCAGCTTCCCTGTGAGAGTCCTGGTCCCCAAGGAGTATCGGAGACTTTGTGGAAGCAGTGATGGCCACAGGCCAGGGCACAGCATAAAACAGGGCATAACACAAGAGTTCATCTTCTGTGTTTTAGACCTGTGCCAAGTCTCTGAGGGAAAAAGACAAGAAGAGAGCCCCAGGAGCTTGCAGGCTGGCTGGCACACATGGGGTGTACGGGCTGTTCATGTTCCAAGCAGGGGCAGGTGTGTGTGTGTGGGTGCGTGCACACTGATGTGCCTACACACAGGGTATGTGCGTGTGTAGGCTGACCAAGGGGAGCGGTCAAGAATGGACAAAGAACAACCCTGTGCCCACCAAGCCAGACCTAACACAGGAATTTTAGCAGGCCTTTGAAAATCAGCCGAATGTAATGAGTGTGTTCCATTACTGTGATTTAGGTGACAGTTTAGAAAACGCTGTCTTCCAGCACTGGTTTCACGCCAAGAACTTCACAAATTAAATTAATGTAACTTCTTTGAAATTGTGCTGACACACATGACCACCTTTAAAAATTAACTGTGTTAAACATACTCAGTGTTAAAGAAACTTTGTTATTCATATACATCATGTTGTTCACAAAAAAACCCATGGAAACAACTTTGAGGGAAAGAGGGTCTGTTTATTAAAATAAGGAATTATTGATGAAAATACACAACTGAGCTTCATGCAGTGCAAGCAACAACAGTGACTAATTTTAGTAAAATTCTCACAATTATTTCTGTATTAAGCTTTAGTCCATGTACACTACCCACACATTGTTTGTACTCTGTAACCATTTGGTTACAACCTGCTTTAAACAAGAATGTGTAATATACAAGATGGCAAGGATCTGCATGTGGAATTTATTTAGATGGCCAAAAAACCAGGATTATGGATAACAAATAAGGTTTTGGACTACGTAATCTCCATCACCAGTCAAATCAACTTAACCCACCTGAATAAATGCTCAAGACTTCCAGGACTCTTGCAACATCAATTAATGTATTCATTTGGGAATCATTTTTGTATGTGAAGATTTTATTGAGGTCATAAAACCCACTTAATTCTGACCTGTGCTTGGAGATAACCTGATGCTTACATCACCACCTCCTTTAGAAATAAAACCAATTTTAGTTCTACCCACAGACCTACCAGCTTTCACTTGTTCCTAACAATAGCAAAGGCAGCACAGTAATTGTGAGAGAAGTCAGGAACAAAAAAAGAAGAGTGAAAGGAAAAGAGGTATCATTTTACAAAGAACATCTATGCTGAAACTTTTTTTAGAAAAAAAAAATAATCAAAAAAACCCAGTTTTGCCTGACATCAGTTTTTAGTGACCTGATTCTCTTTGGAATGCACAGTCTTAAAAGGTAACTTCTGATGTGCTTAGTTCTCCTCTCCTTTTATCTAATAATACACACAAGCAACAGTCTTTTGAAACTTTTACAGAAACACTGTCAGGTACTTAGTTCCTGCTGAAGACAGAGTATTGAACTCCACGAAAGAAAATCAGCATGACAGAAGTTACATATGCCTTAACTTTTGGGGATAACAAAAAGACAGGAATAAATAGTCACAGCAAAGAGGGAGTAACACAAAAGAATGCTCACAAACAAAGAGCTCTTACCAAATACAAAAAGATACAAGACATACTTGAAAAAAGTTCAAATCAAGCATTAAAACAGTTGAGGGCATTCCAGACTCTGGTTGGGGTGTATTTTTTGCCTATTACAGATAATATGTCATTACCAACAAACTTTTTTAATAATTGACACATGATAAAAAGCTTTACACCAAAAAACATGTAAAAGCTCCACCCTAGGTAACCTTACACACTTTAAAATGTATCATTAATTGTATTAATGATTGTATTCCTTTAAATAAGGATTTTGACAATGCCATCTTGGCCCACAAGGTCAACAGGCGCGTGGCTCCAAACTTCAACACATGAACTAGTCGAATCTCTGAGAAAAGGATGATAGAAAGGGAAGAGAATACTTCTGTTAAATTTAATGTGTCAATAAAACAAACAGGTAACTACTATTGTTCTAGTCAACTTATATTCACAATTAGGCCTCAAGTTCCACCAAAAGGTAGAACACCAAAGAGGACTGATGGAGTCCATGCAGGAGGAATCTGATATGAGATTACCAGATCTTTTCTTTTCTTTAGTGGTACCTAAACGGTTTTTTTCCTGCACCCCAATGGATTGTGCACCCATCCCACTTTGGATACCACTCGTCTCCAGCACCACGCCATCTCTTACCTAAGTACTAGTACTGCAGTGGCACAGGACCTATATATTCACTAACCCAGAATATGAAAGTGCACAATGGAGACAGCTGTCTTGTTCTTCAGAAGCAACCCTGAGTGGTACTCAACCACAGCTCAAAAACTACAAGCTGACAGCAGACATTTTGCTTGGCAGCATTTCTATGGCATCTTATATAAGCAAGTTATCTGGATTTTTCCAGTCTCTTTTGTTGTGTTCCAGACTTTGCCCCAGATAATGAAGAGCTGACAGTAGAGCTGCCTTCCTATTTCAGTCCTACTCCTGAACAGCTGGTGTGGAAATACAGGCAGCAAATGCTATTTACTCAGGGTGAAATTACATCTTACAATTCAAGTCATTGTCTTTAAAACAAACAAACAAACAAAAAAATCAATAGGCTATTTCACTGTCAACTAATGAATCACTGAATAACACCAAGAAACTTAATTACTTCTCCCTATTAAAATAATTTCAACCAGAGCAGAAACCAGAATTTCTCCCTCTGCCACAAACTGCTTAAAAAGTGAATCTGCAACAACAGAAAGGGGAAGTCAAACAAACAGCAGGACTCCTAAGAAACCATGCTGAACACACATCAAGACTTCCTAGAGAAGAGCTCTTGAACAAGAGGAGGTATCATTTGTCCTCACAATCACAATTTTACTAAAAAAGTACTCTCCAGACCCAATTTATTGCAAAAAAATAATGTATAGAACAGTACTGAAGTGTCATCATCTGTTACATGAAGCCAAAACCAGGTATCAAATCCAGATTTTGTACTAAGCACTCAAAGTAAGACAAGGCAAACCTGCACCACAATAACCACTATGGTGCAATGTTATCATAGTAAAAGTGATCAACTTAAACTTTTCTTCACAGGTGGGTGCCCACCCCAGAAGCTTCAGACTACATGGTCTCACTCAATGTTTTCAATCACAAAATCTAAACTGACCAGTCAAGTACAGCCCGTTGCACAAAGACTGAGCTCCAGAACCAAATGCAAACATGACACCCCCAGCCCAAGAACTAATAGTAACAAAATCCAGAGGCCTTTAGGCACATCCAGGAATGCCAAAGTTTATAGAAAGCAACTCTTAACACTTAGTTCCTGCTATGTCTAAGCTCTACATGACTGTCTCTCTTTGGTTGCTTCCCACAATGATGAAAGCAGCAGGCTCAATTTGGGAAATAGAAAGCCCAGTAACAATACTAGAAAGACGATTTATTTGGACTTCATAAATTCTTTTTTTTCCTTTTTAGGGTTCCCCCACCCTTAATATCAATACCAAGTTACTCTACTTAATTTCAGATTCCTTCAATTTAATGCCTAATTCAGAAAGTGAAGTAATTTAGTAGGAAATGAGGCAATTTATATCTATTCCCACTGCTGCTTCCTCCCAACTTGAGTGTGTATAAGTAAACACATAAAGTCACTCAAAGGGAAACAGCAGCCGCCAAACATCCACTGCTTCAGAACAGAATCACTTCTGGCTGCACTGGAGAAGTGTGTCCCGCCACAATTCCATGAAGAGCACTGTCATGTGCTCTATTTACTGCTATACTGGCACAGCCCACCCAAATCTCCTCAAACACAGGTGCTGGCCTGAGCTTAGTAACAAGTGCTATATCCATCAACTATGTGGGGGAGAGGCCACCGTAATTCCTTTATGAAAAAAAAAAAAAGGAAAAAATACCTCAAAACCAAACCAAACCACATGTCCCTCCCAAAAAAGAAACCAACCAACCAAAAAAAAAAAAAAAACCAACAACAAAAAACAACCAAACAAAAACATTTTCCAAAAAAAGACAAAAAAAGCCAAGCCGGATACTTTCTCTCCCAAGCAGGTAAGAAAAACAAATGAAACCAATATCAAAAAGAAATAATCAGATTTATTTCCTAAAACAGCACCCTGCTCCTATGACAAGCCCCCAAAGCATATATGTGGTGAAAGGAGTATCTTCTCATATTGACTCGCTCCTTTACAACACAGGTTAGAGTGCTTTTTAAATTACTAGTCCTCGAAAAGACTCCTTTTAACATCTTTAAGTCATTTAGAAATGCCTTCTACATAAGAACAGTTAGAAACCTCACAGCAGACTCAAAATCAAAATTTATGCTCTTTTATTTATAGCTGAGTTACTTTAAGACTTGATAAAGATAGAACAGTAGATATGAAACAATATTTTGAAAGAGCTATTGGTTTCTCAGTTGTAAAAACCAACTCAATTCAGGCAATTCAAACTTCATTTTTCCATTTTTCACATTTCTAATGCTCTGAAATTCTCGGTGTAAGGCTCAAAAGTAACATCTCCTTATTATAACTTGATTTCAATTGCTTGCAAGAAGCAGCATTTTTCTCAGCTCCATTTTAACAGCTTTGCTGATGCACACAGCACACAAGAAAACCACAGCCGTGAAAAATGATAAAACAAGCCACTTGGATAGACTCAGCATCTTGGTTCATGTGAAAGCGCTGAAAGGCATAAGAAATGAGCGATCTCAGAGAAGAGGCGCTGGCTTGTGATTATAACTACAAGTAGGAATACGACTGTGGGCTACGTGTCAACTGTAAGCCTGTCCCTGTTCTCCTCTCCTTTTTTGTTAATGCAAGGACAGATGAGAAATCTCAGGAGTACTGGCCTGGCACCCTCCACACTGCCACAGGATACACCTTGCCCACTGCCCATCTGCCAATGCAGAGGGCAGGGTGAGTGTCTGGAAGACTTGAGAGCTGAAAGATGTCTTCATTTATATATTTTCTAGGACATAGGATATTGTCTCCTACATACCTATGCATTACAGGTGCACTCATTGGTGCTCAGATTGCACAACTTCTTTTTTAATCAACAGGAAAATACTGCCAATGCTGAGTACTTCACAGAAAAAAAAAATTAGACAAAAAGTATTATCGAGGACACTTAAACGCTGTTTATTACAAAAATAAACAGAGCAGGAGAACCTCCTCTTTCACAGCTATGAAAGATACAGTGATCTGTTTGCATCACCTTTCTTATTCACCAGAGACAACCTACATGTTAATGGTAGATAGAATCCAGGTTCAGGGCAATTCTACTCACACAAGCTACTTGATTTTGATTCCTTTGCCCCTCAATAAATTATTAAAAAAAACAACAGGCAAATAGTCCATTTCTGAGGCACTCAGACCATTGAGAAAACAAAGAAAACAATTCCCATATTCCAAAACATTAATATTACCTTGATGGAAAGAAAAACCTAGTTTTCTAATGTGCTACACAAGGTGACTGAACATTTGAAGAGTTCAGCTCTTCAAATCCGTGCCATTCAGGATATAAACTTGAATATCACTGGAGTTACTTTAGACAAACCAATTCAGCTTATCAACACCAAAATCACATACACACACAGCTTGTCATTGTCAGAATCAGGTATGTGTTCTTTGCCTTTGCAGTATCTCTTTTTCCTTCATATACCACAGCATTTTAATTAACTTACAGATGCTGGACACCCCCCAAAAAATGATAAGGAAACATCATTTCATTCTGACAGCTAACTTTGTACATACTCTTTGAGAAGTTATTTTGAATTCAAAAGCTGCTCTGCAATCTATTCAATTCCTGGCCTCACCAGTTCAAAATAAAAAAAATATGAACACAGAAGATACAGATTCCAGATGTATGGAACATGGTAACCACTAAATGTCAACATTTTAGTTGTCAGATCTTGCTTTGCAGATGTTTACTTACAAGTCTCACTTGACTAAACAGGAGTTTCTATAAAAATATTTTTCCTTTCTCTTCTGAGCTGTTTTTTCCTCTATTTAAAGGGAAACGTGTAACTGAAATTATTTAGCATCTATGTGCTTTATATACTATCCAAAATTAAGTAGTCATTTTTCTACAGGGAAGGAATACGACAATCATGTGCAAGCATACTTGCACATCCGTTATTTTGAACAATTTTTTGTTTGTTGCTGCAGGGTCCAGAATCCCCAAATAATTATTGCAAAGGCCCACTGCAATCCAGTTGTATAAACACAAATAAGCCTAAGATAACACCCCGAGCACCAAGAGTAATGACAGAGGTGGAAGAGATAGTTTAGTCAGGCATGAAATTGATTTTATAATAGCAAATATCTGTTGCGTTCCATGTGCTAAGTAAATAATTCTAAAGAAAAGAGTAAAGATAATAAAAAAAAATAATCATTACCTGCTCCTACTAAATCAAATGAAAGAGAGAAACTTGTTCTCACATTGACCCTGAAACCTGTTTAATGGCTAATTAAAGCAATTACTCCTAGCATTACAAAATCTTTAATCATCAACAACTTCAGAGGCAGAGGAGACTTATTTTTAATTTTCTTCGAAGTATTAGTATTTTATTTAAATGAGAAGCTTATGTCAGCAGAAATTTCACCAGTGGTCACTACATTGTTAACCACCAACATGATTCCCAAACTTCAACCAGTCTGGTTAACAGAAGATATTCTTCACAGATTTTACCAGATTTGACTACTCAGCAAAAAAAGTATTACAGTATTCAGTAATTTCAGCCTTTTTTAAAAAGATTTCTGTACAACACTTGAAAGTAGCCCTAAAATGGACTTCTTTCCTCCTGTTCAGAAACAAACTTGATAGCCAACAGAAATCCAGTATTACTGCAAAGCAACCACAAAAAACCTTCTTCTGGATCTCCCTGCACCAGCATCTGGAATTCTGCCCTCCTTTGCATGGCCCGCTCCTTTAAGCTTACCTCAGTTACTTTTCTCCTCACCTCCAAAGCCATCTGACACAACCTCAACTTCCATTCCTTCATTTGTACATCCCAGCCACAAGCAATGTCCTAGTTTTAATCAAACTTTATTTTCAGCAACTTTTCATAGCCTTTTACTAGCGACTAGTTCTCTAGTGCCATTCCTAGTGCTCTGCTGGAGTTAATTACACTGCTGTTTTGAACACTGATCGTTTTCAAGTTACTAAATGTTGCTGTGCTGTAACAAGACACAGAACAATAACTGGAACTAATAGTTTGGCCATTATGAGGTGTTCAGCTTGACAGTACATCCAGTCATAAATCAGATAACTAAAAGGTGAACAAAAGGCAAAGGCAAATTTATTAAACTTTGCCTTGAGCCTTGTTATTTCTGTCTATACTTAAAAACCCAAAATATTCTTGAGTAGATCATTAAGGGATAGAAATACAGTATTAAAAACAAGAAAGAAAGTCATTCAATCCTATTTAGGAAAGATCTACATAAATTTTGAGTTGAGGCAGGGGAAGCCCCCAAATGAATTCCAAGTTGGAACAAATGACCACATTCCTAAAACAGAAATTCTCAAAACACTTCTGTTTAATAATATTGTCTTATATCCAGCTCAGAATTGAACTGATTTTAATACAAACAAGTAATTCTGGAAGACTCCCTTTAACAACCTCCACTTCTTCAACCTAAGTTATCCTCAATTATTCCTAACCTATTAATATATTTCTTCACTTATCAGGGTCCTCTTTCTTCTGGATTTTGCCAGGTTATACAAAAAATGCACATACATTTTTTTACATATCAAATATAGATATCCTTATGATTTATTTTAAAATTCCTACAATCTGGCTCCCTACAGAAGAAAAAAACCCCCAAAAATACTGACTGATAACCACTTCCACTAACTTTTGAGCTCAATGACAACCTTGACAAAAACAAAGTCTTCAAACACATCCAGTTCCTACATATTTTATTGTAAGTAGCATTTTTCTGTACCTGGAAGAAATAGAAAGGTCCAAAGCACTGATGCTTCCAAAAGAAAGGTAAAAATGAAAATTTTTATGGGAATTATGATATTGTAAAAATAAAACCCAAGGTATGAAATCAAACACATTGCTGAAATACATTTTAGTACTTACGTACTAATATTTTTTTATTTATACTGTCCAGAAAAATAGTTTGTCCTCAGCGAGCTGTCTTCATGTCTAGTTGGTATCCAAACTACAATGCTGGCATTTCTCTGATGGTCCAGACTGAATGGAAAAATGCTCAAACAGAAGGAAAGCAATCCCTAGGAAGATGCACAGCAATCTCTTATCTCTCTCATGAACAAACTGGTCTTCTGAATTTACCCAGCAGTAAGGGCTACCTAACAGTGCAGACCTCTGAGCTATCTGTAAGTTTTCCATGTTTGGCAAGACAGATGAAAACACAGAAACTTCATAACTCACCTGCTTCTGGCTGGGAAGCAAAGCAAGATACATGATAAAACCCCAAACACTTTGCTTTTTGATGGAAGTGTAAGAATGAGGTCCCTAGCAATAAAAGCTCATTCATCCTTCATAAAGAGTTAAAACTCACTTGTAGCTGAAAAACTAGTATAACACTCACATTTTTGTGACTGATTACTTGTACTTGTACATCGTTGTTCACTTTATAAATAGAAGAAATCCTAAATTCAATTACCATCAACTTTAAATTTAGATAAATTATTTCTGAAAGACTGACTGATTAAGTACCTGAAACTCCTTACGGATCGCATTGTCATTCCAAAAGCTATCACACTGCTCCAGTATCCAGATGTTAAGGGAGCAAGGATAACCTGGCACCCTTTCTGCAAGCAAAAAGAATGGAATATATTCAATTTGCTACCCATTTAAAAACTATATTTCTACCTCATTCTCCTTTTCTCTCAGGAAGAAGTGTTCAAAGAGACTATCACATTTTAAGAGAAAGACAACAGCCTCTCCTTGGTGCTTTGACTTTCCATATCTGACATGCATTTATGCACAAACACATGCCTTCTACCAGTTTAAAAATACCCAAGAAATATCCAGGTAGGAAGGTAACCTCAAAACTGTACACAAGAATGAATAAATTGTAAAGTAATGTTAGTTGGCAGGGTTTTCTAGCTTGAGTTTTGAGGGGAGGGAGGCTGTGTTTCCTTTAAAGTAAGCTTTAACTACATTCCTATGCTTTTCATAGCCATCAAGTGGAAGTTCAGCACTTGAAACAAAAAGCAAGGGCCAGCACATCAAACAACAGATGACAGGTCTTAGTTTTCAAAGCTGTATCCCCAAAAAACTAACAGCTAGGGAAAGGCAATTCCTGAAGCTGACCTAGATAAATTCTATACTATAACCTAAAGCACACAGCCACCCAGCTTCGTGTCATCTGCAAGCTGACTGAGGGTGCACCCCATTCCCTCACCCAGAGCACCGATAACGATATTAAACAGGACTGGCCCCAATACTGAGCCCTGGGGACACACTGGTGACCAGCCACCAAGCTGGATCTAACTCCAATCACCACAACTCTCTGGGCCCAGTCACCCGGTCAGTTCTTAACGCAGAAAAGAGTGCATCTGTCCAAGCCAAGTTTCTCCAGGAGAATGCTGTGGGCAACAGTGTCAGAGGCTTCACTACAGTCCACCTAAACAAAATCCAGAGCCTTTCCCTCATCCACTAAAGTGGATCATCTTGTCACAGAAGAAGATCAGGCTGGTCAAGCAGGACCTGCCTTTTATGAACCTATGTCGGCTGGGCCTGATCCCTTGGCTGTCCCACACGAGGCATGATGGGACTCAAGATATCTGCTCCATGGCCTTCCCCGGCACCGAGGTCAGGCTGACAAGCCTGCAGCTCCCCAGATCCTCCTTCCAGCCCTTCTTGCATTGGGGTGTCACATTGCTTACCTCAGTCAACTGGGACCTCTCCAGTTAGCCAGGACTGATGGTATATGATGGAAAGTGGCTGAGTGAGCACTTCCACCAGCTCCCTCAGTATCCTTGAGTGGATCCCTTCTGCCCCCACAGTTTTGTGCAAGTCTAAGAGGCGGCAGGCTGCTGTCCATTTCACCTTGGATTACGAGGGCTTCGTATGATAACCCTTTCTAGAGGCAATGAACACCCCCAACACCCACATTCAGCCATTAACTGACATCTCCTGCAGAAGGCAAGAATGAAGCATCAGGAAACACTGAAAGGGATCAGCTTTTGGTAGAAGAGCAGTATCTTTCATTGGCAATAAATGCATTTTTCAAAAGTTTCCATATGAAACACCTTTAACTTGCAACTAACTCTTGTTGCCTTCTCTCCTTTTAGGTGGCTATGGCATGGCAACAGTCAGAGGAATGGAAACACAGAGATACATGGAAATGTTCAGTTGAAAAAAACACTAAATAGTACTAAATTGAAAAATCACCTACATTTTTTTCTCAATTACAAAACCCATTCCTAATGAGTCTTAAAAAAAAAAAAAAAAAAAAAAGGAAGGATAATTATTGGGCAACAGAGTCCAGAAGAGATTTAATAAACTGTCATGCAAGTTCCATCAGCTACTTCATTCGTGCAACAACAATCCAGAGAGACACCCTAAATAATAATTTATTTAAGGGACAAATTTAACTAATCACTCAAAGTAAAATAACTTGAAATTAATAAAAAATATTTTATATATCAGGCTGCCTTATTAGATTAAGAAGCTTAGGTAGTTTGATCCCAAAGTTAGTAACAAGTTCCTCTGGTGTCACCAGAGAATTTTAGAGACACAAGACAATTTCACTGTTCCTTAACAACCTGTGTCAACTCAGTTCTACTTCGCAACTTTACTTCTTTTCACGTGGCAATAAATCATCTGAGTTGACTTGCACCCCACCCCCCCCTTTTTTCTTTCCTTTTTTTCCTGTTGTTGTTGCTGTTAAATAAAACCCACACCATTTTCAAACTTGATTTTGAGCTCACTGACTACATACCCACCAAAAGATACTAGTAGATCTACAAGCAGAACCAAAGCCCTGGATTATCACACTTCAGGCACAAACCAGCAAACAGCATGTGCTGTTCATCTTCTTTCAAGCTCACTCGACTACAGAATGGATCACATTGGAAGGGACCACAGCGATACCTCTTCAATTTTTACTTGTTAAGAGCAAAGACTTCCTTATGCTTTCAATCCAGTTTCTTCTAGTGAAACACATTCTGTAGATAGGTCCAACAGAGCAGGCCCAGGGTTCCTCGCAAATTAGAGTCCATTCAAAACCAAGCTTTTACGTTCTGCTCCAGTAACATCAGGCAAGTTTCATCTACATAAAATCCGAATGAACTTTCTTTCATAGTAGTCACGAATATCATCATAGCTACTTCTCTACTGCATGAATTTCACTTGGAATCTTTAGTACAGCAATTACAGTCACAGGAAGTGAATTATCCCAGTATCTGTCATTTCAGACATGATGGCTTTAGTTACAATAGAAATTACTTCTTTTAATGGGATATTACAGTAAACACATGCCACTAGATTTTCTGTTTCAGGGTGTTCTTGGTATGATTAAACTGTTTTAATCTTTTATCAGAATGAAGTGATTGCCACTTCATCCCCTCCCATACAAAGGAGGATCTCTGTCAGACAAATTTGAACTTTTATTAATCTCACATATATTCATAACAACTCTGTCTATTGCCCACAGCCTTTGCAACATCAGGGATGGACCCATAATCCTAGCTTGCAAGTAAGGTAAAATATTAACTACAGATGTGTATCAGGACTTAGTAATAAAAGAAAGATCTAGTACCGTGCTGGCATTCTTGTTAACTCAGGTTTTTGTGGGCAATCCTTATTTTGACAAGCTAGGGTCTCTCCTCCCTCTACCCACTCCTTAAATTGTTACCTGGGAGAAGAGACCAACCCCACCTTGCTACAACCTCCATTCAGGTAGTTTTAGAGAGCAGTAAGGTCTCCTCTGAGCCTCCTTTTCTCCAAACAACTCCAACTCCCCCAGCTGTTCCTCACAGGACTTCTGCTCTAAATCCTTCACCGCTTTGCTGCCCTTCTCTGGATATGCTCCAGTAATTGATACGAGGGACACTTCAGCCACTAAATGTGAAAAGAGCACAACAAACAAAGGGCTAAGCTTCTCCATAATAAAGCAAAAACAGTTGGTAAACAAGACATCAGTGCAGAAAAATTATCAACAGAGCAATTCAGTAAGTGATGTGAGTGCAATAGAAAAGTCTCTTCTGATGGTTTTGTTGCAGATTCGTGCATTGATGGAATGGGCCAAACAAGCAGCATGGATATTGCTTCTTTTAGTAGTTTGCTAGAGTGAAGTAGTATTTTGCTAGAGGCAAAAAGAACTGAAGAGAAAGAATTAAAAATAAATAGGCCAGAACAAAGCGTATTTTCAATTTCAGTTGCAAAACCAATGTAGCAACAACTTTCTCTTCTTTAAGTATGAAAAATAATTATGGCATATTGCAATGTCACCAACGTAAAACAAAGACTGAACACAAGGGTGTTTGGTGCTTGCTTTTTTCATCATTTCAAGAGAAAACTGTTTGCTCTACTGACAAGTTTCTTTACGTGTAATAACATGAAAGTAGAAAACCAGCATGTAAATCTGATCTGCTCAATCTCTGTATTTGAGATTCCACTGATATAAATGAAATTAATCTTCACGGCTAATTGAAAACTTAAAGATGTCAAAAAGAAGGTTGCTTGCTTCTCTTGAGTATGATTTTATTTACACATGGTTTAGCACTTGTTCCAAAGTGACTGTGCGTATGCCCCAAAAAGCAGTAGCCTAGGTCATGAAGGTCCAATAAAATTCAAATATCAGAAAAATAGATCTACTGATCATAATAAATGCATTTTCTATTTTGTTCCTGAAGCCTGCAGACACTAGAGACAAACTTTTGGGCAAAACAACCCAGGGATTGACTTCTATTGCTGTTAAGGGTCTGCCAAAGCTTAAGAGAAAAAGAACAAGTTTTGCTGCCATTTCCTGGTTTTACTTCCTGCCAGGTCTGTTAAAGACAATTGGAGTTTTTTCCTCTCTCCACTGCAATATTAACACATCGGTTTTCGGTTCTATTTTTACAGGCTGGAATAAACTACCTCTACTCTTCACTTCTCCTCTGGAAGTCACATACTTTACACATTTTTCTGAAAAACATTTCCTCTTTAAAGATGAGGAGTTCAGTGATAGAAAAGAGTCGCTCTCAGAGGTGGGACTTGAAACTCGTAACTTTTCCTTACTAATGTCATCAACATCAGCTCTGTAAGCTCTTGAAATGAGATACTCACCAGCTAAGCATTAAAAAAATGTCTTAGAGGAAAAAAAAAAAGAGTATAAAAGTAGGTACTAAAGTCTACATAAATATACTAATTACTATAGGTTAGAATGAATTATCTTGTCTCTTTGTTTCTCCTTTGGAAATCACACACTCCAGACCCTAAGTATTCTTATTTCTTTCTTCTGTATCGTGTTTACCCACTTCCTCTCTCTTACAGTGCCCAAAATGGGGCAGAATAATTCAGAGGGTTTAGCAAGGCTGAACAGAGCAAAAACTTAACTACTCGTGCCACATGCCTGCAGATGATGATCCTTTTTATACAGATCAATATAACCTGACTTTCATCAAAAGAGCTTGACATCATCAAATAATGATCAGCTGTAGCTTGTGCTGGTTGCAGCTGGGGTAGAGTTAATTCTCCTCACAGTGGCTGGTAAGGGGCTGTATTTTGGATTTGTGCTGAACACAGGGTTGATAATACAGAGATGTTTTTGTTTTTGGTGAGTTGGGCTAACACAGAGCCAAGGTCTTTTCTGCTTTTCGTACTGCCACACGGGTATGGAAGTTGGGAGTGCACAGGACCACTTCTCCAAACTATCAAACTCCCTTGAAATTCTGCAACCACCCCTTCTCCATCCCAGCAGATGCTCTCACAAACATCCATATAATTAACAAACTTAACTACTGACATCTTCAGACAGATGAGCCTCAGAACTACCCAGTAACTCCCTGCAAAAGTGGAATACTGAAAACTGTTCTGCACATAGTTTGCAAACAAATTTTGGACCCAACTTCCCTTCCTCTACTCTGAGCCATTCTTCCCTTGTCTAACTTGTGAATATCCCATTTCAAGAGCTCACTAGAGGTCATGTAGATGGCACCTAATATTTCTTTCCATACCTTCACCAAAACTTGATATGCAAAAGTTGGGTGACTCAATCCCCTTTCTGAACTTCTCATTTTTAAAAAGAAAACATTATCTTACTCAGAATGGCAATGTTCTGCTTTCTCTGATAGCTGCATTTTTATTAGATTTACTTAAACACTCAGATTCCCCCAGCTGATCCTATACACTTTTTACAGTTCAAATTCAGAGTTACCAAGGGAACTGGAGGGCCGGTAAGGTCAGTCCAACTATATAACCTTAAACATACAAGCCAAATTACATGTATGTCAGGTCACAGATGGTGTCAGACGATACCATTGGTAAGGTTTTGAGCACAGAGGATCCAAACAGAATTCCATTTTAAGAAACATGTATACTAAGTACAGCCTTCACTAAAACACTAGAAAAGTACCCTGTTGTAAAATAAATTAGAATTTTAGCTCTTTGAATTGTGAATGGTTTTGGGTTTTGAGTAGCACTTTCCCAAAACATGAAATACTTTGTTTGACTTCAGCTGATCTTCAGGTCACTTTAATCCAGAAACTTGGAAGATAAATATATACTTAACTCCTGGTCTCATCAAAAGCCTTTAAGGTGAGTAAACACATTTTGAAGTCTGAGCCTTGGTGCCTCTGATACTCAAATCCCAATCTATAAAATTGTGACAAATTTTCCTTGCTATTCCCCGTTGTAAGAGGGCAAACTATTCAGAGAAGATGATCACAAAGACTAAGCAACTGCATCAGTCTGATTTTTGTGTTTTCCTTTATAGATTTCAATACTCTTAAAATGTTCTTCCTTTAGTAGTAGCTTTTCATGCAATGCAAGATATTTATTTGTACACCTTTGTTTCTGAAAGTATTGCTCTTAACGCTGGCACAAATGCAGCAGAAACAATAGTAATCAATTTGATTTGGCCTTATGAAACAAGTGTCATTTTGATAAATGATCCTAATTAAGTTGATATTTCAGGTAGAAAGTGTATTGAGTTAATGTGTTGGCATCTCTCTAGTTACAGTCAGACAAGTACAGATGTTGCAATAAAGCAGCAGTAGTACATTATTAACTTTGCAAGTCAGTCTGCATTCACAAAGTTTGATCAAAGCCACACAACTCAGCAATTGAAAGAAAATGCTGATTTTAAGTTTTAATTATTCAGCAACATACACAAGTAGTAGTCCCAGGAAGTTTCAAAGCTATAGGTCATTCCTTGATGATCCCTCTCCAGCATGGAAATGATTAATTAGTATACTGGCAGCACAGTTGTTTAGAAAACCTTGCTCAAACACCAGAAGACAAAACCTGTGTTTCTTCTCTTTTACATAAATCTAATTACCGAGTGTCCTGTTAAGGCTAAAAGACATCATACATTTACATAAACCTAATTACCAAATGTCCTGTTAAGGCTAAAAGACATCATACATTTACATAAATCTAATTACAAGATGTCTTGTTAAAGCTAAAAGACATCATATGTTTATGCATTACTTTCTTATGCTGTGCAAGTCTTTGATACTCATGGCTCATGGTTGGCAAATACAAGTTTAGTTTCCATTTAGCAATTGTAACAGATAAAATAAACACTAATCATCTGCTCTGAAGTCAAAGCAGTCTTACATTTTCCCCATTTTTCTACCAAGTCCTCTGTAGCTCTAAACCAATTTATTGTGCTTACCAATTTGTACAGACTTGCAGCTACACTTCCTAGTAAAACCCAACTCTCTTGCAGTAAGGGAGCAGCTTAGCTACCTAGCTAGGACAAGCAGGTATGATGTAGCCAGGTAGGTAACCACAAGCACCGGTGGGATGCCATGCCATTCTGTCACTGCGAGTTTGTGGCACACTACAAAGGCTGGAGCTAACTTCTGAGGTAATAGCTTCCTCCTCAGACACCGCGGGGCCACACATCCACTGCTGGAATCGACAGGGAGATGCCAGCCTGCTGTGCAGCAAGCAGTGGTTGAACTCGAAGGTTCCTTCCCACTCTCAAACACATCTTCTTTGAAACACTTCCAGAAGCATAGAGACTGAAAGGGACAAAGTGCTTCCTACCTGTGGCAGGTTTCAAAGGAGTTTGAGGAACCATGCCACAGCTCCACAGCTACTCAAACCCTCGGCCCCTCGGAAATTGTCTTCCCTTCTTTTATCAAGTTTGGACTGCTAAAAACAAGCATGTAAGGCTAAAAATACCTTCTGAGGTTTCTTATATCCAATCTCCTCAGGGGTTTCCTCTAGCAAGACAGATGAAAGAAGTGGTTTCTCATATTTTTTTTCAGATCCACAGAAAGGTTCCCTCTGGAGAAAAAGATTCTGTTCTTGATATCTACCTGTCAAAAATCAGGATAGTCTCCACAGGTGTTTACCCCAAAGAAATAACCTTGACATTAGATCAGTCTACTTTCATGTTGTAGACCATGTGAGGCAGGGGGGGATCAGTCACCATGGCTGTAACATCTTTCAGGCTGACACATCAACTAAGACAGTCTAAAAATGGATGTACCATGGGCATGACAACAGACGAAAATTACTTCAGGCAGCCATGCCTCTGTCAAACTCAGATACCTCAATACAAACACAAAAAATAATAAAAAACTGCGCACCATAGAAAAATACATACTTCTATACTGCAATGAAAACAGCCAGGGAAAAAAAGGTAAAAAAAGAACAGTAAATTCAGTTGCCTACAAGAATAGAATACTCTTCTCTGGTCACAACAGAATAGAATATTTAGGCATCATTATAGAAAACAGGGCAAATTATACACCTATTCCCTTGATGAAACCGTATAATTAGTAGCATCGTCCGTCTTAAATAAAAAAATAATTTATATCCCCAAAATAACCAAGAGAATACCAAGAAAACATCACTTGTAAGCATTATTTAAAAAAAACAAAAAACACCAGTTTTAATTTTCTTCAAATTTTGCCAAAAAGGTATCTAATGCCATCATAAGATCTTGTTGGATTGACGAGGAATACTAGAAGTTAATAATTTCTCTTACCTCACAAGAATTGTTCCAATGTGGACAGATCATGTAAGGCACTCAAATAAGTCTTAATGCTTTAAGATCACTAGAACCAAAGAGGTTAACTCTCACAAGAATATAAGCAGTCCTAGCAAATGACTAAGCGCTCTGTGGATTCATATTCCACTCTTCAGAGATCAGTTCATGCTCACTCTTTCTATGAGATAGGGAACTACAAAGAAAAACAATAGAGGAAGCTTTGTTCAACAGCACCAAAGCTTTGCAGGTGGTGCCCCATAAAGTTACCTACAGTGTTGGTATAATAATGGTAGGTAAAAGGATTTCCAAGAGTCTCATTTACAAAGATGACTTTACCTGTCAACATCTCTTCTCTGTGAAAAAATTAAAAAGTACTTTGAGATAGCTGATGTTTCCTAGGCATCAAAGATATTTCTTGGAGCTTTTCTTAGAGGGACTGATCAGGCTTGTAGGGCTGCTTCCTGCAAGAAGGAACAATCGGGTTCTTCTAGTGGTAAGACTCCACTGCTGATGCAGAGAATTAAAGGATTATCACCATGAACCACAGCACTCAGCTGGTCAGCAAACTAGCTTGAGTGTGCAAATGCAGCTTGAGGGGAGCACGCCATGCAGGAGCTGATCTGGACACTGCACCAACTCTACCAACCACTCTTTACAAGAGGAGACCTCTAACTGTTCTCAGGATAAACATCTTCACTTCTTCCCCCACCAAAATCAGGCTCCATAGTCACCTGATACACACCTTTGCCTGGCTCTGCTACATAGACAATGCCAGTCTGCTGTGCTGCAGTGGGAGTCTGGCAGGAGGGAAGCAAGAGTGCTTAATCTCTGCTCAGTGCCAAGGACATTTTACTGGCATAGTTGCCATGAGTTTTGCAGATACCAGTTGGCTAAAACTTCAGATGAAGAGTATTCTTCCCCGAACTGACCTACCCAAGTAAGAGTTAGAATCTCTCTTGTGAATTATGCAAAAACACAGGGTTTGACACCTATCTCTGAACTTCCCTGTCTTCACTGAGAACGCCCAAGAGAGACACAGAGCCCAATAAAGAAAATGCATGCAGCCTTCTGTGGCTATCTGTGAAGGAGTTAAAGCAGTGTCTAGGACATCAATAGCATTGAGGGGTCTGATACTTCGCCTCGATCACAACCTCGATAACACATTTTCAGAGTGAAAGGGAACACATCTTCTGCTCAAAGAAGAAAAGGAAAAAAGAAGGATACTAGGGATCCTTCAGGGTAAAACTACTGAAGACTACCACTGGGATCATGCACTACCATGCATTTGTCCTCAGGTGGTACTGCAAGAGGGTACCTTGAATCTCAGCTGGGCCCAGAATCAGCAGTTTTGATTTCAGGTTGGCATATATCCATTTATTATAAAGTGCAAATCATAAGGGAAATACACAGTAAGCAACTGTTCTGTTCACTACAAAAACAAAAATTATCAAGCCTATAAAGATCCAGAAGAAACAAGTTTCTGTATCACAATCATACCTTAATCATGGATAAATCTTTTTAATTTTAATTTTAAATATTCCTTTGCACACACTGCATATACAAAAGAAACAGAGTTCAATACCAATAACATTCAGTGCTTAAATAATCCACTATTTAGTTTAGTAATTTTGCTATTGTTTAATCACTTTGCAATGAAAGAAGCATCTCTGCACTAAGCACCACTCAGAAAATTTTTAAAAATAACATATTACTCCCTCTAGACTAAACTTTCTTTTGAATTTTTTTTCCACACCACAGATAGATAAACATTCCAGCATTACTGACTTGGAAGCAAGAATATGTAAAAGTTGCAGTTCATTTTACTGCACCATCTTGTGGTTAATAGTAGCAGCCACAACAAAAATGATCCACAGCAGTATTGTCAGGTGTTGACAAGACCTCTGCGCTGCCTCACGCTTTTAGGATTTAAACTGACTCCTTCAAAGCATGCCATGGCAAGCTATTTGTCTCATTCCCTCGGCCAGGTTACAACAGAGGGTAGAAAATTATGAAATTTCTTTGGGTTTGAGTGTTTATTTGGCTATGCAACAAGTTTTAAACATCCACAATCACACAGCCTTGTTACCTCGCTTCCTTAACTTTGGATTTTACCCTTCCCTTGACCATGGTCCCTACAGACAGCTGTACATTACAAATGCAACAAAAGCCTGATAAAGTTCAGGCAAATAAGATGACAATCTTGTGGCATGTAGCATCAGAAGGTGGTGTACCACCTTACACCTTTGCCTCTCAAGTCTGAGAGGGCAAAACAGAGGCAGCAGTATAAAAAACTTAACACACAACAGCTCCTTTTATATTCACTTCATAGGGAAAACCAGGAGGCATTTGAAAATAGCCACAGGCACTGCCTAAGACTGACTACAGTGGTTATATCCCCTTCTAGAAACTCCCGTGCTTGTAGAGGAGGCAAGGACAATTTTCATAGAGGTTTGATGAGCAGGAACACATGTTAAAAACCACTCCCACATTTTTTACTGTTTTCCAGTATTCTTAGGCCCAACTGAAAAAACAAGACAAGCAGAAGTCTTACAGCTGCATTTTATAAACGTCTTAATGCTGCTCTTGAAAGTAAATAGAATGTAAAGTACCTGGAGTTGGTAAAGTGAATACAGCTATTTTACTATACAGGGCAGTGAAGGGACAAAAACCAGTGAACACTTCACTAAATCAGTCGATACAAAGATGAGGTTTTGATGACTATTAATGAATATTCAAAATGTTAATATTTGGAAGGCATTAAGGCTTTGCAACTAAATGACAAAAAGCTACATTGCTTAGTATTGTTCAATAAAACCACTTTTTAAAACTTTACAAAATATCAATAAAGTATTAACTTCCCCACCATAGAGAGCTATTAGCTCATACCTAGCAGTGAATTTAAAACATTCTCATTTCCTTGAAAACCATTAGCCATCAAAATATTTATGCTCAAGCTGTTATAAAAGCCCCTTTACTAAAACTAGACAGTTTTTCTATTCAACAGTGACAAATGAAGTAGCTACTGGTATAAATGCAGAAAAATACTTAGAAAATCACAAAAGGGAAAAGGAGGGAGTACCCTCACTACTGATGATATGAATGAAGACCCCTTAATAGGCTGGTTTAAATAGCATAGTTATTCTTTGAAAAGTTACTAACACAGTAAATCTGTATAAATAACTTTAAGTGGACTAATACTGATTCAGCCACACTTAAAGCCATCAGAGCAATTACTGGCTGTAGTGGTTTTATGATGGCCAGATGCCAAGCACCCACCAGAGCCACTCTCTCTCCTACACAGCGGAACAGGGGAGAGAAATACAGTGAAGGGCTCATGGGTTGAGATGAGGATGGGGAGACATCACTCAGTGATTATTGTCATGGGCAAAACAGACCTGAATTTGAGATGTTAATTGAATTTATTGCTAACAAAATCAGAGCAGAATAATGAGAACTGAAACAAACTTTAAAAAACACCTCTCCCCCATCCCTCCATCCTTCCCACACTCTACCTCCTCCTCCCCCCAGTGGTTCAGGAAGATGAGGAATGGGGGTCATGGTCAGTTCATCAAATGTTGTTTTTGCTGCTGCTCAGGGAGGGGAGTCGCACCCCTGCTCCAGCGTGGGGTCGCTCCCACGGGAGGCAGCTCTCCATGAACTTCTCCAATGTGAGTCTATCCCATGGGCAACAGTATTCCCTAAACTGCTGCAACATGGACCACTCTTCCACAGGGTAGAGTCGTACAGGAACAGCCTGCTCCAGTGTGGGTACCCCATAGGGTCACAAGTTCCACCAGCAAACCTGCTCCAGTGTGGGCTCATTTGTCCACAGGTCTGCAGGTCCCTGCCAGGACCCTGCTCCAGCATGGGACTCCCATTGGTTCGCAGCCTCTTCTCAGGCATCCACCTGCTTCAGCATGTGCTCCTCCATGGGGTGCAGCTGGATCTTTGCATCCCCATGGACCTCCATGGACTGCAGGGCCACAGCTGCCTCACCATGATCTGCAGAGGAGTCCCAGCTCCAGCGACTGGAACATCTCTGCCTCCTTCTGCACTGACCTTGGTGTCTGCAGAGCTCTTCCTCTCACATATTCTTACCCTGCTCTTCTCTGGCTGTAATTACAACTGCTGAATAAAACTTTTTTTTTTTTTTCCCCTTCTTTTCCTCATTCTTTTTCCACAGAGGCATTACCATCATTTCTGATTATCCCAGCCTTGCCCAGCAGAGTGTCTGTTCTGGAGCCAGCTGGCATTGACTCTGCTGGACATGGAGGAAGTTTCTGGCAGCTTCTCACAGAAGCCACTCCTGTAGCAGCCCCACTATGAAAACCTGAATGCAAATGGCATTACAGATGTAATACAAGAAAACAGATTTTTAAAAGTAAAAGGTTTACCAAGAATGAATACAGAGCAGAGGAAAACAGAAGTCTAACTTTCTTTTCAAAAACATATGCAGCTTAATATGAGGCAAAAAAAGAGAAGACAGGTTTATGTGGGAGGAATGATACATGACATACCTTAGTAAGACGGATAGAAATGCACTTCTCCATTTGTTATCTTCTTCTACAAGGGTAAACAAATGAGGGCTTGGTTTCATTCACTAATAAAAAGCATATGTACAGTTTTATATCTTAACATATTTCTCTTTAGGTTCACACGACCATTTAGCTCTGATGAGCACTGCATATATTTCATATCCAAGTGAACAGCACAATTAATAAGATAAAGTAATTTTACAGAAGCTTCTCAATTTGATAAATCCATATTAGGTTCCAATATGGATGTGAAGACAAGATCTGTTACTTTGACTGCTATCTGAGAAATACAATTAAAGCCTAATTTGTTGAAAAGCACTTTCAGGTACACATACAGGATCTGATGGGCATGCAATTAAATAAATTATACTTTCAGAATAGTAGAATAACTCCAAATATTAGGTAATGTATTTAACATATGAACAGCCTTCTAGGAAAATCAAATCATGTGCAGGTGTTTTCCAAAATCATAAAAAATATCTAAATGTCAGTTTACTTGCATCAGTTAAAAGCCTTTTGATCAACTAAGTGGCAATATTATGTCCCTTGCTGGCTCATTTTTGTCATCTGGTTGCAAATTATTCTTAACAATACCTGACAAGTACGTTGCCTTACTCTTCCAGAATATGGATCAGGGTGAAGAACATTTCCAAACATCTTAGGAGAAGTAAGAGGCGGGGGAAAAAGTGGAGCCCAGTATGTAGAATAAGCCATTAGCATTATCTTACACCATGGCCCGTATCTGGTCGGATTTATTATTTTTCCTCTTTTTTTAAAATAAATACTGTATTCTATTTTTGGTACTCCAAGTCCTACTTAAGCAAAATCTCTAAACAAAAACCAAGAAATGAATGTTCAAGACTGCTGAACAAAAATTCCAGAGTTACTATGATAAAAGATGTCTGTGTTTTCTTATCACCACACAGAGATGCACAAACTTGTTCCTTCCACTTTCAATCCTCCCTACCACCCCCTACAGTGATTAGCATATCTGGAAAGGAACAAGGCATCTGTGTGGGAGAGGAGAGAGTCTAGATTCCAAGTAGTAACTATACTGAATTAAAAGTCAAACTACTTCAGAATTGTCATGCTTTATGACATAAAACTTTCATTATCCAAGAATCCGATGTGGCTATGAATTTCATGCTTCCTCTTTCCTGAGTTTTGGCTGCTTATGCTATATAAAGGGCATACAGTGAAAGCCAACAATAAACACATGGTAACGTATTTAGGAGAATCACTGTCCAGAAATGAATTATGAAAATAGAAGTATATGCACACTATATCAGAATTCATATTAATCTTAACTATCTCCAGAAAGCAACTATCAAGACAAATGACATTCAAATAGGCCAGACATTCCTACTCCTTAATTATTTCTGACAGTACTGAAGGCTTCTTGGAGTGAAAATTTAAGCTTTTTATAGCCTATTAAAGATTATAAATTCACAGTTATCAAATAAGGAAAGGGTCTTCAGCTGCCACGTGAATGGCTCAATGAAACTGAAATTGGAATTGCTGTTTAAAACAAACTTGATCTAGGCAAACAAAAATAAGGGACTGGAGAAAAACAGGGGAAGTATACATATCATTATGTAATTCGTCACTTTGGCCTCCCTTATAATACAACATACTGCAAAGCTCTAAAATCCTGGCATCAGAGTGAACTTAAATGGCACACAGAAGATCTAATACATAGAGACTTAAAGGAATTAGAACGGTTTCCATAAAACATAAATAATAGATTGTTGTTGTTTGCTTTTATGTTATTAAAAAATTGTAAGTCGCTGTGGCATGTCTGTGGATAGTTAGATATTCATCTATCCTCCATGCTGAAGAGGGCAATCATTAAAATAAGCTAATAAGAAGTCAACAAAATAAGTGGCAAACAGTAAAAAAATTACATTCTGTGTAAGTCTTCAGGAATGATAACCAGAGTTAGTCTACACCAAAACTCAGAAGGGACTGATATTAATGGACTTGTGACAATAAATGAAATAAAGATGCCCAGAAGAGTTGAGGAAAACAGAGAGAGAGCATAATATTATTGCACACTGACCCTGCAGAATCCTTTGGGGGTTTGTTTTGTTTTGTTTTCCTGACTTCGCTGCTTGGTTGTTTGGGTTTTCCTTCTTTTAAAGGTTTGGTAGTGAAGACATCTAGACAGACCAGAGAATTTCATCCAACATGGCAAATCTTATTTTTTCTGTATGCTTTTCTCCATGCTAGTGTGCATCTTGCCAACAATGACAATTTGCAAACATCCATAAACCAAGCTGCATATGAGCTATTAGAAGGCTTCAAATTATAAAAAGGCCACTAAAACTATAAGCTATCCAGCAAGTCTGCTTTGTACATCACCAAATCAGAAAATAATTTTGGTTGGACATGACTCTGGAAGTCTCCTACATCCAAACACCTGCCCACAGCCAGTCTGATCAGATGGCACTGGGCAGTGTCCACTTGTGAACATTTCCAAACACAGAGACTCCAACACTGAATGAGACATCCTAGTACAGTATTTTGACCATCCATGTGGTTAAAGAAAACCCCAAACCCTAAGATTCCTACTCCCCAGACTTACCATTTCATATGCTTCCCTAGCTGCCAAGCTCTTCCAGAGGTTGCCACAGCTTTGTGCTAGTTGCCCATAGGGAGGAATCCCAGCTGGTCATGGACAAGGTGACCCCACCAGCAGGAAGCATCATGGCTGAGGCTGTCCTGGAACCACACTGCTGCCCTAGAGGCCTCTCAACTCCTGCTTCCCCATCTTGCCAACCTGAGCCCCCTTCCCTTCTTGCCAGCCTGTGGGCCCACCCAAAAGATTGGCCACTTGCTTAACTTGCCCCCACTCGGGCACTTGTATCCCCTCCAAGGCCAAACCAGCCCCTTACACCCACTGCTCGGCACACCGAACTGCTTCATACACGTCCTGGGAATATTTCCTTTTTCTCTGAGGTAGCAATCTTGAAATACAAAGAATGTACGTAGTAATAACAGCAACATCTGTAATACAGCTGAGAAGCATCTCCCATCTTCAGAGCTCTGCTGGCAGAAATGAAACCCACAGAAAACCTCAAGTTGTCTAGAAAAGTTGACGGAGAAGACAAAACGTATTCACTAACAATGGCCCAGCAGGAACATAAAGGGGATGAACATCTCAGGAATATGAGATGTTCTCCAACACTATCGGAGGGCCAACAAAAATAAAAAGCACCTCTTGCTTACAAGAGATAAATTACAAGCATACATTTCATCAGACCATTTCATTAGCCAGGAGAGTCAAAAAGTCCACAGGATCATCCTTTTCTGACAGCTATGAGAAGAAGACTGGGGGTTTTTTGGTGTTTCACTCAGGCATTGCCTCTAGACAGCACGGCTTTCTATTTCAAATATCAACTACCAGCCTTCAGTCTGGTAGGCTTTTCAAATCCCATGACTGGGTGGTGGGATTGATGCTTGGGTGAGTGGGAGATACATGGAAACAGAAGGAGCACAGAAGTAACTGAACTAAAACAGGAAACAAGAGTGAGGTAGGAACATGACACAGAACAACAGGGGAAAAAAACCAGTAAGAACAGCAAAATAGGAGCACAGAAAACCAGGGAAAGTGCTCTGCAAATCACAACCAGGAAGAAAAAAGAGGAGATGGAAAAAAAGTAGGGAAAAAGTCCCGCAAAACAACGAAGAAGAAACAGCAAAAAATCTTTGGGTATAAAGTAAATTAGACATTTTTCTGGTTCAAAGTTGATTTATACTGCCACCTATTAAACTTAATGCTACAAAGCCAACACAGCCTTTATACTCTCTGGGTTAAGAGAGTGCGAGCTTTTTATTTTTTACCATTGGTATTTTGAGTCTGTTTCTTCCTGGTGAAGGAAGAGATTAGTCAAAAATTTTCAAAGATGGGCGATTTCTCTAATGCTTTTTGACTCCTAAGGACTGCATGCCTGGTGTTTCCATATGCATACTTCTCCCCTGCTGGAAAACATCATCTGTGAAAGCCGGTGAATCCTAACTGCAGCTTGTGACGGCAAATGGTAAACCATGACAGAGGCAAAATTTCACATCAGATATGATCTAAGTGTGATCTAAAGCTGCAACTGTGTGTGATATTTCTACAGCTGCTAAGCTCAACTGATTGATTGCAACCCACAGCACTAATCAAGCTGGCAGAAGAATCAGCAGTCTCAGCCCTCCTAGCCCCAGTTGTTATCCTCAAGCTGTCTTCCTTCCCTTATATGCAGCTGCACAAATATAAATATACCTAATTTTAATTCAGACAGATTACCAAAACAATTCAATTTACCGCCACATGAGCTTTGGGGTTGAGGAAGGCTGGGGAAGGAGAAACAAGCATTGGCACAGTAACTGAGATAAGAAAGAAGTGACTTTTTCTGAGGAAGTGCCAGTTTATCCTGGCTGTAAGTCTTCAGCTGTAGTTTCATACCTGTTTTAAAGCAGCTCACAGAACTACCACCCATGTGAATGCCTACAAGATCTCCCTGAAAACAGTAAAAATACAATGTGCTTAACCATAGCACTATTACTTTTTAGAGATAAAATAGACATCTTGTACCATGTACCTAATCCCATAATAGCCCCCTTATCAGTTTCCTTAATTTTAGACATTTTGGAAACAAAGAACCTTTCTTTTGCAAGACCACATTTCCATAATGGCTGTAATGGTCCTGCAACCCAGTCACTAGCACACTCACCATGAAGTGAGTCGTTCCCCCACAGCTGTGTGACTAAGGGGTTTGGACAAAGCAGCAAAGGATTAGCTTTTCCTTTCCACATTTACCAGTGTCTTGACCTTATGCTAAGTTTTATTTGATCTAGCATCTCAATATATGAAGACACTGCAGGATAAAACCAGAAAAGCTTCTCCTGTGATGGATATCTTATTATAGAACAGGCCACTCAATGAGATCTTCCCAAAGACTCTTCTAACAGCATTCTTAACGTTTCAAGGATCTGAATTAACACCTTGTAGGACTAAACTATTAATTAGACAACAGTTTGAGAGACGTTGACTACTATAATAAATTGCTGTGGGCATGAAGGGCTTTGACTAATCTTACTCTCCATATGCTTCTACATAACATTAATTTATAATATCCTTCAAATAAAAGCCTGCTACATTTCAATAATCTTCCAACTAAAAACTTTTAAATGGCACATAATTTTTTTCAGAAGCTACACATGGCAGATTCACAGCAGATATTAAACCATTTTATCACAAAGAATAAGCTTTACAGTTCTGCTATACATAAGGAATTCTTACTATATGTTTCAAACAAATCTTTTGTATTCTAAAATGTACTTTTTTTTACTACTCTGCCTTAAGAAAGCAATCCTGTAATTCACATGCAAAAAATACTTCATTATTCTGTGTTGCAGTGGGGATACTGCAACACGCAATTCTGGGGGTTAAACATGTTTTAATTTTTTATCAATAAGGTAGAGAGGAGGTTTGGGTTCATTTGGGGGGTTGTTTTGTTTTATTATGTTTTAGGAGGTAACTCTTACCACTTTCTTACCCTTTTTTACCATTTTTCAAGATATAATACTAAATTGGACACAGAAGCACACAGGCCAGTACACTCACACAAATAAGCATATGTATTACACGACTAGATATGAAAAATCCCCACGGAATTCATCTTTGTACATTAGTGAATGGTATAAAAAACATTCAGTGCACACCGAAAAGGTTCCGAGGCAGACACGGGCACCAGAACAACCCAAAGGAACTGGTTACTCTCAAGAAATACAATAAAATCTAAACTTGTAACAAGAAGATTCCTGACTGGGACTTCTTGGGCTGATGATCTAAAGACGACTCTCCCAACCTAGACCACAGAATCATTGAATGGTTTGGGTTGGAAGGGATCCTTGAGGATCAGCTAATCCCCCCTCCCTGCACAGGAAGGGACATCTTTCCCTAGATAGGGTTGCTCAGAGCCCAAGATCATTCTGTGATACAATGAAACACACATTTGATAAGGTCTCAAAAAGCAAACTACAGAATGAAGAAATGTAAGAAAATTACACTGTGTAGAGCAGACTGAATTTCAGAGTACAGTCACATGTTTATGCATGCTTAAACATTCATATATCCAAAATGAAAATCAAAATTTTAAACTAACAGAGACAGTAGAGAGGTCAATGAGAAGGTTCTATTTACAACTTTCTTTCTCTATTAGTGACAGTGTACGCAGGTCACTTAAAAGTCTAGGTAACATTTTAACAATTCACACACTTTATATAATATTTTCAATGACTTATGTGCTTTAAGCTGTAAGAAAAGGCACTGACCAACCATTCACAGCACTGGCAACCAGAATCTTCTTTTTGTACTGGTAACATCTAAAGAGTTGCCATGTCATTTTGATTAATGTTATACTGAATCAAAAGCATTTAAAAAACCACTAGCTCAAATTTCGTTTCAGCCTTCAGTAGGCTACCCAAATGATGGAAATACAACAGCTACATAAAACAGATAAAGCAGATAGAACATTTGGAATACCTTCTAAGCTCTAATTCCAAAAGCATTTCTTAAATATTAGACTATTCCCACTCTACTGCCCACTGAGTCAATTCACTTCCCACCAAGATTTTTTTTTTTAAAAAAACTATTCCATTCAGTAATGTCAATTCCACCAGAAATGGACTTCAATATTGATACAAAGCTGACTGTTAATACAATAATCTTCTATTTTCATTTTAATTTATAACATAGCATTATCTAAAATGTACTTTGTCAAACTGCCTTCCCATGCATTTTATGTAAAGAAAGTCCCTCTTAAATAGTTTTATATGTTTAAATTCAATTTAATTTAAATCAAATTTTAAAAATAACTATGATGATAATATAAGAATTGGTGATCTTATTGGAGACTCAGTAATTGGAGAAACAGCTTGGGCTACACAGGTGTGTAGAAAAACAAGGCAAATGTGGATTGTGGATAATAATGCCTTCCCTGAAAACTCAGCATTCAATGATTCTGCCAGACAAGTGCCTTAAGTACTTCTGGCAACTCTGAATGGCTCTGGATGAATTTTCTTTTCATGACTTTGTTTCAGAGGCTGGTTTCAAAAGGAGCAAAGCTTAAGGTAAATAATTTACTCTTTTTCTTTTTCTCACAATACCAAGAAAGCATACTAAGAGCACTGAAAGAGGTACCTCCTTATTTTCAAGTTACACTGAAGTCTCCATGCAAATTCCAGGTAAGCTTACAGCTGAAGAATTTGCTTTCAAGAAGCTAGGGGTCAGTTCTCTGTCAGATGTACTTGTAGAATACACACAACCTGAAGTGTTTTGATAACATTGAAAGTATTTTCTGCAATACAAATTTGAAAATGTTTTTATGTCTGAATAAGCCTTTCCATAATAATTACATATTCTCATGGGAATAATAAAAAGTTACAAATACAAGATAACAATGCTGTAAGTGATTACTAACAACATTTCCATCAGACAAGAAACAAACTGTATGATGTTATTCACACAACTTCTAATCAAGGACAAGAATCTCTTAAGAGCTGCCAAAAAGCAAACACTCTTGCTGGTGAAGTATAAAACTAAGAAATACAACATAACTCTTTAAAATGCAAAAGAGCCAGGAGATGAAAATTTTCTATTCATTATATATGACAACATATTATCTTTCAAGCACAACAAAGTCCTCAAAAGAGACATACCATACCAGCTTGGAAAAGGCTGTGGAGAGCGTACTGATTTTTGTGATTTTCTTCACTCCTTCAAAGAGCATACTCTCAGTACCACAGCAGGCAACAAGGGGCTAAAACATTAAGAGTAGCAAGAGAACTAACTGCTATGTACCACAGTATGGAGAAAAAGGAGATAACAGAACAACTTCTTGAAAACATAAATAAAATTTTGAAGTAGTAATTTGAACAGGACAAGGACTCATTATATTCAGCTCTGTCTGACCCAGAGAAAATGGCTTAACCTACTATTTGGAAGCAAAGAACCACCATAAAATTTAATTTACAATTGCTGAACTGGCCTATTTCAAAACTTACACATTTAATAGATTCACACACCTAAGAAATATTTTCCTTACTTTTCAGAACACTTAAGGCTATCAGCTTCTCTTTTGCATATTTCCTAGTTGTGCATGAGGTAAGGTAAAAGACATTTTGGTTAAACTTGTATATAGAACTTGCTTCAGCTGCTGACAGCACACAAACATAGGACTTCTAACTATTTTTGAAAGAACACCTACTTTTCTTCAACGCTGCCTTGAGAAGAACATCCCAGCTAGAGTTAAAACCATCACCAAGGATGTAATATTGGCCCCGGGTTGCAGTGTATTCTACTACCATCCTCATGAGCTGCTGAAATCAGGTGGGGCAGTGTTCCCTTGCCTCCTCCCCCCAGACTATCTTTCTGTTAATGGCCCAGCATTGTCCTGCCACATGACTCAGAGATAACTCCCTCCGGACTATCTTCTGTTAATGAGCCTAATCAACACTTGGCTTCATGACTCATTACCCCATTGTGAGATGCTCCACCCAGAGGGAGGAACCAAGCATCCCAGCATGGATATAAACTGAGATTCTGAACACCAGGGACAACCCTTTTCTGCTGGATTTCCAGAGGATAGGAGCTACACAGCCACCACTGGACCTTCTGAGGAAGAGCAGACCCTCTTTTCTACAGGATCACCGCTTCAGAGGACTGCAGCCACCATTCTAGCAGACTGCTACCACCACCCTGCCTAACAGGGACTCAGGTTGTATTTTAACTCTGTCAGTTTGAACCAGTGTTTTCTTTTAGTTTTTCCTTTTCTTTAATTTCCCCATTCAGTTGTTATTCTGACTTGGTGCTTCCCACTTGTTTGTTTTCAAACTAGTACAAATATACACAGATAGGTCTTTCATGCAAGATACAGATCAGATATTTACCAAAGTATCCATATGCAATAGTTACTTAAAGCCAACACTGATTATTTTCATTCCCTTAAGTAGTTAGTACCAGTATTTTTAATATTATACAATAAAACCTGGCAAGGAACATACAAGAAGTCTGGAGCAAGAGGTTCTGATTTGAAAATGAAGTATTGATAGGAACCTCTTTTAACTCCAAGTTATAATAATTTGGACCCAAACAGCTTAAAGAGAAGTTTCTTCAAACCAGTGAATTTCTTTCAGTATTTTATTATTAGAGTACAAATGGGTTATACAGTATGGCTAAATGACTCCTATTGTGCTCCATTATAATTTGCTAATAAGTTTTGTCAAGCTTTCACCAATAAGGCTACAACTTATCTTGTTTACTGTCTGTACAAGGCTTAGGAGATATGCTGAAGAAGAACAACAGTAAATCAACAAAATGAGACACAGATGTATAAGAAGTAGTGTAAGGGAAAAATTTCTGTGAAATCCATTGGGTGTTATTCCAAGAGAAAGATTAATTAAAAAAACTCTGCTTGTACTTAAATGCTTGAAATCTTTAAGATATTAAATGGGACCTTTCATAGAAGATCACTTGGATGTCAGGAATTTGCCTATTAGAACTCATGCAAACATGACAAAGTTTGAAAAATCAGAGCTGATAGATGTGAACAGTCCCCTAAGGCATCTAGAATTTAGCAGCATCTTTAATTTTCAATTATAGAAAAGATGTATTGAAACAAAGTACCCATGAGTATACTCTGGCTTGATGGGGCTCTGGCTTCTTTGGTTTTTTTTTTTTGGTGGCTGTCACATCTGCTCCCCCTGCAGAGCTGTCGATACAGCACCACCCACTACCGTGGAAACACACACTGTACTGCTTACAGTGCTGGACTTGTGACCAATGCAACCACAAGGTCACAGAACTTGACCTATCAAAGGTTTCTCACCCTACTGATAGGAGAGGGGAATGCCAACATATAATTCCTCTTCACATCTTTTCTATTGTAATTGTAGCTCCATAACTTACAGAGGCCAAAGCACATTCACACATTGTGCTCACGACTTTTTACCAGCTGGCTGCTGGAAGAAGTGCTCTGACTAGGGACGAATACTGGACAAAAGAAGTTTGTTTCAATAGAAAATTAACAAAAAACTTTATTAATGTTTTGCCAGTTAAGTTTTCTTGTACACACCTAAATCTGAGTCGCTGTGCACCCACACTTTAGGAACATCTTCCATGATTTTCAAAGAACACTTGCCCTAGTCATTGATTAGGAAAGATCCACCCTAGGGATAAATCAGTTGAACTAGGCCAGAGATCCTGAACATGGAATGTGGTGCTTTTTATTTTTCTTGCCTTCCTGTTCCTAAGTTCTTTTCCTTACCCACCTTTTCTTCTTTTATGTCTGTCTGTGATTTAATTGGAGTAAAAGACTAAATCTTCTCCTGTGGATCTGCAACTACAGAGGCAATCAGAAACAGCATTTTAAAAAGACAGATGCTGTGATAAGTTTGGCAGTTCTCCAAGTGGCTAATAAAACAGTTTTCTATGCCAACCTAAGCCAGAATCTGCAAAGTAAGGGGTCAAATACTAAAACATAGGATTTTTACCTTTTAATCTTGCAATTGGATTGTAAACAGCCCTGCAGAGAAGGACTTGGGGATATTGGTAGATGGAAAAACTGGACAAGAGCCAGCACTGTGCACTTGCAGCCCAGAAAGGCAGCTGTCTCTTGGCCTACATAAAAAGAAACCTGCCCAACAGGCCCAGGGAAGTGATTCTCTTCCTCTGCTCTTGTGAGCCCCCACCTGGTTACTGCATCCAACATAAGGACATGGACCTGTTGGAGTGACTCCAGAGGAGGGCCATGAGAGTGATCTCAGCACCTCTCCTGTGAGGAAAGGCTGAGAGAACTGGGGTGGTTCAGCCTGGAGAAGGTTCCAAGGAGACCTTATGGAAGGCTTTCAAACTTAAACAGGGATTTATAGGAAAGGTGGAGAGAGCTTTTTTACCAGCACTAGTGACACAGTAGTAACAGAGCAAGAGGTAATAGTTTTAAACTAAAAGAGGGTAGCTTTAGATTGGATTTGAAGTAATGAGGGTGGTGAGACACCACGGGTATCACAAGGGAACAGGCTGCCCAGAGAGGTGGAAGGTCCCTCCCTTGAAACATTCAAGGTGAGGTTGGATGGGGCTTTGAGCAACTTCATCTAGTAGAAAGTGATCCTGTCCATGGCAGGGGTTGGACTAGGTGATCTCTGAAAATCCATTCCAAGCCAAAACATTTCATGGTTCTGTGATTCTATATTCTTACACTTGCCAGATCATCTCTTGACCTCAAAAGGGTATTGAATTTTTTTTGTGAGGTACACAAACATTACAACAATGAGAACCACAGAAAAATCCACATAGAAATTAACAGCCTCCAGTAAACAGAGCCTGGGGCTCAAAATGAACAACCAGGCTGACAAAATATTGATTAATGTCTTAGGAAGTGAGTATCATCTATCCTCTTCACTGAATGAGGCAGGACTGTGAGGGGGTGGAAAGAAATGCACAAGTGATTATGCAGCCAGAGGTTGTATCATGCTGCCCATGCACAAGGGGACAAAGAGGTAAATTAAAAACATAACACATAAATTATGGTATTTCTTCAGTGTGTGATATCAATTTAAAAAATGTTTATAATTAGCACTGCTGTCTTTCTACCATCAAAGTAGATTAACAATGAATTTAGAAACATCTTTAATCATCTAATTCATTATGTTACTATTCAAGCAGGTAGAAGACATCAAAATACTGATCACTGTATTATTCCACTTTTATCAACATTTCATTCTTTCATTTTAAAAATCCTCAACTGTTACCTATAAAAACCAGCATTTTATTAAGAGTTCTTGTTTGAATGCATTAGGCTTCAATTAACTCCTATATGCAAACACTCACACTACTGTAATGATGCAGCATTAAAGGAAACAAGCATTTTGCCTGAGGAACATTTATGCACTTACAGATGTGTACAAAGCTAAACTCAATGTGCCTGTGTTTCTCCACAGAGACAGATGCAGCCTCCACTAGTAAGGCACTTAGGGTATAAACAGAAACTGATTTCAGAATGTTGAAACACACAGTATTGCTTCTTAAGCAGTTTCTTTCCTTCTGGCCATATTTCAACTTTTCCAAAATACATCAAAGCTATTTAAGTTATTAACATCTTTTAAAAAATCAAATTAACTATAGATTCCACAAGAGACACGGAATTCTGAATTCTACGTCTGTAGTTAAATCACACATCTTGGATGTGTAATGTGACCTTGAAATCATGAGGCATCAATAATATACACCTTGTAGAAACAGAAGTGAATACAGTCCTAGAAAATCTGTGAAGTAGAATTTCTGAGGATGGAATAGAAGAACAATCATTTCTCTGCCTACATGTATACTACCAGTAATATTTAAGACCACTTCAAAAGTGTAACTGAGTATGCAAAGTCCTTTTTACTCAATCCAGTGGTTCTTAGAAGACATTCAGGGTCAAATAAGATACAGTAGTTTAAATGCAGACAACCAGTCCTATTTCAGGCATCCTAACATCCCTCTCTTCCTCAGTCTCCAGGTTTTGCCTGGAAGTACAGCAAGTCTAAACAAATCTGTGCCTTCATCTCACCTACCAGCCAGTTCCAAGTGCCTAGTGCATGATAAGGGAACTAGAACTATCAGCTACTGAACTAGGGGAACATCTTAAACAAAAAGCTTTTCCACAACGTTTATATAGCTGATGCCTGCCTTCAGCTCTGAAAATAGAGTTCCTCCTTCAAGTTAGGCACCCACAACTTTTAGTCACTTTGAAAGAATGCCAGTTTAAAAAGTTAGTAATTCCAGTAGTATCCTCACTTATTCTTCAAGATATTTGGTTTTGATTTCATACAGCTAGGTTTTCTTCCTTGCTTGGTGCTTCTACCATTTAATTTGTTCTCTTCCGCTAAGTGATTGACTGTTTTTCCCTGAAGTACATTCTGCTGTCCCCTCTCAATCCCTCAACTGCCTTTACACTTATAAAAAAGTTATGTATAGCAGACCATTATTAGTGAGCAAGTACACCTGATTAATTCCACATACAAAATACATAACACCTTTTAAACCTACGCATTCAAAGCATAATTGCTGCTTACAGTCATCAAAGCACATGTCTATTATAAAGCTGGCTTTCTTAGCAATGCAAAACAATGACAAATAAGTAATTTTTAAAAAGGCTAAATATTACAGTAACTGTGAAAATCAGTACTGATTTTAAGGGCAATAATTATTTGTTCTCACTTCCAGTCTTCAATAAAATAATGTTCCTGACCTTTAATGCAAATGTGAAGATGTCTGTTCATTTCCATAAACATTTGTACTGAAAATTATTAGCTCTTGAAATCATAATGCTATTCTTTGTGGTCAAAAGAGTAGATTACCATGAACATTAGTTCATCCTGCATTAAAAAAAAAAGCAACAAGCTACTATTCAATATTTTGCTTTTTATAATCCTTAAAATTTCATAAAAGCTATCTCATTAGCTAGTAGCTCAACAGCGATTTATTTCCTGCTCTATTCCATAAATAATGTCCAGCCACATAGAACAGAAAGTGATTTGACAGCTAGTTTACAAAATAGATCAAACATGTTTTATACAATTATCTACAACAAGAAAATAATTACTACTATTATAAAACAACTAGACCTTTGAGTAGTAGATGCATACTTGCCTCTCAAAAATTAGTGATTTCCATAAAGTAAACGTTGTAAAAGGATACAACATTTCATGTGGGTTTGCAGCTATCTCATTCTAGCAGAATACCGTTCCATGTTTCATAATTACCAGATTTTTTAAAAAATTAACCTGGAGTATTACAGTAAATATTGAAAAAAACTATCTGAAATCTGTAGCACTCAAAATATCATTATCCTGGCTTTCCAATGCAAATAAAAGATGGACTAAGCTCCAGGCTCCCTGTTTACCCTGTTTGTCACTTATAGAAATTACTGTACTGGGGGAGGGCAGAAGATTTTGGTGCCAATATTAATAAAAACTTCATTCTGGGTAGATTTTGAAACACTCATAATTTCAGATAAGGAAGAAGCTTAACATATTTCAAACAGTGGCATCGAGGCCATAGGTCCCTCATATGCCACACCCTTATTTGATAAAGATTCTCTTGCTGTTAATGCCACCTACAAGTCAGAGATATCTGAGCCACTACGTATTTTAGTGAAATGCTGAAAGCAGTTTTACACTGCCAGTTGCCTCTTAGCAACTCAACAAAACATCTTAAAACATAGACGTGTGTAAATCCCTAATTTCAACACTACCTCAAACACTGTAAGTATCAAATTAGCTGGTCAGTTTAGCTCCTACTTGAAAGGATAATGTTCTGAAGGAGTTATCAAATAATCTGAAGCCTGTGGTTCTGTGATATCTCTGAAGTAGTTAGCTGAGTTTTTTAAGAAGGGAGGGATGAACAGATCTTGTCTTAAAAGTAAGCAAGTCACTTTGATTAATTGGCAAATTATTTCTGGATCACTCTATGAAGACTTCTATTAGAAAGTGAGTGCACCTCATATTGTATTAAGGAAACATCTGCATTTCTTTATTTGAGAAAAATTTTCTTTCACTGGTATCACTTGTGGGGATCTCAGGGTGGCCTCTGAATATTCATAGCACAAATTTTAAGTTTAGTTAGTGAGATTTGTTCCAGATGAAGCATTTGAGTCAAGCAGTCTGAAATACTGAGATCAGTGGAAACAAGCAATTACCTATTTAAGATTGCTCAGTGAGCTGACCTCCCTATTTATTACCATTTCTCAATAGCAGCACAGGAATATAGGAAACTATAGGTAAGCATTCATTCCATCTTCTGAAACAAGGTTACTGCTGACACCATGACTTTAAATCTTATCCAAGTGCAGAAGTTAGCATTCTCTGCTAAGAAGTACATAAAATAAAAACAAACAAACAAACCAATAAAACCACTCTCTTTTAAGGAAAGCAGTTTTCCTCTTTCCTTTCATCCAACAGCCAGAAGATGCAAATGCAGGATATATTATTTGGTAGGACTGCCCAACATATGTGACTGAATTGCCAAAGCATGCACCAGGGACACTTATGCAATTGTAAATAAAACACTGTGTGCACTGGGGGAACAGTTTGCCTACAGGCTAGGCACTAACAAAAAGACACATTTAGCATTTCCTAAATTAGAACAGATGAACTTCAGAGTTTCATTTACCCACGTCTATAAACATAAAAGGCTCTTAAGTACATATAGATCAGAATTCTTGATTTTCCTCAACTTGTCAGCATTGGAAAACTATTCTCTGAACAGCAAGTAACTATGTTAAGATAGTTACGCTAAAATACCTTGGTAATTGCAGTCCTCTTTCCACCAAGATGATATGCCTAGGTGTGTCTTCAAAGCTGAACATCAAATAACCTATGGAAACGCTAATCTGCAAGAATATAATCATTCTGAAGCTTAAACAAAATGAAGTCTCAAGTCCCACAATAAAGTGTGCATGTAGTTTTTGCATAAGTAGAGTATGATGTAATTAAGTTTACACCCACTAAGCTTACCAGTTAATTGCACATTTTATCAATTCCTCAAAAAATTTAAGAGAAACGCAGTTGTTGAAGAAGCATTAGACATTCATACCATCAGGTGCAGGTACAAAGCCTGCTTCTATTAATGTCAAATAAAAAGGTTTTATAGCGTCATTATGCCACTGTTATTTACATCCAAAGCAGTCATTAATGAAGGCAGTACATCCACTGCAGTGGAGAAAAGGAAATAAAGCAAGGGATTCCTCACCTGAGTTCCTAGGAAACACAAGGAAGCCCTGTACTATCACTGCAGCTCTGAAGCTGCTTGTCCACCTGCCCCTCCTTTGCTGCTGTTCTCCCCACAGGCAGTTCAGCTTGAGAGGCACCCAGTACCAAATAATACTGGAACAATACTATTAACTCCTGTGTCTAGAGAAAGGGGGTAAAGAAGTACCTTGGTCCTTTCTCCCCACTCTCTTCTTCACACTCGGCAGCCAGTCACTGTTAAATAAGAAAGTAATAATCTACTCTGATTTTAATAGGGCCAAAATCAGTCTTGACCTACTTTCAACACAAAAAAACTGAATGAGGTGTCATTTGCTTAAAATTTCTTCCTACGCACTTCCAAAATATTAAGGACATTTTTTGTAACAAGTTCTTCTCCACAATACACTTCTTACCTCTTCTCTCTAAAATACATCCACACATATGTGTAAGAACAACATAGAGGGTACAAAGGAATATGAGTTGACATAATTGGAATAAAAGACCACCATGACTGCTCAAAGTTTCAAAGGAAAAAAAAAAAAGGTCACTTTATAGCTGTAAAGAATGTGAAGTCACTGTCATTGGGGGAATACTGAGAGTAAACAAACACTATTTTCCTGTGTGTAACTGATATAAATGGTCGAGTACAAGCCTCTGTGGCAAGCATTCAGGAAAACAGAAGCATGGTAAATCCATACTTAATATTATGCTAAAAAAATACAAATTCATGTTCATCCTTTACAGAATTTGGTATTTTCACTATTTCGTGAGGTTACATTTTACAGTACACCATAAAACTCAGTTCATAAAATGGCATGTGACAAAGACTAAACCAGCAGTTTTCAGGAATGAGATGGTAGATAAGAAAGGAGACATCTTCCCTAAATACTGAGCAGTCAGCCATTGAAAATATAGTAAAGAAGCACACATGTGACAGATAGGGACAGATGGCAAGTAGGGAAGCTACAGGGCAGCTAAGACTGACAGTGTTCTTGACAGCTTCAGAAAGCAGAACCACAGTCAAGCATCAAAAGGGGACTGAGTAAGGATAATTTCCCAGGGACTCTGAGGAAAAATCTCAATACAGAAAATGGAGATTGTCTCAAGCTGGGCAACCACTGGGAGGGAAGAATGAACAGGGCTTGAAAGAAGGACTAAGGAAAAGCCAACACACTTGAATGACATGTGAAGCAAGCAGTAATTTGTTTTCCAGCCTTGTAACTGACTCTCCTTCACCCTGAGGTTTTTCTTGGTTTACCTGGTCAGACTTGTTGTATTTGTTTTAATAAAGTCTTTGCATTCAGGGATTGAAAAGTTCAGTCTCTATGCTCGATATAAAAATGGAGATGTGGATGCATATAGGAAGTAACTAAATGCACTGTCTGATTCAGGGTCCTAAGTTGTATTTCTAAAGAAAAAAAAAAATCTGTCGTTTTTTAAAAAGCCTTGTAGTCGAAGATTTAAAATTACATTTTCAAGAGCCAGTGTGGTTTATCTTAAAAATGCCAAATGAAGGTAAAGGATTTCTTTGCTTTATACATATTTAAGAACTCACAGGTAGTATTTCTAAGCAACACTACCATATGTACCTGTGCTAACAGCTGTACCACTAAATAAAAAGCTGTCACAATTTGCAGATTCAGAACTTCAGCTGAAAGGGATTTACCATAGCAGATGTATCTAAGCACATCTTTTTATGTGCAAGTACTTTTCATACCGACATCTCATCAAGCCAAAAATGCCTTTTCATTATGGAAAGGATTAAAAGGTGCATATACATGCAGCTCACAGAAACGTCACACAAAGTTTACTGTACTCCACGATGATTATTTTGATTCAATGGATTTATAATCCATCTATTGCAGTGCAAGTGTCTGCATGAGTCTGAGTTTGAGTGCTATATGGGCAATTATGACAAGAAACTTGAAGATGATGTGACAAACCAAGTACCTGTAAAGGCACGAAAAAATTGGGGCATGCAGAAACTTCTTGTCTCCTTCCCTCAAGAGTTTGCCATTTATTCAAGAAAGTTACAAGGATTTCACTTCTATTATACATAAACTGTTACTCTATCAATGATTCTCAAAATGAGCACTGTACTACAAGGAGTCCTTTAATGTACAAGTTTTTTGGATAGGCAACTGCTAAGAGTTCAACGATTGGAGTTATTTCCAAAACCAGGAAAAATATACTAGGCTCACCTGTTGTGAGTTTTAAAAGCTGGCAAGAGCAGTTCCAACAGTCTCCATTCCACTACACTGCCAAGCTAGAGATATCCTTCTGTTTCTCCTCCACTCAATTTCAGTTCTAAAAGGCCCCAGTCTCTCAGAAATACCCACAGCCTTATCTCCATTTGCTCGGATTCTACCATTGCAATCCACTTAAGCTTACAACACAGTGCATCCCACGTCCTTTTTTTTTCCAACCAGTCCTCCCTCACACAATCCTAAAATAAAAGGCCATCTCCTCTATGCCTTCCAAATCCTTTAATTCCCACATCAAATTCAGAACTCCTGTCTTGAAGTTTCCCGTATTTCTAGCCACGCCATTATTCTTAACTGCTTTTTCTCCCAACTTCTCCTAAATTAGGTAAGTCTGATTGTATCTTCAAGTTTGTCACACTTTTCTAATCTTCCAAGTCATAATAAAGAAATATGCCAACAAACAAACCAACCATTTGTCACCCCAGGGTTCAATCTCCTAAGACTGAATTTCACTTAGGTTTTGGACTATCAAGTCTAATATCCTGGTTTCAGTGTACAATACAAACACTTAAAGCCTCATTGCCAGCAATACCAAAAAAAACCCAAAAACAAACCAAAAAACCCCAAACAACAACAAGAGTTAAAGTTTCAGCAGCAGGACAAACAACACTCAGCTCAGATATGAAATTTTTTTTTTACAACCCAGACTAAGCTCCATATTGAAAAGCCCCAATGAGACCCATTGCTTACTACCATTGCTGCACAAGCAGAGATAAAAACTAGTTAGTTTACAGCATGAATTTCTGCACAACTTTCAGTTATATCTTTGCAACACACTGTCTTAAAGCATGAACAGTGACTGAGAGCATTTTACTGTTGGAGAAGTGCGTAGGCCATTAATCAGCTCTGATAAAATGGAAAAAAAAGGCTAAGCCTGCTCTAATAGTTTTTCAGTAACAAGATACTGCTGCTGAACTTCTCATTTAAGAGATTCTTCTCACAACAGCATTTCAGATCTAGAAGACTAATCTTAAGCATTGCAAAAAAAAGTGTGTAAGATCTAAGATTAAATTTTCAGTTCTTCATTTGGAATCTTTTCCTAAGACTGTGACCGGCAAAAGGTTTGAGAGCAGAAAAAAACCACACAAAGATAAACATGGTTACCATTTTTATCTGAAGCAGACTACAACCACTCAACTTCCCTTGCAGACATGTTTTTTGACCCCTTTCCAGTTCCTACAACACTATTCAGGCATGATTTTCTATTGCATAAGCCATGTGGGCCTCCCACTGTGATGTACTAGGCACCTATCTGCTAATTCTAGTTCCTGTAATAGTTTCTCCTAGTTTTCCCATTGCAGAGGCTAAGCTTATTGTTAAGTAGTGGAGTCTTTAAAAATTACTTTCAAATTGTTCAAATACCAAGTCTTAAGCAGAGGGTCACATCTACATTTACTAGTTTGGTTGCTTAATTCCTGAGCTCCTTTCAATACCACTTAGTTCTGGAAACTGGCACCTTTAAATACCATCTGGTTTATGTCTCTCTTTTTTCATCCCTCCTTTATCTTTTTAAGCTTGTTTCATAATTGCTTCTACCAACACTTCAATTTGAAGAGAGATCCTTTGATACATCCTTCATAATGAAAGGCTCCAGTTCAGAACTTCAAGCTCAAAAATGAACTTGGATACAAGAGGTAAGACAACAGCTTCTTTTTTGGTAGAGCTTTATTTCCAGAGGATAGAAGGAGAGATCATCTATTAGCCCTGTGCATTCTCCAGTGGGCTTCTTGTTTACAGTGTGTTTCAAAAAGATTAATTTTATACCTCCTGCAAATTGTTCCTCCAACATCTTTCTTAGCTGAATGTATGCATTCTGTCAGAATTTATGAACCTTTGCATTTTGCTCTTGCAGACAAAACTTAACTTTTAAAAAATGGTGAAAACTGCTTTGTATAACCACCTCTTATCCTGCTGTTTAACTATGCCATGCCAGTTCCTTTTCGGACTTAACTATCTTTGATGGGCACATGCATTTCCTCCAACACTCCCACATGGCAGCTTTAAGTAGTTCCCATGCCACTTAAAAGGATTTTAATTTTATAAATTGTCTTTAATATGCTTTTGAAGTAATTTTCTTTAAAAAACAAAACCCTCAAAGCAGGGGATTTTCAGAGATGGAAGTAGATGACCCTGCAAGAGATGTAAATACATTTTACAGAATGACAGTAACACTTGGAACCAGACCCTGCACACAATGGTCAGAAGGACATACGAAACTGCTTCTCCCTCTTCTGCAGACTAACTGCTCCATGAAGTACTCACTAACTGTGTCTACCAATTTAGTCTCCACATCAGTCATTGCTGCAGCCACTTCCACTGCCATGCAGGCACCAGGCTGGCCAGGGAGCAGTACAGCTAGGAGATTAGAAGAGAATGAAAGGGCTCCAAAGAGAAAGAAGGGGAGAAGAGAACAACCACATAAAAAAGTCAGCTTGTGTACATTTACACACCACATTGCTCATGGAGCTCAAGGACTTGGAATATTGTTTATGATTTTTCATGAGCTGCTGTTTCTCTTTTTAACCCATGATTACAGAGAAATTAGAATTCAGATACAAGATGTGAATTCAAGAAGTTGAAGGCAAACAAATCTCTATTAAAAGATAATGAGAAAGCATAAGCTAACTGCTTAAAATTAGCTCCCAAAAATTTGAAACTAAAATTTGACTACTGAGGTTGAACAAGCCACTGCAGAGCCAATACACCTGCTGAAAATTGGCTTGAGAGAGCTGTGTGCATTCCTGTGTCTTGTTGCAAACAGATGTTCTATTTGGATTTCCCTACATATTGCTTCTCTCATGAAATCCCTTTTTCCTCCGTTTAACCCAGGGGTATCTCCCACTCTACTTGCACCTAAGTTCTCGTCTTTACTTCATACATTTCTAGCCCCATCAAACCATCACCTTTTCTCCCCAGGTTACAGAAGCATTAACACCTTCCTCCTTTGCCTCTGTGGCAGGGGGACAAAGCCAGGACCTATCTGCCTTCCTTCACCTGCCAGGAAGGACTCCCCCGCTCCTGCCTCAGGATGAAACTGGTGTCTCGCACTGCAGAGCTGGGTTTCAGTACTGCCATCAGACAGTTAATGGTAAAACACAGTATTTTTCTGCCAACACCACCAACACTAATCTTAAGTACCTTCTTCTCCAAGTCATTGTAAAAGACTGAGGCATGTGCTATTGAGACAACTTGTAATTGTTTAATAGTTTTTCCTAGGACAAACTGAACACAAATCAAAGGGAAGCAATTATAAAAGCCCTCTAAGCAGTAGCTTAAGGGAAAAGACAGAAACACAAGAGTTACACAAAAATGCATCTTTTCTATCCCCAGTCTTTTCAGGTAGGGGGAAAGACAGTTATTTTTTCTTATCTGTTTCTGTGTACTGCTAGGAACAGAGAGAACAATAAAACAAAGAATTTAGGATAGATTAAACTGGTCAGTTCTAGTAGCTCTTGCAAAGCCAGACAGCTAAAAGCCCCTTTGAACTTCGACACAGCAGACAAGCTCAAGAGCCGATTCAAGCCTGCAGCTTGCCGAACATGCAGAGCAGAGAGGAGCACTACTCCAACCAGCTCATTCTGTATGCAAAGCAAGCAGGTACAATGCAAAGGGGATGTGAGTCATGCAAGAAAAACACATAAAACAAAGGCAAAAGAGCTGGCAAGATAGAAAGGACAGCAATGTGGGAGAGTGGGCACATCAGGCTGCTGAGAAGGTAAATCAGGAGTGTAGAACGTAACCTGAATAATATAAGAAATAGTATGTGTCTTTACAGAAAGAAAAGATAAAAATAAAAAAGTCATTGTGAAAAATAAAACTTTCATCTTCTACATGTCCTTTTAAGCTCTTCTGTTATCCATATATATAGTACAAAGTGAAAATCCTCTAGGCATATAGTAATAAATTTACCTCCTGAAAGGATACACAACTTGCAATTTGGCTTAAAATATCAATGCAACTTAAATGACCTTCTTGCTAGGAAGACTTCCCAATTCTTTGGGAATTTTGTTTGCGTTTATGTTTAATATTTTCATTGAAACTACCTGATAATGGTCTGGAATACAAGTAGCAGAGCATGAAACAAGAATGATAAACTTCTAGCATCCCCACTGCTCTCCTAATCAAAGCCACAGTTCTGTGTGGCCACACTTAGGCTTCCCAATCAACCTGTAAGTCAGATGCAGTCCATCAGTTTTCCTATTGCTCAATTGCAAGGCCCAGCAGCCATTTAGATGGCTGGTACTGACCCATATCACAGTGGGATTCTTTATCCCATTTTCAGATATCTGGCAATTTAATCAGATTGAAAAGAGGTATAGCCTGATAAAAGAATCTGCATGAGTCAGAGGCAGGGCTGCAAAACTCAACATACATTTACATGGTCCTGGAGAGCAAAATAAAGACTTTGCTGAAGAGGGAAATGTGTTAGAGAGGGCCTGAGCTGTTTAGGAAAAGGAATTTCGGTTACTCCTTTCATTTAGGCAGCTAAATTCTCTGTTTGGAGGAAATAATCTCAATGGGTGTTTCAGGCTTTAAAAGCTTGACAAAAAGGCATGACCACTTTAACACAGTTGAGCTGAAGCTTGTGAGACAAGTCTGTCTTGAAAATGGGGACCTTAAAACTTCAAATGTTAAGCAGTAAAAAATAAAGATACACACACAAACTAATTATTTGAGATCACATCTGATTTTTTTTCTGCTTGGCACTTTAAAGCTTTCATAAACCACCTTAAAGAAATGTAAAATTCTTTGTCTGTATATTTGCTGCTTTTTTTCTGGATTCTGTATTTGCCTACAGAAGCTTTGAAACTTGCACAATAAAATCTTACATACATTGAAAGTTCAATCCAATAACTCAGGGGAAAAAAGGCAAAACAGTTACAGTCTTTCATTACAAACTCTGGGAAGTTATCTCATGTTAATACATGAGAAAGTTTTACAGTATCTTTTAACTGTGAACAGTTTAATAACATTAGCACTGTAGATGGAAGTCAGAGCTCTGAAGAATACCATCTGCAATACGAATGTGGAAACTATAAAAATGTTAGCTTTCTGGATAAAAATAATTCAAATAGAAATGGTTGACTCAACATACCCTGAAATGAAAAAAAAAAAAATTAAAAAGATAAATATGTGACTGCCTCTTATTTACTGAACTGCTACTCTATTTTACATACTAAACTCAATTTAGTAAGAAAAAGTGTACCCTCCCTGGCACCAGAGAAACATACCATCCCATTCTTACAGGAAATGTAAAAAGGAACATATTTTTGCAATACATACTCAAGGCCAACTTTACACTGGATGTCACAGAAGTATCACAGCCCATTTAAAAAGTTATTGCTGTAATAAGTTGTTCCTTTCAACAAGCTAATGTAATGTTCACAGTGAAAAAAAAATGATTGCACATATCCTTCATTTATTTAATAATTATAGCTTCTGAGCCTGTTCCAGGAATTCTCAAATAAAGGAATAAGGAGCAGTTAAAATATTTACTTCAACATCTTCTGATGTTGCAGCATCTTCTCCATTGTAATCTTTCTTCCCAATTTCCATAAATAAGAACCAAACCACATATTTGGCTTCAAGAAGGATTAAAGAAGCTACAGGCTGGTGAGTCTCATCTCCATCCCTGGAAAGGCAATTGAGCGAACTTCCCTGGAGCAGTTGATGTTGTTTGGATTGACATCAGCAAGGATTTTACCATGGTCTCCCACTGTGTTATTTGAGGCATGCTGGTGAGACACGGGTACTATACAAAATCCAACTGGTGCCTGATAACTTGTGGTGTCACTCAAGAAGTGGCAGTGATGCCAATGCTGTTTAAAACTCTCTATTAATGACCTGGATGGTGGAACAGAGTCTGGTCTCAGCAGGTTCACACTGGAGAAAGAGATCAACACTCCAGAGAGCAGTGCTTCTATTTCAAACAACTTCAAGAGGCAAGAGAACTGTGTTCATGGGAAACTCGTGAAGATCAATAATGGTAAGTGGTTTACTGTGAGAGTGGTGGGACAGAGAAGCTGTGGACACCCAACCTCTGAAAGTGTTCATGGCCAGGTTGGATGGGGCTTTCAACAACCTGCTCTAGTGGAAGGTGCCCCTGCCCATGGCAGGCGGATTGGAGCTGGATGATCTTTGATATCCCTTCCAACCCAAACCATTCAATGGCTCCATGATTCTAAGTAAAAATAAAAACTTGCTCCTGAGGTGAAGTAACACACAAGACAGGCTGGGCACGCAGCGGCTAGGACACAGCTCTGCAGAAATAGATATGGGGCTCCGGGTGGACACTGCTGAACAACAGCCAACAAGGCACCCTTTGGAAGTGAAGCAGGCTAACCAAGTATCGAGCTTTGTTGGCAGGAGCTATACTAAGCAGGCTGGGGGAAGTGATTTCCCCTCACTCCACCTTTCAGCGCTGGTAAGACAGCATCTGGATTGATGTGTCTGATTTTGAGCTCACCAATAAAAGGCAGACCTTGGTACAGTGGGAACAGGATGATCAAGGGGCTGGGACATATAATACATAAAGAGCAGCCAAGTGAGGCTTGCTCAGTCTGGGGACAAGGCAGCAATCAGGCAGACCTCATTACCCTATTCGATTTTCAGGTGGGAGTAAATAGAAAAGTCGTAACCTGACTCCTTTAAGATGTACACAGCAATAAGACAGGAAGAAACAAACACAATCTGGAAAATGGAACATTTCTGCTAGCTGAGATGAAAAGCTCTTTTCCCACGAGGGTGGCCAAACACTGCAAGAAGTTGCTCAGGGACCCTGTGGCACCACCATCCCTAGAGTTACTCAAAATTTCCAGGCACAGCCTAGAACAACCTACTCCAGTTAGACTGACTTTTAAGCAGGGGTTTGAGCTAAATGACTGCCAGAGGTCCCTTCCTACGTAATACTGTAATAAATCCAAATGACTTGTAGTAGAAAACAACATGAAATATTTCATTAAGTTGCTCTTCTCATCGGAACCTTGTTAAGTCAGCAACAGAAGTGATATAGCTTTAGCCTGACAGAGACGTTTCTGGCATGAAAACAAAGGTTTTGCAATTATAGAAGTTATTCATCACTCACATTGGGAACTTCTTGGAAAATAATGGTCCTACTCCTATCACTAAAAATTAAAGTCTAGTTAAAGGCTGAAACAACACCTGACAACTCTGGTATTAGGGATTTACACTGCTGGAGCTGAAGATGCTTAATTTACTATTTGGCTCTCTTATTACAACACTTATCTAACTTGAGAAAACCTATACCAGAAAAATAAAATACCTATATAGAACAGGAGCTCAAACTAGCTAGTACTTGAAATTTTTCATTACCTCTGTATCTTTCTCTTTCAGCAAGTATAAAAGGAACATATGGAGAGCTTTAAACCCTAAACCATTTGTATTTGGAAAAAAAATAGCTTTCAAATTGCATAATTTTGATCCTTCCTTGACCTCACAAGACTGCAGTTACTGCTGCCCCCTGCTCTCTCCTGCTCTCTTCCAGACTTCACCCTCACTTGAGGCTCACAGCTTATACCTACACTGCTTCTTCTCGTTCTCCTCTTCCTCAGAGGAGCCCCTCAAGCAGACACCATCAGTTGCTATTCCATCTATCCCCACATTCTCAGACAGAGCCTGTGTGCAAAGATACATGGAATTAAAGCCAAAAATTCCAAGTAGACACTTTTAAGTGTGAAAATACACAAACACTGAGATACAAATGTATTTGCTACTTAAACAAAAGCCAGTTCACAAATCAAATGTAAATCTTTAAGTCAGCAAGTTCTTTACATTGGTATCATTAGAATTTAGATGAGAATTTTTTAAAATTTGTATTTTTTATTAGTGCTTTGTGAGGCACTTTATTTCACTGACCTCACCTTCAAGTTAATTTATTTGCAGAAAGTGAGTGGTCTCAGAGATGTCAGCTCCTCCACATACATCCTGAAGGAACCATTTCTTCCAGTATCAAAGAGCAGCATGTGACAAGACTTCTCATCAACATCAAGTTACTTCATAGAATGGGAAGTATACTCTCAAGTCAATTATGAATATCATGGTTTGCTCCACCCTTTGCAAACGGAAGTTGCATCTGCTCATTGCTTTCCCCATCCCAACATAATTCTTCATATGGCATTCAAAGTTTATCCACTGCTATGCCAGTAAGTTTGGCATCTCTATCAGTTTGTAAACCCTCAGAGCCACAGTCCACCCTGCATGACCCTGTCACTTTCACAACTGACATATAACTGCATCAATGAAACACTTCTAATGTGTCTGAAAACCACATTTATATCAACCATTTTCTAACAGATTACCAATTATTAAAGAAAAAAAAGAGGGTTAAGACATTAAGTTTAAATACCGTTTTTTCTAAGATGACTTTAAGCTGTGGACCACACTCCAGATCTTTGCAGAAGTATACATACGACCACCCAAGTGCAAGCTTCATAGTAGAATCAAAATCCTAGTAGGTCCAATCCTTACAAGAACCCATTTTATACCTTTTCAGTCAATACATACTGAGATCTCAAGCACCGATCATGTAACAGACCATAAGTACTTCAAGAATTACTGATTTTGCTACTCCAGCATTTTCTCTGAAAGAAGATTCATGCCATCTTGAACAAAATCCCAAAATACTTCTGTTAAGTTTTTCTCCTTAAAATAGCAGTTGTTTCAGGGCTGAATAATTGGAACCTAGCAGCTGTCCAAATGAGACTCTTAATTCATGCAATTAGCCTCCTACACAGTGCTTAAAACCTTGCTCAGCAATAATAGAACTTTTAAGGGACTTAAACTTACCTTCTGAGGCAACTGGGAACATTAAGATATCCAATGTAGCATAGAAATTTGAGTTATAAATACTTCCAGAGAATAGGCAGCAAGCTGAATGCAATACTAAAAATATTAAAGAATGCAGGCTTTTCCTTGCTCTCATTGGGTCTCATTCTGCACAAACAGCAGCAGTCTTTACATTATATATATGCTCAATTCACTGCCATGGCTTCACCAAACTCTGAGAGGAGATGCTTTACTCTTGCTGACTTAGAATTTAAGACATTGAAAACTGTCAACATACCTGAAGGGAGAAACCATTCAGTTCAACCAGATCTTTACTTTTCCATCCAGCTTCTCTGTGATCTCTAGAGCTGAGCTGGCAGAGATTTTTACTTCTCCTCAAAGAGTTCTCAAAAAAAACTCCACATGCAAGCTTACAATTTCATCCCTATTTCTGCCACTGGCTGGGTCTACAGATCTAATCTCTCTCAGTGCAATGGCATTACACAGCATCTTTTCCCGCTGACGAAGTAACCTTTCCCATTCTGCCTCAAACCTACACATATCCTAATGCTGTGTAAGAATTTAAGCAATATCCCACTGAAGAGGATTGGAAACTATTCTAAATTAGGCAGCTGGTTAATCGAAATAAAAAAGCATCATAACGTGAGAAAGTTAAAACAACTGCTGTGTCTTGTAACACTGTACAGCCCTAGGGGATACTCCTGACACTTCCACTCTTTTCTTCTCCCACAGGACTTCTCTGCCTGGCTCCCACACAAAAAAAGAGAATAGCTCCTGCATTGTACAGAAAACCTTCTTAGACAGCCTATTTTCCAGAAAGAAATACCCAGAAAAGCCAAATTTGCTTGGATAAATCACTAAATTCTCTTCTAGACCATTAGAATTGCAGTTCAGGTGACCATTTTCATAACATGAACCTTCCTGGCCCAAAACTTACTCAGTTCCAGTTCTCCATAAATTACAATGATGGATGGATAAGTCCCATTTGAAATAGTGCTGACCACTCTTTTATCGTTGCTGGCAATTAACAGTAAACATGAGTTCTAGTCATTTTTTTGTAGGCAACCTGCTGAGATTTATAGCAGTAGCTTCAAAATTCTGAAGAAAAGACTTATCTTTGGGTGAAAGATTTTTCAGGGTTGTGACAACCTTGATGCAGAAAAGTTCTGGCACATCAGTCATTTGTCTGCTGTTCTGACAGGGGAAACCTCACAGGTGACACATACAGCACAAAATGTAGTTAAGGATAGTTGCTAGTTGTTGCCACAAGTTCTAGACATGTTATCTTTAAACAAATGTAAGAAAAGATTAGGAGACAGCATTACCATCTCTATCAATTTGGATCAAATCAGCCTAATTTCCCTCTAAAATACAGTCATTTACTTCAAATAGAAACATTAGAAAAGAAATGCTTTTCAAAAAAAAAGGATGACTTCAGGCAACATCTCCAATTAGTCCCAAAAGCGAAAAAAAAAAAACAGTTTAGAAAAAAAAATATGATGTGGCAAGGGCAGAACTCCCTGGAAAGCAATTCTGAGAGATCTCAAACAAAAGATTTATTACAAAAGGATTGCATTCTATTCAATGTTTGCATCAACAATATGGATGCTGAATATAAACCCATTTTTACTAAATGGGCCAATGATGAAAAGCTAGGAAGGACAAAAAACTTAAATCAATTTTGCAAATGAAAGAAATTGACAAGACGGGGAATGAAATCCACTGGGGATGAGCACGAAACTCCTACAAAAAGACAATGGAAAGTATAAGTAATAGTCTTTAAGAAAATTAATAATGTCTAAATCCCAAGCTGACAGTCAATGTCAGGCAACTGCAAAATGGTAAATAATCAGTGAAGTGTACAACCACAAGCACAACTTTCAGAATAAGCCAAGTAATCTTTTCTGGTGCATTCTGTACTACACTCAAGAGACTAAATACTGTACTCCCACTGAAACACCACTTTTCAAGGAAACAACTGACACAAACCCAAAGAGTAGGCCATTCTTCGTGTTCCTCCAATAAAACCAGAGCCAATTGGATTTGGTTACTATTTAAGCAGGGAAGGTTGAAAGAGGCTTCCTAAGAACCAAAGTACCCAGAAGGCTATTGCAGAGAAAACTGGATCGATTTGTTCTCAGGTTCTCAAAAGACAGTAGATGCAATGGGCTTAAAACTGAAGTTAATGAGATTCACACTAAGCACTTCGGGAAGACAACACCACTTCTCAGTTTTAGGGACAATGGAACCCTCGAGCAGATTCCACTGGAGACAGTTAAGGAAGTAAAAAACCCACAGTCAGCAGCCGGACCACAGGAAATTGTTTAGTTCCTGTTGTTCCTTATATTTATTTAAAAAACTATACAGAGTTTACTGGCTCCAACACTCAATTCAGTAGAAGATACTAAGGTACAATAGAGAACTTGTGGGTTTTTCTTCAGTTTAAACATTTGTGACTTTTTATTCTCTTCTCTCCACTATCTTCAGCATAGCCTTATTTTTCGATTAACACTCATATTTTTGTGATGATCAGTTACCACGACTGCAAAGATCAGTCTGTCTTATGTTCTGTTATTGCTAAAAAAACACACAATAGACAAAAAAGGGAATGCAAAAGAAAGAAAAGGAATCCTACTAATATTTTCTATTCAATTCTCCCCATTCCAGGACTCATGGGTTTACTGTTGATTTACACTTCCAAAGAAAAATGTAGGACACGGTAAGTTGAACAGGACAAGGAAATAGAGAATATAATGGAAGCAAATTAATGAAAATCAATAGTTTTTAAGACTAAACTGCATTGACAATAAAGCTTATGGGGTTTACATAACTCAAATGATCTCAGTTTCACATTAGAAAATTAGACAACACCTTCAATACAGTGTTCTTTCAAGTGTGTAGTTTAAAAGATCACCTTCCTAGTTTAATCAAACTTCAAATAAACAATAATGAGTAATTATTAATTATATTGCTGGCACCATCAGCAAGGGATAAAATGCGCCTTGATCAGGACTTCTCAGGTTCTCTCAAGCCCTCCTCCATAGAGCAGAGAGGCAAAGCAAACCCTACCTCACACACCAAGAATTATCTGGTAACCTAACAGAGGCAGACAATCAGTTTGGACAATGTCTCTGCAATATAAGATGTGGAATTCTTCTTCTCTAGTTTTAGACACAAAGTCCCAATTCAGAATTCTAGTCTTCCCTTGTTATCAGTGAATGGAAGAACTGCCCATCCAGAAGACAATTCAGCAGGTCTCAGGTATGTCTGAGACCCTTCAAAGGGCTGCCTGTGTCATTCTGTTTCTCCCCACTGTCTACAGAGGCAGCCTAATGTCACTCAGACTTCACACCAACTCTTCCCTGGCATCCCAGGTTAGGCATTTCTCTTCCCATTCTTTCCTCAAGCAGTGTTGGGCTAAGATTCCACAGTCCAGCTTCTTGGCACCTCTGAAGGAAAGCCCAGCTCCAGAGATGGAGCTGAACACAAGCATCACCAACTTCAATGGCATCCAGAGAGGGCAATGCAAACATTTAAAAGACTGTTTCTTTAAAAAAAAAAATTTAAAAATTAAAAAAAAAATTTAAAAGACACTATCCAGATAACAACTTCTGTAAAAGTGAAAGCTACACATTAGTATGAAAGGGTAATAGCCTGGCTCTGTAAACACTTAAACAGGTATTTTAGCAGAAAAATCTCATGTCCTGAAAATGAAAATGTATGCAAATGTTTGAAGAAATAAAGGCTACAGTTTTTGTCTTGGTTTGGTTGTTTCTTAATGTAATTCAAAACAATTACTTTGCTTTCTAACAAAAGAGTAGTCCTACAACTTCACAGTAGCATCCAATACGTTAATAACAAACAACTTTTCACACTGAAGTACCTAAGGTGGAACAAGGCACTCCATACCATTAAGTCACACAGAGGTAAAAGTCCATGCTGGCACTTGGGCTTAAAGAAGCTCAGATTTCTGGAGCACAGCATCAGTTTCTGCCCCATGTTCCTTCTTGGGTCCTGAGACTTCAAAACTCCAACATTTGAACGAGGAAAAACTTAGACAAATTGTCTTCAAAACCCTAATGTGATTTAAAAACACTGTCCCTGAAAGACAAAGACTGAGGAGAGGTTGTACTTCACAGATCTTCTAGGACCTTTAGCACCATCATCTACTCCCTCCTCTCCCTACCAGCTAGCCCCTTCCCCCACGAATTCTAATTATAGTTTCATCGTGAAATCTTCTGAAGACCTGTGTTAAAAGGTAGGACTTAATCTAACTCATACTATTACTAGCCCTCCAAGAAACAAATTTTCAGAATATGAAGATTTACACTATAAATCCTTTATTCCCTCTATGCAATAAAAAAATAGACCATGTATACAGGGATCCGAAAGAAGGTATTATATTAATACCTGCTACTTGGAGAAACAAAGAAACAAAAAAAAGGAAACACACTTAACATCTTCATTGCATCAAAGAGATCAAACACCTTAGTACCAAATTCATAAGAGAGTTCGTCCTGCTGGCCACAAAGAAAATCCACTGCCAGGTATTTAACCAATTTAGTCTAATTTTCTGACACCATAGCTGGAAGGCAGAAGAGAAAAGTTGAGCTATTCAAGGAAGTCTAGTGCTTCAAATACATTCAGAAGCTTTAAAGGAAGACTTTAAAATATTCAGTACACTTTACGTTAGACTCATATGCTAGTTTCTTGCCTATTTTAGGCATACAGTCTCCTCAATTCTCCATTCACATATTAAAAAAAGACTTAGATGCATGCTTCTAATAGTACAGCAAAGTAGTTTGGGCTTGATTCCAATTTCACCAGGAGCAAAGACATTCACAGCAGAGATAATTCATACTTCAGGGTTATTTGATTCTTTTTACAGCTCCTTGAGAAGCTGAAGTCAAATGACATGATGATAATGACAAAACAAAGGGAAAAATGTAAAGGTGTCTCCTAGCACAGGATAGAATACAAGAATGAACAAGTATTAAAACGATGCAATAAATAATTATTCACAGCGCTTTCCTCATTTATGTAAAGACAAACCAAGAAGTGCAACGTTACACTAGCCAAATTATTCACTAATTAAACAAAAAGCAGCAAGCAAAAAAATTCAGAAAACAGTATTCAGCTATAATGGAGAAGTATCACATCTTTCTTCAATCAAAGTAATTACTAACTATGTACTGAATAACCACAATGACTAGCTGTGCAGTTCAGCTTGAAGTTTTAAATTTCCCTAATACCATAATGGTTTTGTGTAATAGTACTGAAGCCACTACTCCAGTTTTATTGCCCATTTGTAATCTTTGAATTGAACTTAAATTGAATTTAGCACTCAGTTGTTTACCTACTAATATTCTTCGTGAGAGAGAAAAAGTGGACTCCACTAGCAGATTACGTATTTTCAGACATTTTTACAAGTATTACTCTTCCTCCTCCCCTCCCTTTTACATTACACGTTTCTTGAATATTCCTTAAAGTTCTACAGGTACCACCAAGTTATTTTGTCCTTGAAGATATTCACAGCATTTCTCTTCTATCAGCAAATACATACACTTCACCTTCAGCTAAATATTTTTCATAAAACTGTGTGAATTACCCTAACAGTATTCTGCAAGTACAGTCCAAGTCCACAACCATCCACAATAAATTCAATTTATCCTGAATGAGTCTTTCCAAATGCCACTAGTTTTGCTATATAGGAAGGCCTTTGATGTTCACATCAAGTAACCTTCAAATTGTTCAACAATAACAATAATCAACTCTCTTGTCTTGATGAATAAACCCTGTGAAAATGTGCCCATGAATGTCAAGGACTATGCATGTTTTTAAGTGACAAGATACAAACCACAATGTAGGAGGGATTCTACTGAAAATTTAAAGTTTGTGGACTCATAAAATCAAGATGGATAAAATCAAGATTCATAAAATCAATTCATGAAATGAAAGAATGTAAGGTATGTGCCAAGCTATATCACTTTTAGAAAAGGTATTCTTCCTATATTTTCCTTAATATTTTACAGATGTTGAAGTTACAACAGGCTCTAATGCTAGCCTGAACAATCTGATTGAACAGTACATAAATCAGAACAATGCCCAAAACTTACTGAATCACCTAGAGGTATCTCTTATCAAGAGAGAGCACTCATCTGACAATTTTTCCATGTTTAGAACAGACAAGACCTTTCACAAGACCCAACAAAACCACACTGTAACATGGAGAGAGGCAGCATGCACACAGAATTCCCTTTTCCACTGTCATCAGATCATCAAAGGGACATTTACAGTGCGATTTTTCCCAGCACTGTGTTCCCCGCACAGAGCCTGGCACGCATGGTCTCCCGACTTCCAGCTTGCACAGAGAGCGAGCGGTCATTACAGCATGGGAAGCACAGAACCTGCCTATCTGCCAACAAGAAATGCGGGTGAAAGAGATTTTAAGGGCTTCTGGATATTTCGAACTCCTCTAGTTACAACAGTCAGCAGCTGCAACGATCCATCAGATTCTGCAGAGGCACCCTTCTTGCTGCAGAAGAGCGTAGCAATTTGTTAAAAATAAGTTTCGAAAGGACAAATAGATAGGAGAAACTTGCGGGAACACGAGCGGAGTTTCTCTCGCGCTAACCTATACAAAAAGCAGCTGCAGGCGCGCTACATGGAATCAGCACAAATTTGAGGCAAAGAGAAAGCATCACAGGTAACACACAGACAAGAGCCCAAAGTAGAACCTCCCCCGGAACACAAGCCTTGTCCCGCCGTTTGTTTCTTATTGAGGACGGCAGCTGACAATTCTCGCCCAGGTGCCGGGGAGAGGGACGCGCTGCCAGGGCGCCTTCCCACGGCGCTGGGAAAGGTGGGATCTGATTTCGAGCATCTGGAAAGCAGGCACTGACCTGAGGGTGCGGTTGCCGGCGCAGCCGCGGCGCTCCATGGCGGCGGGCACGCAGCTGGTGAGCTCGGTCCAGTCGGCGTGCAGCCCGCAGCTCCAGCCGGTGGAGAAGCGGGAGAAGAGCCAGGTGTCCTTGTCGCCGCCCGGGCGGTGGCAGGCGCACTTCTTCTGCCCGGCCCGGCAGTAGCAGGGCTGCTCCAGGTGGATGTTGCGCACCAGGTGCCGCCCGAAGGTGGTGCCGCCCGTCTTCTGGATGTGGAGGAAGACGATCACGTCGCGGCCCCGCATGTCGAACCGCACCCGCCGGCACAGCTCCCCCCGGGCGAACGGGAACTTGGCCGCCAGCCGCGGCATCGCCACCGCCTCCTCCTCCTCCTCCCGCTCCTCCGGGCCCCCCCCGCGGCGGGCGGCGGAGGCCGGCGGGCGGCGGGGGCAGGCGGCGCCGGGGCAGGCGGGCGACACGTACTGGTAGATGATGAGCAGGAAGAGCAGCGCCAGCAGCGGCGGCAGCAGCCACCTGTTGAAGCGCTCGTCCATGGCGGTGCGCGGGGGCAGCGCGGCGCGGGATCAAGCGCTGCCGGCCGCTGCCGGGGCAGCCGCCCCGCTCGGATCCCGCAGCCGAGGGGCGCCCGGCTCCCTCCCCGACGGCATGGTCCTGGCGGGCGGGCGGCCGCGGCTCGCTCCGCTCAGCCCAGCGCGCCGCGCCGCACCCCGCCGGAGGCGGCCATCCTGCGTTCGCTCCCCGCGGCTGGGGCTAGGCGCCGAGCGCCGTGCCCGGAACGCGCTGCCCGGCGGCGACCGCACAGCTCCGCTCCCGATCCCGCTCCGCCGCAACTCCAGCCCAAACACAGCGCCCGGCTCCCGGCGGGGCGCGCCCCGCCTCCGCCCACCGGCCAATCACGGCCAGGCCGGCCGCCCGAGCAGCCAATGGGCGGGCCCAGCACGCCGGCGCTGCCGCCAATGGGAGAGCGCGGCGGCCCCGGCGGGGGCGGGGGGAGCCGCCCCGCGCTCCCCTCCAGGTATCGGACCGGGACCAGCCGCGCGCGGGTCGGGGGCGGGGGGCGGGAGCAGCCAATGAGGAGGCGGGGGCGGGGCGCCAGGCAGCCAATGGGACGGGCCGGCGGCGCAGCCAGGTGAGCGGGGCTCCGTTGGTCTCCTCATTTCCCGTCACTTTCCGTAGGGAACGGGTGTCTGGTGCCGGTCCCGGTTTCGCGCCCGTGATTATAACCCCAGGTGTTTCATACAAGGAGGTCGGACAACACCGACCACTCCATAGATTAACTAACTAATTGTAGATTAACTGTCCGCGGCGCTGCTGGTTCTTGCGCTCTTCAAAGCACAAAGTCCCAAACGATGAACCCACCTTGCAGAGCACTTTTGTCTCCCCGAGGCAATAACATCGGTTACGCAGCAGCGGCTCCACTAAAATTTCAAAAGGTTACTTTTCAATCCCTCTCATGTATTTACAACAATCCACATCCTGAAACTCTGTGGTTTTCCCTATTGAAAATTAGACTTTTTTTAATATACATTCAAATATTTAGCCAGCAGATCACACTTAGCTGAGTTTCGCCGAAAAAAAAAACCACCACTGTTTTGCCTGCAGTGTGTTTCCCATAACGTTAAAAGCCTGTTACAAACACTTCATATCCAAAACCAAGCCTCATATGGCCCCTGGATTACAATATATTAATATGCAAAGCATTTTGTGTTAGAACTGATTGCACATCTTGCTTATTTAATTACAGAATGCCTTTATTTACTGAGGGATTAATTAGATATCTGACAGTGCTAAAGCAACTTTTTTACTCAACTCTAAAGACAGCTTCACCTCTGCAAGGCTAACAGAAGAGCAGTGCCTTCCCATGGGACCACTTAACTTTAGAACTTATAAAAATAGACAAATGTATTTTAAACTGAAGATTTTTATATAGAAACCAAGAGTGCTTGGACTTTTTAGGGTAGAGTATCTGCTCCCATTAAAGCTTGCCAGAAATCATAGAAATTACCAGAAAATGGTCTAAACAGAAGGAGCTAAAACTGTAAATGTTGTGAGGTGTCCACAAGAACAGCCTACAACACCCACCTTCAAACATCTACCACACATGCATGCACACGCCCAGCATCCCATTGTAGTGTTATGGTATTACACCAGTAAGTCTGACAGGGGCAAATGTTTGGGTCTTGCCAAAACATGAAAAGAGATGATGCACTTCTACCTTTAGTGAAATCTTTTAAGGAAAACGCCATGGGTTACCCGATGAAATTCACCCTTGTACAGCCATGCACCATCCTTTCATCCTTTGGAAGAATTCAGTTTGGTGTCAAACAAACCTATTTAGTCTTCTTCCTCTAATGACAAGAGGT